>NW_020954546.1:17015064-17051776 GCF_900497805.2 Vombatus ursinus | reverse complement strand
ATATATATATATATATATGGGACACAAGTGAGAGTGTTTATTCTCTCTCTATATATGTGCCTCTCTATACATGCCTATATAGAAACATATACGTACACAATACAGATATACATATATACACATATACATGATACACACATATGTGTCTGTATAACCAGGGAGTAAGAGGCTGAACTTGGAACTCGAACCCTGGCTCCAAATATACACATATGTGTGTCATGGTATATGTGTCTATGTATAATATTATACATATATACATATCTATACATACCCACATATCCACATATAAACATGCATATATGTATTTATATACTATTATATATAATATTAATATATCATAGATAGTTTTTCATTTGCACTCCGATGTATTTTAAGTATTTAAAAACAAGATTCCGAGAGGGATTTAGCCAGACTACCAAAGGGGTCCAGGAGACAAGTCATATCCTAGAAAGAAAATATCCCCCATTCCCAAGGCCCTTACGCAAAATGCATAAAGATGATTCTGCAGTGCAGCGGATAGAGGACCAGCCCTTGAGTCAAAAAGACCTGAGTTCAAATCTACCCTCAGACACTTACTAGCTGTGTGACCCTGGGCAAGTCACTTAATCCTGTTTGCCTCAGTTTCATCATCTGTAAAATGAGTTGGAGAAGAAAATTGCAAACCATTTCGGTATCTCTGCCAAGAAAACACCAAATGGGGTCACGAAGAGTTGGACATGCCTGAACAACAATAAAAACTCTGTATTCTTATTTATTTTGTTAAATATTTCCCAATTACACTTTCATCTCATTCAGGCAGCACTCAAGAGTATTCCCAGCCAGTGTGTTCTGACACCTCTGATCTAGTCCTGTTAACCCATTTCATATATGAGGAGGCGAAGGACCAGAAAGGTTAAAGTGATTTAGCCAAAAGTCACACAGTGGCGGAGATTCTAATTCACATTCAAAACCAGAACCAAAATTTTTCCAAATATTCTATCTACCACGCTGCCCTTCTCTACCCAAACCCACCTCTCATAGCTATCCCTGGCCTTAATCCCAAGGTATGCTGTCAGTGATGATGACGATGATAACTAGCATTTATGTAGTATTTTATATAGTATATATATAAAATACATAGAAATAATATATTAATACCATATCATTATATATTAGTTTATATTAATAATTAACACTGCATTTATATTATAAATATATAACAATATATTTGTTGCATATAAATATAATTATCATATATACACGCACTACACATGTGTATATGTGCATATATATGTGTATGTATATATGTGTGTATACATATACATATATACATATATATAACCACATTGAATCTCACAACAGCCCTGAGAAGGAGATGTTATTATCATCCCCATTTTACAGGAGAGAATACTGAGGCTGAGAGACCCTCAGTAACTTGACCAAGGTCACACAATATGTAGCTAAGACAGAATTTGAACTCAGGCCCAAGTCCATTACTCCATCCCTTCTGCCAAGCCGCTGGATGGCACGTACCTGCCTACGTTGATTCTACGAAGAGCCACGGATCTGTGTAGCGTTCTGTTTTGATTAAAAATTAATAGCTGCTTTTGACCCAGGTGGATGAATTTCACTTTCTTCAAGTATCAAGTTAACTGATATAAACTAAAGGCAGGTGAGAGAACCAATTAACCAGAGCCAACGGCGCGCCTGCCGGCCCCCCTCCTTCCGCACCTTGTTTTGACGGAGCACTTTAACAGACCATTTTCCCTATCAGTACAAACGAGATTAATTGCTTGACAAACACAGATGAACAAAAGGTGAGTCTCCAGTTCTGTGTGGGTGCCTGGCAGCTCAGGAGCAGAAGCTGAGCAGTGGGGGGAGGCGTAGGAAAGAAGAAGAGAGAGGCTCGCTTTGTGCTTGGCAGATCTGACTCTGGAGTCCAAGGACTTGAGTTCAAATCTGCCTCGCCGCTACCTTGCTCAAGCGGGCCTCGGTTTCCTCATCTGGCAGTTGCTTAGGATGGGATCTGAGGCCTCTTCCAGATCTCGTTTATGATCCTATGAAAAACACTATTCCTCTCCATTAGCAAGCACCTGAAAAGCAAATTGTTGGCACAGTGGATAGAGCTTGGTCCTTGGAGTCAGGAGGACCTGAGTTCAAATCCGACCTCAGACACTTGACACTTACTATCTGTGTGACCCTGGGCAGGTCACTTAACCCATGTCTTACCAAAAAGCAAAAAAAAAAAAAAAAAAAAAAGCTAATTGCTTGGAATACCTGGAGGCCATTTGGCTAAAGACGCTGATAAGATACAGAGAATTAGCTATATTAGCTATCAAGGTCATTCTCAGAAGGAGGTGGACAGAATCTGGTCTGCATGCATCAAAATTACGGTATATGTCACGATCATTGGGCACTGTCATCAGAAGGGCAAATGAGTTGAGAAGGGAGGCAGGGAGGTGTCATGGACAGAAGGATGGCCTTGGAGTTGAGTCCTGAAGTCTCTGAAGATCTTGGGGCCCGGGGAATACTCCAAGACACTAAACTAGAAAGGAACTAAAAATCACAAAATACATATAAATAAAAGAGTGGGTTTCTCCTGATTCCCGATCCTTGCCATCTTGTATACTCTTTCTGGGATTCTGTGTCATTTCTTTTTCAGTTGTGCCCGACTTTGTGACTCCATTTGGGATTGGTTTGCCATTTCTTTCTCTAGCTCATTTTGCAGATGAGAAAACTGAGGCAGACAAGGTTAAGTGACTTCTCCAGGGTCACACAGCTAGTAAGTGTCTGAGGTTGGATTTGAACTCACAAAGACGAGTCTTCTTTGACACCAGGCCTGGCACTCTGTGCACTATGGTGCCACCTAGCTGCCCTGCAGGAATTCTGTAAGCTCACACAATCCTGTCTATCCCACCTCTTTGGTGTGTATGTCCTACCTTCCTTTTTGTCCCCGAGGGGTCTGAGCTAGATGGCCCCATCTGCCATTTGCATTCTTCTGCACACCCCCATCCATCCCCTCCCCTCCATCGATGTGGGGAGCACCTAGGTTAAGCCCACCTTTCCTCTCGTCTGGCTTGTCACAGTAACCTCCTGATTGGCCTCTCAGTTCCCAGCCTTTCCCCAATCCAATCCATCCTTCACACAGCCGCCAACATCATCATCCCAAAGTACAATGGGACAATGATACTCTTCTTCTTTTTCTATTATATTATATTTTATTTTATTTTTTGGCTAGGCAATGGGGTTAAATGACTTGCCCAGGGTCACACAGCGAGTAAGTGTTATGTGTCTGAGGCTGGATTTAAACTCAGGTCCTCCTGACTCCAGGGCCAATGCTCTATCCACTGTGCCACCTAGCTGTCCCTACTCTTCTTTTCAAAAACATCCTGTGGCCTTCCTCGCCTCTTAAATAAAATCCAAACACCTCACTTTAGGATTTAAAGACCACATTTTTTTTTCTTTTTTTTTTGATGAGGCAATTGGGGTTAAGTGACTTGCCCAAGGTCACACAGCTAGTATGTGTCAAGTGTTTGGTCTGAGGCTGGATTTGAACTCAGGTCCTCTTGACTTCAGCGCTGGTGCTCTATCCACTGCACCACCTAGCTGTCCCTAAAGACCACATTTTCAGATTTAATTGCACACATTCTGCCACTCATACATTCTAAATTCCAGGAAAACTTGGTTACTGGCTATTCCTCCAAACTCATTACTTCACCTCCCACCTCCTTATATTTGCACAGGCTGTGCTCCAGCTGTGCTCCCATGCCTGGCATGTCCTTCCTTCCCTAATGCTCACTCTTTTACAACTGTTTCTTAGAAAATGTGATTTCCTTCATGACGTAGCTGAGGCACTATGTTCTTTCCTATCTTTACAGCACCAGCACAGTGCCTTACACACAGTAGGGACTTCATGAATATCTGTTGGGTTGGACTTTCGAAAGAGAACAGGAATACCTGAGCTCTATCAGGGGGTAAAGACAAGACTCTGCCCCAGAGACTTCTTCATCCACTGGGCCTCTACTGGTCTGAGCTGATCAACCTCAACCAACTATACAAATGGACGGTCTCCAGAGGTTTTGATTTGTATGTTTTAAAATGGTACTAGTCCAATGCTCGGCACAGAGTAGGCGCTTAATAAATACCTGCTGATTGACTGAACAATGGAACCAGTGTGCTGGCTTCTTTAAGATTAAGGAGTAGGAAAGAGCAGAAGGTACAGGGTTGATTTAGATTTTCCCCCTTCCCACAAAGCTATTTCTTAAAACCAGATATGTAGGAAGGAGTTGAATCATGTGAATGGCAGGCAAGGGGGACCCCACTTGCTCTCCAATAAGGTCCAGGCAGAGTTTTTGGCAAACAAAGAAACGCAGGAGCTCAAAGCTGGAGGAGACTCATAGAGATCAGCCAGTCTAATCTTGATGCAATCGTTTGACAGAAAAGAAGACTGAGGTCTACAGCAGAGGCGTCAATCTCAAACAGAAATGGAGGCCACTAAACCGTACATGGGCAGTCAGAAAGACTCATCTTTGTGAGTTCAAATCCAGACTCAGATACTTATTAAAGTATCTGATTAGTCCTGGGAAAGTCATTTAACCCTGTTTGCCTCAGTTTCCTCATCTGTCAAATGATCTGGAGAAGGAAATGGCAAACCACTCCAACATCTTTGCCAAGAAAATCCCAAATGGGGTCACAAAGAGTAGGACATAACTAGTGAAAAGGGGGAAGGAGGAAAAGGAATGGGGAGAAAAAGGAGGGAGAGGAAAGGAAAGGAGAGAAGAGGAGAGGTACAGAGAAAGAGAGAAAAAGAGAGAGAAGAGAGGAAGAGGGAGAAAGAGAACAACAGAAAAAATAAGGTAGGGTAATTCAGTCTATAGTATAAAAGAGAAAGCGGAAATCAAATGGCCCTGGTTCTAGTTCTGGACTCCCTGTGTATGTCTGGGCTTCTCCCTCCCTCCCTTTCTCTCTCTCTCTCCCTCTCTCTCTCTCCCTCTCTCTCTCTACCTCTCATTTTGCCATCTCTAAGACGGAAATTATAATCCTTACCAGACCAGATGTGGTTTAATGATGAAATAAGAAGGTATGAACATACTTTGGAAGCAAAATTACTGTACAGATCCAAGGTCTTTTTATTTAATCACTACAGATATCATTCCTAAGTTCACAGAATATATACATATATGTACATATGCACATACATATACACACATGTGCATATATCTATAATATATGCACAGGTCTGTGTACACGCATGTGTGTGTGTATATATATATATGTATATACACACACACATATAGACAAAGAGAGAGGTACAGAGGGAGATGGAAAGAGAAAGAGACAGAGACATGGAGTCTCTGTGTATGTGTTAGAGGGGGTGTCACCTCCCACAATAACACACCTGAAAATAACGGACATCTCGCCTTTGCCTGGAAACCTCTAGGGAAGGTTCACTCACTGCTCTTCAGTGCAGCCCACTCCAACTCTGGACATCTCTAATTGTCAGGAGGTTTTCACTGCCATCAAGACTAAACATCTAGTTCTACTCTCTGGGATCAAACAGACAAGTCTGAGTCCTCTTGCAACGACAGCCCCTGAAATCCTTGAACACAGTCATCATGCCCCCCCCAACCTCCTTCTTCCAAGTTCTCTCTTCTCCAGGCTAAACATGCACAGTTTTTTAAACAAATTTAACTGACAAAGCCTTCCCCATTTTGGTTCCTCTTCTCTGGATTTCTAGCCTAATCTCTCTTCAACATGACACTCTTTCAAATACTTGGAGACAACCATCATGTCCTGCCCCCACCCCCAAGTCTTTTCTATTTCAGGCCAAACATCTTCAATTCTTTCAACTTATCCCGATAGAAAAGGCACTCAAGGTTCTTCACCACTCTGCTTTGCCCTCCTCCGGATCCTCTCTAGTTTCTCAATGTCCCTAAACCCTAGTGCCCAGAGCTGAGCCCGATAGGTTGGATGGAGTCTGATAACCACACAGTAGATCATCACCTCCTTCCTTATTTCTGCAAGCTATGCCTCTCTCTCTCTTTCTTTTTTTTTGGGGGGGGGTGGCTAGGCAATGGGATTAAGTGACTTACCCAGGGTCACACAGCTATCAAGTGTCAAGTGTCTGAGGCCAGATTTGAATTCAGGTCCTTCTGACTCCCCAGCCAGTGCTCTATCCACCGCACCACCTAGCTGCCCCAAGCTATGCCTCTCTTAATGAAGCCCAAGATCAAATAGGTTTTTTGAGCTCCCCAATCACACTGCTGACTTACAATGAGCTTGTACCATGCTACCACCCAGACTTCTTTCAGACAAATGGCGGCTGAACCATACCTTTCTCATCTCGTACTCGTAAAGATGATTCTTTGAACCCAAGTGGGAGACTTTACCTTTATCCCTACCAAGTTTTATTTTATTACATTCAGCCCATTGCTCTTTGATTTGTAAAGATTCCTTTGTTTTCTGACTCTACTGTCTGATGTATTAACCATCCTGCCCAGCTTTGTGTTATCTGCAGATACGATAAGCGTGCCATGTTGTAGTCCATAGAGCATATGAAGTCACCTTTATTGATAAAAAATGTTGGAGAAAGGGACAGTTAGGTGGCCTAGTGGATAGAGTACCAGCCTTGGAGTCAGGAGGACCTGAGTTCAAATCTGGCCTCAGACACTTGACACTTACTAGCTATGTGACCCTGGGCAAGTCACTTAACCTTGATTGCCTCACCAAAAAGCAATAAAAAATGTTGGAGAAGAGAACACAGATCCTGGGGGTGCCCCACTCGAAACCTCTGACCAAAAGGATACTGAGCTATTAACAACTAAAGCCAGGTCCCAATGAGTGCCATCAATAAATCCCTTCAAAAGGCTGAACGTCTTGGAATTTGCACTATTCAAAGTTATAATAATGTAAAATACAGAAACTGGTTCCAGCTCAACGGAAATAGGCGGCGTGTATCTGAATAATGTCATTGTTTCAGGGGGATTCATTACTGGTACCTAATTGGGACCCTGCTGTATTCTTTGGGTCCAGCTATTCAACCAGTTTCATTTAATTTTATTATCATCGAATCCACATCTCTCCTACCCTTTATCTACATGAATAATTAGTGGCACTTTAATCAAATGCTTTTCTAAAATTTGGGTAAATCATATTTGCAGCATTCCCTTGATATGCTGTCAAAAATAGAAATATATTTAATCTGACATGTTTTGTCCTTGATGAAGCCACGATCATTTTGTAAACACCACTTCCTTTTTGAGATGCTCACTAATGCTTTCTTTGGTTAACCCGTTAGAGAATTTCCCTAGGAATCAATTCAAACTCACTGGGCCTGTCTTTGCAGATGGGTCTCTCTTCCCTTTTTTTAAAAATCAGGATAACACCTGCTCTTCGCCAATCCTTTCCAATGCTGGCTTGTTTTTTAAACATCACTACCAGACCTGGATCATCCAGTCTTCAGAGATTATCTGGTCCAGCCCTGCTCCTTTGAGGCCCAGAGTGAAAAAAAAAAAAGACTTGTGCAAGATCACAGTGGGAATAAGCATCAGAGCTGGGATTAGAACTCAGGTCTCCTGGCTTTGAGGTCAGTGTTCTTTCCACTACACCTGCCTACTTCTTGGTAACGGCAGTAACATGGGAAATCCAGCCCTGGAAAATACTCCCATTTGACTATCTATGACAGCAAGTCCTTTCAGGGGACTTTTGCCCCTGAGGGAGGGGAGATGACCAAATGGAAAAATAATTCCATCCATGATCAGAGAAGTTACAGTACCTACGGAGGTTTCTTCTTGAGCTGAAACTCCTGGTAGAAGAAGGCAAGAGGGAGTCACTGTATTTCTCCAGGCTCAGTCAGGAACTCCAAGGAGTCACATTAATGAGCTGAATAGGGATTTCCATTTGGGTGTCAGGGGATGCCTCCAGATGAGACACATGACCTGAAATAGGTCAGCCAGATCGGGCGGGTGTATTTTCCTAAGTTGTTATTGGGACTGAGTCATCACAGGACTTTGTCCTGTGCGATTTGAGAGACACAACAAGACAAGTTGACCGTTCTTCCTTGGAAACAATATGAAAAACACTCTAAACAAGACAGTAATAAAAAAAGATGTATTATCTGGGCTTACTCAGCAAGAAAAGGCTGAGGGGACTCTGCTAGAGGTGTGGGGGAGAGGGGGGGAGTGAGTGACTCCTGATAATTTGCTTCTGCTCCTCTGTCTGTATGGGTTCAGTTTTTATAATGCTGATCTATAGCCCTATCTTACCAGGAAGTCAGGAGAGTACCAGGGGCCCTGGGGAGTGCATACAGGCTAATATGGCTCTGTTGCCCTTTTGAGGCAAAGGACCCCAAGGGTTTTGCCTTTACGATGTGGATTTTCCAAATAATTAAGCCTTGGTGAATGCTCATTGAGGCAATCAGAGCGTCACCTGGATTATACAATGGCAGTTAAGTATTTTCCAAAGCAAACACTCCCTTCCTTTGGACCTATCTTAATTTAGTCTATTTCTGGATTCTGTTTCACTTTCATCCCCCTACACCCACCCTGGGGGCATATACAAAAAATCAAGCAAAATAAAAGATCATCTGGACATGTCCTGTTTCAGCATCATTCTTGATCTAGGTTACCGATGTTTGCGTTCCTAAGACTCTCACTTCAGGTTCACATTTCCATAGCTAACGAAGTTCCCGAGCTAATGCATTTTGCAGAAGGGCATACCTAGCCCATACCAAAAAATGAGATTCTTTTCTTCTAACATTTAATATTTTGCCTTTTTCTCAGACATGTCCCAGAGCTCTGGGTTTTTATTCTCCTAGGGGAAAGAGGAAGAGACTGCATTGGGTCTCCAGCTCGAAGAATGATTATCTAACTCCAGTTTCCACACTCATTCATCCATTCATTGGAGGTCTTCAAGCTTGATGATTGTCTGGTATGTTCTAGAAGGGGATCTTTCAAAGTCTCATTGTGAACAGATGCTGGGTATAAGCCTTCAAAAAACAGGTTGATATAAAGGAGCACATGGTGTCCAGACACCTGGCATTAAATGCCAGGAAAAATGCAAGCTCATGAGAAAATGTCAAGATGGTATAATAGACAAAGCACCAAATGTGGAGATGGAGGGCCTGGGTTCAAATCTTGCTTTGTCATTAATGGAATGACCCCAAAGAAAATAATTACCGTTCCATAGCTCTTTTGTGAAGTGACAGTGTTGGATGAGATAATCTCTCAGGAGCCTCCTCTGGTCATACAGAGGACAAAATGCTAGATGTGAAGTCAGAGAACCCGGGGTTAAATTCTGGCTCTACCACTTATCCGAGCCCTTCATCCCTCTCGTCCTGTTTCCAAATCTGTATTGAACAAACTATCCTTTAAGGCACTTTCAAGCACTAACCCTAGGATGACATGATCCTATAAGCACAGGGAAATAGGATGTCCCCAAAGTCTCAGTACAGTTTAAAGCTTCAATAATTTGGGATGACGCTATAGCATTTGGCACTCCCCGTGCATGGCACATAAAGGGATTCATGCAGGAGGTGGAATTGCTTTTTTTTTTTTTTTTTTTGGTGAGGCAATTGGGTTAAGTGACTTGCCCAGGGTCACATAGCTAGTAAGTGTCAAGTGTCTGAGGTCATATTTGAACTCAGGCCCTCCTGACTCCAGGGCCGGTGCTCTATCCACTGTGCCACCTAGCTGCCCTGGTGGAATGGCTTTTTGCATGTGCCCATTATGCCCAGGATCCTTAGGGAGAATTCCTACAAAAGGGAAAAGGGAACCGGGAACCAGGGCCCTTCTACTGCTTGGGATCAGAACCCAAGCTAGGGTCAAAGGACAAAGAACACTGACCCCCTTAGACCCATTGAAGATATAAAGCAGGAAGGGACCTTCAAAACTATCCATTCCAATGCCCTGATTTTACATATGAGGACATGGAAGCCAAGAGAGGGACTTGCCCACGGTCACACCATGAGGACCCTCCCCCCATTCACTGATGGAAAAGCAACTTCCTGTTAAGGAAAAAAGAAAAAAAGAAGAAGCAGTTTCCCCTCCTAACAAAGCCACATCTTTTGGCAGAAACAGAATGGAAAGAAAAACCTTGAATTCTGAAAGCATAATAGACAGGGGACTCAGCTTCAGAAAAGATTTTATCTATCATCTGCCAAGAGGATGGGGTCACAGAGTGGGGTATTCTTTCTACTTGAGAGACCACACTAAAAATCTCAGAAATGTAGCGGGGAAAAAACCCTTTGGTGCACCGTCTTAATATGTAATAGAGGTTGCAGTTTGAAGGAGGCTTATCATTTCTTCTGACATCCTGACAGAAATGTATAATATAGAAGTTTAGCACTGTGGGCAGGTTAAATTATACCAGGCAAGAGAAATCATTTCAATGTGAATTGAAGCATTACTGGTGGCCCACTCTACCTCAGCCTTGACGGTCTTCACGTCCCCCTTACCCACGGCCTCCAGCAGAAGAGAGGTACTTCACTGAAGAGTCTGGGGAGGATGGGGAGCTCCGCTGGAGAGCCCACTCTGTATGAGGTAACAGCTCTCCAAGGGAGAGAACTCTGAATGCTGCTCAGTCCTCTCCATTCTGCCTTTTCCAGGCCCCTTTTCCATCAATTAGCTGGGGTTGGGGGGATGTCATTACAGCAACATAAACCAAGAGCTCAGGATTGGCTTTATCTGGCTTTCTGTCAGGACTCGTTATGGACAGGCACATCGGACCATCCATGGTACAGCGGTAAAGGGAGGGGTGGGCTGGGGAAGAAGAAATTTTTTTGGAGGGGTGCACGAATGCTATTTTCAAAAATATGAGAAGTTGTCACATGAGACAGGGATTAAGCTGGATCTGCTCCTTCCAAGTAGGGATTGTTTCAATTCTTCAATTCATACTGTTAACACAATGCCTGACCCATAGTAGGCAGTGTGTGTGTGTGTGCATGTATGTATACATGCATGTATGTGTATATGCATGCATATACACATACATACATATGCACACATATACACATATTATTTGGTTGATTAGAGGTACATATATATATATACACACACACTCACACACACATACATACACATATATTTGATTGATTGATCAAATGGAAGATAGGTTGATTTAGGCTCCATGAAAGAGGGAAAAAACCCTTCCTAACAATTCACAATATTTCTCAAGACCTCAGTTTCTTCCTCTATAAAATGAGAGGGTTGGAGTTGATGGCTTCTAAGAATTTTTACAACCAGAAATCTTTGTTACCATTTAGAATCAGAGCTATCCAGAAAGTATGATGGATATCCGCAGAGAGATTCTTAACACTGAAAGGAGACTACATAGCCAGCTGGTGGAAGGTGCTGTAGAAAAGATTCTAGCTAGGGAAGGGGTTAGATGGGACAGCATTAAGTGTCCCTTGCAATGCTAAGATTCCATGATGACCCTTGCCCCTGGGAATTTTTGAAGTCCCTTCTAAGTCATCAAAACAAAATTAAATTACGTTGTAATTCTCTTCCCTTTGCATGCCCAGTGTTTAGGACAGTGGTTGGCAAAGTAGATATTCGATAAAGTTGTTAATTGATTGATGGGTTGAATCAAAGAGCCTACTATGTGCCAGTCACTGATGATATAAAGACAAAAATGGAAGTCCATCCTCTCCATGCCTAGCACAGTTGATGACACATAGTAAGCACTTAACATATACTGGACTGATTGATTCTCTCAGTAGAATTTTAGTATACTAGTATACTAAAGAACTGAGTAGTATACTAGTATACTAAAATTCTACTGATAGAATCCACGCACTCCATGCATGATATCCTATATACGACACTCTCTGGCAACACTGGATCATAGAGGTGTCGATCATTTCTAACCTCACACCATTTTTGTTGTTGTTGTTGTTGAGTGGTTTCAGTTGTATCTGACTCTTCATGATCCCATTTGGAGTTTTCTTGGCAGAGATACTAGAGTGGTTTCCCATTTCCTTCTCCAGCTCCTTTGACACATGGGGAAACTGAGGCAAACAGGGTTAAGTGGCTTGCCCAGGGTCACACAACTAGTCTTTGAGGTCAGATCTGAACTCTGGTCTTCCTGACTCCAAGGGCAGCTTTCTATCCACAAAACCATGTTGAACTGAGGACTGAAATCCAAGCATTCTGACGTGATGTCTAGTACCATTTTCATACCAACATGTCACACTCCTACCTACCTCCTTCTCCCCCGCGTACTGCCATGAGTCAGGACCTAGCCTTGTTCCATCCCTAGTTTCGAAAGGGCCCTCACTAAGCTTTCAACTCGGGACAATCCTTCCCATTCGGACCCTGTGGATGGCTCTTATCAGGTCTTCCCTAAGCAGGGAAAGGGCTCTCTGTTGGGGTTCATAAGGGGGTTAAAAGAGTACCCACTGGCTGAGGGTTTTTGGGATTTTTTTAGTAGTCTTCTTTAGGAAAGGCACTCTCTGTTTGGTTCAGAAATCAGGCTGTTGGCATCCTTAACGTTTTACAATAAGTGGGCATTAATTAATGCTAAATTACAATAGAATTCCTCCCGAATTACATATGACACCCACATTAATAGTAAACGAGATCATTCTGATTAATGTTACCATGGTGAGTACAGCCAGAATGTATAATGATCTGTAGAGGCTTTGGGCCAAATGCTACTTAGTAAAGGGCTCCCTTTAAGAAAAAAAATTAAAGAGGAGAAAAGCTTTGAAGAGTAATTGATAATTTAAGTAACTATTTGGCTATGAGCTGGGTAAGCTATGCTTGATGGTAGTGTTGGTAGGGATAGGGGAGAGGCAGAGGAAAGCCTGAGAGTGAGGGGGCAGGTCAGGTTAGGTACTGCATTCACTTACTCATTCACTCATTTGTCCACTCGTTCATTCGTTCATTTGTTCATTCATTCATTCATTCATTCATTCTCAGAAGCCCTGGAAGGGTTAATAGCCTAACTTCTCTCCAGAGCTTTAGCAGGAGACATGAAATTAGAACCTCAAACCCCAGCGTAGAGGTGACATCACTAAGTCTCCACCTAAGGGATAGGGTTTCAGGGAGGTATTATGGTCTATGGGAAGAACCAGGGGGCTAGGTATAAATTAGGCTCTTTGGGAGGAATGTAATTCCTTCAGGCCAGTAGGGTGCTATTTAGCATCCTGGAGGAGTAATTTACTAATTGGTGCCTGGGTGGCTTGGAAGGGTTCTAAGCCTCCCACTGTGCCTACCTTATAGTACCTTGGGAGTAACTTACCCAGCCACTATGGTTAAACAACTGAAAAAAAACTGATTCCAAGTTTAGAATCCACTTTGAGGATATGCAGGGGAACCCCATTTTATCCTAAATAATGAAATAAAAGCAGGATGAGGCAGTGAATGGAATACTGGGTGACTTTAGCTTGGAGAGGTAAAAGCCTGGGTTCAAATCCTGCCTTTGATAATAGCTAGGTGACTCTGAGTGAGTCTTCTAACCTGTAGATACATCATGGATCATGATTTGATAGCCGAAAAGGTCCTCAGAGGCATCTAGTTCATCCTCATCATTTTATAACTGATAAAACTGAGGCTGAGAAGGTAAAAGACCTTGTCCAGTCATAAGTGGCTTCCAAGGGTTTATCTATTAAATCAAAGGTGGGTTGCTATCTGCCTGGTGGAACGGCTCCTACTCAACAGAATTCCTTTGGTGAGAAAAATTAAAAGTTCGATTCAATTCCATTCCACTGAATTCAAACACAACTCATTTAGACTTTATGTTTCATGGGGTGCTCGAAACAACCTTGTTAGGTGGGTAATAGATGAGTCATTCTACCCATTTTACAGATTAGGAGAGATGAGGTTCAGAGCCAGAAAGTCGTTTGCATAAGGCCATGCAGAGAACCAGCGTCAGAACCTAGATTTGAGCCCAAATTCTCTGATTCTAGGGCTCTCTCCACTACAGTAACAGCTGTCTCAAAGCCCATAATTCCTCTTAAACGTTAATATCCTGGACAGTGAGTATGATAGAAACAACCAGTAAGGGGCATTTAAAAGCCCACTCAATGAGGTTCAGAAACACTCAGGAAGACCACAGTGCACAACAGTGGGGCAGTGAGAAGAACACTGGTTCCAGAATCAAAAGATGTGGGCTCAAATCCAAGGACTCCTACCTGCTACCTATGTGGCCTTGGCTATGTCACTCAAACTCCCTGGGCCTCAGTTTCCTCATCTGTAAAACGATGAGGGTAGAACATATGTAAAGGTCTAAATCTATGATCCAATAATCTTAAAAAAATTATCATCTGGAGATCAGTTTCCCCATCTGTAAAATGAGGAATAGATGGCCTGAGGCCCCTGATCTAATGAAATTATTTATTCTCTCTGGGGCTCAGTTTCCCCACCTGAAAAATGAGGAACAGATGGCTTTCAAGGTCCCTTTCAGCTCTAAATCTATGATCCTTTGATTGTATGTCAATCAATAACCTCTTTTTTATTCAAAGACACAAAACTTTTTTTTCTGTGAGTACAAATTTTTTTGATGTCACTTTAACAAAATTAATTTTATCTATTTTTGGTTACATTTTAAGTTACAAACTGTCTCCCTCCTTCCCGTCCCGCCTCACACTAGAGAAGGCCACCATTTCACACATACACACACACGCACACGTGTGTGTGTGTATGTGTGTATGTTTAAAACCATACTGTGCATACTTCCAATTATCAGTTCTTTCTCTGGAGGTGGATAGCACCTTCCTTCATAACTTTTTATAGTTGACTTGAATATTTATAATACTCAAAATAGCTTAGTTGTTCACAGTTATTCTTTGAACAATATTGCCGTTACTATATACAAGATCCTCTTGGTCCTGCTCATTTCATTCCTCATTATTTCATGCAAGTCCTTCCATGTTTTTCTAAGATCACTGAGCTCATCATTTCTTTTTCTTTTTTCTTTTCTTTTCTTTTTTTTTTCGTTTTGGTGAGGCAATCAGGATTAAGTGACTTGCCCAGGGTCACACAGCTAGTAAGTATCAAGTGTCTGAGGTCAGATTTGAACTTAGGTCCTCCTGACTCCAAGGCTGGAACTCTATCCACTGCATCACCTAGCTGCCCCCAGCTCATCATTTCTTATAGCACAGTGGTATTCTATCACACTCACATACCATAACTTGTTTCACCATTCCCCAAAGGATGGGCATCCTCTCAATTTCCATTTTTAATAACTTACTACATGCTAAACACTAGGCAAACAAAGAAAGGTAAACGTAGTCCCTGGCCTCAAGAAGCTTTCATTCTAATTGCCAACATGCAAACAACCATGTTCATATGCATGATCAATGGTATATTCTTTCAAATCCTGTAACAACTGGAAATGAAATACTAGAGACCAGAGGGAAAAAACTATGATTCTTCATCATTTTTGTGTCCTGGACCTTTCTAGTAGTCTGGTGAATACTATGGGTCTTGTCATAAAATAACATTTTTAAATAATTGAAAGAAATGCTACATTTCAGGTAAATAAAGATGCCTTTTTTCCCTATGGACCCCCTGAATTCCCTATGGACCCCCATGAATCGAAGGTTAATAACCCTTGTTCCAAGGCCAGGATGCTTGAAAGATTTAAGAATTCCACTGATCTATTAGCATCCTCCACAGCCTTCCACTTTCCTTTAACATTATTTTAAACACTTTGATTTCCCGTATTTGGGTACATGTTGTGTCTTCCCACAGGAATGTAAGCTCCTCGAGGGCAGGGTCGGTTTGCATATTTTGTCTCTATGTCTCCAGTGCCTGTACACGGGGTAGGTGAGTAGTAAGTATTTGTCCCATTGAACTGGAGAGGAAAATGCACGCGGCTCTCCCAGGCAATTTAAGATGGTCCTAAAGGCCAAAGGCATGATGAGGAACATGCCATGTAAAGTAATCCTGGATGGAAAGAATTCCTTGGGAAAGTAAGGCATCCTTTGGGTACAGAAAAAATCTTTTTGGCCACTTACCTACTGGGTAAATCCTGCAGTTACTAGGTTGTTTGTTTTTTTTTTTGGGGGGTGGGGTTCATCTTGAAAGACAAAGCAGAAGAGAAAACTAAAATATCCAACACTTGCCCCCAGGCTCCCTCTGGGGAAGGCATTATTTAAAATTACTGCTGCATTCTAAACAGACCAACTCAGGAGGATAATTACTTTTCAGTGATTGGATCGATACTTTTGTCCTTTCCCTTTGCTTCCAGAATTACTGGATCTAAGGGCAGAGTAGAAAATTATGTCAGTCCCCCTGGACCTGGTGCAATCAAGGTGTGAAGATCAAGGGGGGTGTGTGTGTATGTGTGTATGCACATGTGTGTGTGTGTACCTGCTGCAATCAAAGGGTGAAGGTCAAGGGGTGTGTGTGTGTGTGTGTCTCTGTGTGTGTATGCACGTGTGTGTGTACCTGCTGCAATCAAGGTGTGAAGATCAAAGGGGGCGTGTGTGTGTGTGAGTGTGTGTGTGTGTGTGTGTTCATGCAATACAAGTTTGTGCAGTTGTGAACACCAGGAGGTGGAAATCACAATTCTTAACTCAACAACTTCATTTCACACTTTACAAAGAAAAAAGTCCCTATTAAGTTGTGATTATTCGGAAAAACATTGGCCCATACCGTAGTTCTGGAGGGGTGAGGAAGACTTTGCATCAGCTATCTCTGATAGAGGTTTCACTCCCAAGACATACAGGGAATGAGTAGAAATATGCCTTTCCACAATGGAACAAGGATCAAAAGATAGGTGAATCAAAGAACTCTCAAAAGAAACACTCGAGTCTAACGGTAAACACAGGAGCTAGGCAGCTGGGTGGCACAGTGCATAGAGCTCTGGGCCTGAAATCAAAAAGACCCAAGTTCAAATTTGTCCTCAGACACTTACTAGCTGGACAAGTTACTTAACCGCTGGTTGCCTCAGTTTCTACAACTGTAAAATGGGATAATAGCAGCATCTAACCACAGGGTTATCGTGAGGATCAAATGAGATAGTATTTTTAAAGTGCTAAGTGCAGTGCCCACCCCACAGCAGGCACTGTATCAATGCTTAGTCCCCCTTCCCCTTTCCCGTGTGAAAGACTGCCCTAAATTACAAGTGATAAGAAAAAGGACAAATCAGAACAACCTAGGCTTCACCTCATACACAGTAAATTTTCGAATTGACAAACTATGGGAATAGTCAATGTTGGAAGGGTTGTGGAAAGGCAGGGATATCTTGATGGAGTTCTGAATTGATCTAATCATTTGGGAAAGCAATTTGGAATTATACTAAAAAAAAATAACTAAAATGTCCATACACTTCCACTAATATCACCTCCAGGTACATAATCTAAGGAGTTTTAAAGGCAGAAATATTTCATGAATACCAAAATATTCATGGCAGCACTTCCTCTAGTAGTAAAGAACTGAAACAAAGTAAAGGCCCAACAAACACTGAATGGCTAAACCACCTGTGGTACAAGCACCTAGTGGAATATTACTGACAACAAGGAAAGATGAAGATGAAGAATTCTGAGAAACATGACGTGTGCAGAGTGAAGGGAGAAGAACCAGGAAGACAAAATACACAATGACTATGATGGAAGGACAGTCAAGGAAGCCGTGATACATGATGAGAGAACAACAACAAAAATGAAATTGAATGCTGTGTACTAACAATGAATCAGAAACTTGGCTCTGGAGAAGAGCTAAAAAATGTACCTCCTCCTTTCTTTGCAGAGATGAGGAGGTTATAGGTATAGAATGTTACATGCATGATCAGACTTGCTGTGGGCTGGTTTTGCCGAACTTTCTCTTTAAAAAAAATCATTTACAAATGAGGATAAGGGAGGTGGAGGGATATATTCAGAAATGAAAGTGATGTGAAAAAAGATATTAAAATACATTAGCTTCACCTAGTATGTAAGGTATGACAGGCTAAAAAATAAGAAAGACTGATTTCTGTGTGTGGTGTGAGGTTGGTAGTGACACCACGTAGGAAATTAGTGGGTAATATGGTTAATGTTTGACTCCTGCTCAGGGCTCACATCTCTTCGCTTCAGAGGAAGAAAAGATGATGTCAATAAGAGCATAGGCATCACTACTATTGGACTGCAAGTCACTTCGAGGCACCATGTGATTGAGTATAAAGTGAATTTTCATTAATTCAGATCCTGCAAAACCGGACTTTAGGATAATTTTTAGGACCCTGCCTTGGGTCCTATGGATATTCTACTGGCTGCAAATTGGGAGATGACAGAGTATAAACCTGTTCAAAATTAAAATCTACATTTCTTTGGTGTAATAAAGAAGCTGGACAATATAGCACAGGGGGAAGAGTAGTGGATCTAGAATTAGAGGACCTGGGTTCAAAAACTGCCTCTGACATGTCATGTCCTCTACCTTTGTGACCTTTGCTAGGTTACAAACTCTTTGGTCCTGAGGAAGGCTGGTCTTGATGGCCACAGACTTCCCTTCTAGTACTAAGTCTTTATCCTTTACCCTTACAAATTGTTTCTATCACATTTATAAATCCAAAACTTATTTCTTCATCTGTTTAAAAAAAAAAAAGATACTTGGCACGCCTGTCACGGTAATATAGTCAGATCACAGATTTAGATCTGGAAGGAACTTCAGATGCCATGAAGCCAAAATCAAAACCTCTCATTTTACAGAAAAGGAAACTGAGGCCTAGGAAAATTAAATGACAGGTCCAAGGTCATACCCAAGGTCAAGTCCAAGTAGAAAGTATAAGAGGTGGGACATGAATGCGGGTACTTCTAAAGGAACGCTCTTTTCACTATAGCAAATGAGATAATTTCTGCTTAGAAAATGGATAGAAACTCCCCACTACCTCGTGCAAGAAGCCATTTTTGATCCCCCCTCTTACCAGCTACCTTGTATTAATGCCTTTCTCCTTTTTCTCTTTGTATTTGTTCTGTATATATTCATCTATCTATAAGGCGTCTCCCCCATTAGAATGTGAGCTCTTTGAGGGCAGAAACTGTTGAATTCTATTTTTATCTCCAGCACTGTGGCTGCCACACAGTAGGTAGACACTTAATGCATGCTTTTAGGTCCATTGAAGGAATGCTAACTAGCCCCACAACTCCAGTCAGACCCAAGCTGCACCCTTCTCTCAGCGCAGGCTCAAAGAAAGATGATAACAACAGCCCCAGGTTCTCTGAGAAGCTTAAATGCTTGGTCCTGCTCAAAGAAGGGAAGGGTCGAGCTCCTGCAGTCTGATTACTGGAAGCTTCAGGGGAGAAAGCTGGAGTCTAGAGTAGAATTGTAATCAATCCCCAGCTAGTATAAGAAAGGTGTAAAAAAGCTGCCTCCACTCACTGCCTCCACTCCCTCTTCTCATCCCCCTGAAATCTGGCTTCGGATTCATCATTCAAATGTGGGGGCAACTTCCAAGCCAACCCAAGAACTCTCCATGGCCAAAGCTGACGGCCCTTTCTCCATCCTCATCCTTCCCAACCTCTCCGGCACTGCCTTTCTCACAAGTTGCTTGATAATCTTTCTCTGATGGGGTTTCAGTGCACACGAGGCAGACCCCCTCCCCCAAGAGTTATAGATTTCGTGAGACGCACTTAGGAGTCCCTCCTCCGGTGTTCTCTTGGACGGTGTGTTCTGGAGGGCTGGAGGAGAGTGGGGGAGATCTCAGGCCTTGTTTGGACTAGTCACACAGCCCACCCCCTCACTCCCCCCTTGGTGCAAGGCAAGGCAGTCAGGGCCTTGGAGGTATTCATCAGTCCAGCCGCCTGCAGCAGAAACTGGAGCCAGGGAACTTGGCGGAGAAGCTAGTAAAATTTTAATGCACTCTGTAGTGCGGTCATGTCATACTCAGTTATGGCAAATAATCCCAGATGCCTGCAGAGGTAAAATGGAGTTGTAATATGCTTGCCTCCTAACCCGAGCTGACAGCGATGATATACGACTACCATTAGTGGAAAATATCACTTCAACTAACCCATGATCAGCTCCGCTCAGGGTCATATTATCCATGAGGAACAAATTACAATCCCAAAGTAAATACAAATTTTCTACACGAAATGGGTACCAAAAAGGGAAGGGGGCGACGGTGCAGCCCCAGACAGCTCGGCTGAGTGACACAGATGATAAAGGACGGGACAAATCATTGGCTGATGGAGCGCGGTGCCGTAATCAGCCCAGCCGGCACGCGCTTCCAGACGATAAACACTCTATTCTCCCCTTGGTGGCAAAGACGTAATCTTTTACATGGACGCGCTCCACTCGGATGTTTACTGTCTCTCCTAAGGTGGGGGGGGGGGGGCCCCCGGGGGGGGGGGGGGGGGGGGGGGGTACTGGGATTGGGGGGGGGGGGGGGGGGGGACCAGATTTGGGCAACTCATTTAACCTGGGTTTCACGGGATCATGGAATCACAGCTGTGGAGCTGGATGGGACCCCCGAGACCATTTAGTCTAAGCCCCTCATTTCATAGATGAGGAAATTGGGCCCCGAGGAAGAAAAATGATTGGGCCAAGGTCAGACAGGTAATAAGTGAGAGGGGTAGGGTCTGAAGCCAGGTCTTCTGACTTCAGAGCCTGTCCTCATTCCTTCTGACCCGGCCGCCTGAAGCGGGTTACACTGGATGGTCTCTAAGGTCCATTTCAGCTCCGGACCTCTTGTCATATAAACAAAAAGGTCTGGTGGAGCCTGGATGAGCTCTGATGAAACCACAGGGCATGGACACATCCGAACACACACACCTGGGAGCCTGGGGAGTCGGGGGGAGAGGGGGAGGAGATCAGGTGCCAGGGTCCTCTTTTTTAATCTACAAAAAGCATTCATTAAGTGCCAATCGCAAGCTAAACACTGACAATAGGAAGGCAAACATAAAGCAGTCCCTGGCCTCAAGGAGTTTATATTCCAAAAGGGAGCTATGAATATTTAGAAAATATATGAAACTAATGCAGAGTTGTTTGAGGAGGATGTATACTGACCAGTGGAAAGAATCAGTAAAGGCTCAGACACATCCTCAAGTTCAAAGCTGGTCGACCCACTATGTATCTTACTCTACAGGAATGCTTTGGAATGGTCTACAATTTTTGGAGTGACTCATCTCTGCAGTGGTAAAATAACACACACGCAATCAGAAGAGCTGGCTCATTGATTTACTAGTTGTGGGGCCTCAGGCTCTAAATTATCAATTAAAATGCATTTATTAAGCACCTACTACTGTATATGCCAAGCACTGCATAAGGTGTTGGAGATATAATGATAGAAACTGTCCCTGTACTCAAGGAACTTACATTCTAATGGGGGAAGACTGCTAATGACTGCTGACATTCCATAACAATGTTTTATTAGGCAGAGACATAAGGAACAATTTACCATGGAAAGACTGTGTCATAGTTGCAAGTGCACTGGGTTCAAAGTTAAATAAAATTCAAAGTAAAAATTACATAAATAATATTATGTAATGTAATGTAACGTATTGTTATACAATGTAAGTGAACTTAAGCCAATTCACAAAGATCCTTACCGACTTCACCTGTCAAATCAGTATGACACGTACCTGCCCTGCCCAGCCAAGCATGCTGCTGGGCAGGGTAAATAAGAACTCAGAAATCCAGAAAATTCATAAAAAGGGCAAGGTAGGATTTTTGTTATTTTGGAAGTTTCTACTTCACTCCCCCAAGAAAGGCACCACTGGAGGCAGGCAAGATTAGGAATCCCCTAATGCTTTGGTCTGGACCAGCCATGGGACTTCACTGGGGCAGTGAATTCTCAGCAAGACCCCACAAGTATTAGTGCCTTCTGAGTGCCATATTAAATTGAGGTATCTCTAGCTTACTAGGTCTAGATAGATATAATATATAGTACGTATAGTATATAGTATAAATACAGTACATATAATAGATACTATAGATAGATATAGGATAAAATATATAGTATAATATATAGTATACACTATAGATATAGTATATAATAGAACATAAATTACGTAGTATAAACTATATCTAGATAGATATAATATATAATGTACAGTATACATAGTATATACTATAGATAGATATAGGACAAAATATATGAGATATAGTATATAATATATAGTATATACAGAATATAATGTATCTCGATAGATATAGGATAAATATACAGTATCTATAGTATATAATATATAGTTATATATAGTCTATAGTCTATATAGATATAGCATATAACATATAGTACATATAGTATATAATATATAGTACATACAGTATATAGTCTATATAAAATAGTATATAATATATAGTACATACAATATATAGTATATCTAGATAGATATAGTATAAAATATATAATACATACTATATCTATCTAGATACACTACATGATATATAGTACATATAGCATATAGTCTATATATAGTATATAATATATTGTACATACAGTATGTACTCTAGACAGATATAGGATAAAATATATAGTACATACTATATCTATACATATATAGTATATTATATATAGTACATATAGCATATAGTCTATATAGATATATAATATATAGTACCTACAGCATATGTACAGTATATATCTAGAGAGATATAGAATAAAATATATAGTACATACTATATCTACACAGATATAGTATATAATAAATAGTACACATAGTACATAGTTCATATAGATATAGTATATAATATACAGTATATACAGTATATGTACAGTACACAGTATATCTAGATATAGGATAAAACATATAGTACATACTATATCTATACAGATATAGTATATTATATATAGTACATATAGCATATAGTCTATATAGATATATAATATATAGTACATACAGCCTATGTACAGTATATATCTAGAGAGATATAGAATAAAATATATAGTATATACTATATCTACACAGATATAGTATATGATAAATAGTACACATAGTATATAGTTTATATAGATATAGTATATAATATATAGTACATACAGTATATGTACAGTATACAATATATCTAGATAGATGTAGGATAAAATATATAGTACATACTATATCTATACAGATATAGTATATAATATATAGTACATATAGCAGATAGTCTATATAGATCTAGTATATAATATATAGCACATACTGTATACAGCATATCTAGATAGATGTACTATACATACTAGATTTAGAACAATATGTCTTTATATATCTGTAGACACATAAAATGTCCTATTTATATACAGAGAGCTATAGCTATATGGATATAGATATATTTATAAATATATAGCTCTCAATATACAGATATCTATATCTAGATAGACAGACTGACAGAGATAGATCTTTGTATATAGTCATTTGCATTTTCTCTTCTGTTAGACTATGATCTCATGTCCGGGCAGGGGCTGTTTTTGCCTTTCTCTGTATTCTCAGCACACTGCCTGGACCACAGTAGACTTTGCTGCTTAATCTGGCCCTGCCAAAGGGATCACAAACTCTTCTACCCTGCTTCTCTAGGAGAGTTGCCAGGGCAGGAACACTGAGTGGTTAAGTGATTTGCCCGGGGTCATACAGCCTGATGTGAATGTGAGAGTTCTGACTTCAAAGCTGACCCTTTCCTCATTATACCAAACTGTTCCGATTGTCCCTAATGTGACAGAAAACAAGAAAAGACAAGTCAGTCACGGTGCCTGTGCCAATCCTTGACCTACTGTGGCAAGCAAGAACACTGCCACTTACTCCTGCACCAAGATGTGGGGTACCTTAACACCATGGAAAGGCCTGGGCCTGTAGAACCAGAGGACCTTGGTTCAAACTGTCCTTCTAACGCTTTCCAGCTGGGGGAGCTCAGGTCTTTTCTCCACTTTGGGCCTCAATTTCTTCATCAGTAAAGCAAGATGGCTTCTGAGGTCCCTTTCAGCTCAAGATACAGAATCTTATGAATTTGGGTTCCAATCTAAGTCTTGCTCTTTAGTGACTTTGACCAAGTCACTTCTCCCTCCGGGTCTGAGATGAGTCAATCGTCATTATTTTTAAAAGAAGATGCGGACTAGATGACCTCAGCTTTAAATCTATGACCTCGTATGACTGTTGCAGAGAATACCTTGGCATTTGCTCAGCTTTGCTAAGGACAGAGAACCTGTGAGGTTTGAGAAGATCAGTCATCCAATACGACCCCAGAAGTCTTTGCTGAACTCCTAATATATGCAAACTATTTTGCAGGGGATGTCTAAAAAAGGACAAAAGATAGCCCCCATCCTCAAGGAGCTTATATCTAATCTTATCTATAAACAGAAAAGTATATGTATGCACGATAATGTGCGAGGGAGGGAGACTGTACTAAGTGTCTTCAGGGCATCAGGAAAGGGCTTCCCACAGGAGGGGGCACGGCAACGGAGACGTGAAGGAAGCCAGGGATGGAGAGAGGCTGAGGTACGGAAAGAGGACATGCTGGATGTGAAGTGGAAGACAGGATGAAGAATTCCACAAAGATCAAGGCCATCCGGACTAGAATAAAATAATCTGAATTACAGGAGCGTCACAAAGAGCTAAGGGTCCAGAATTGCTCTATTACGATTAACCATACATTAGTAGTCATACATTACTGTATTTCTATTACAAACCAAACTAACTCCTCAAAACAAAGTAACACCAAAAACCAAAACCAAAACATGGCGCCTGCTGGTGCCCAGTGTGAGCTAACAGATTCCCTTCCTCCCTCATCTTCAGCAATAGATGTGCCCCAGGAGTGATAGCAGCAGTGATGACCGGGCATTTTCTCTAATTGGGCAGGAAGCAATCAATGCTGCTCCAGAAGAAGAAGCCCCTGAAGTCCAGAAAAGGAACTCGTTAAGTCTAAAGAGAGGGCACAACCAGCACAGAACAAATAATGAAATAACGCGAATTCAGTAAGACGTCATCAATTATCTGCCACGTGAAAGGCACTGGGGCTATTCAGAATTAGAACTCAGGTCTCCTAATCCCACATGAAGAGGATAATTAAAAGATCACAGAGTTTTGGAGAAGGGTCCCTTGCCCCAACCTACTCATTTTAAAGACTATGAAATCAATTTAGCATAGGTATAATAGGAAGAACATTGGCTCAAGAGTTATCAGACCTGCCTAAGTGACTTACGTGACCAAAGACTTAACACTTCTGGGCCTCAATTTCTTCGTGTGCAGAATAGATGGTTTCTAATGTCCCTAACTGTTCTAGATTCATCATCCTGTGAGTTGTAAAGAATGCAGGGGACTTGTGTAAGATCACTTAGCGTGACTGTGACAAATTTGGAATTAAAACCCAGATCTTCGGACAGTTTCTGCTGACCCATCCACAAATCACTGAGAGGTTTCCTAATTCCTGTTCTTTCTGCAACCCACAGATCCAAACACCATCAGTTCATAAAAAAAATCAGAAATGTCTTGTTCTTAATGATTTTGTGAACTCTCGAGATGATGCTATTTCATTCATTTGCAGGACAGTAAAAACTTAAACCTTTACAGCCTTCATCTTGTCAGTAATATCATTCAGACACACAGGGACCAAGAGGTAGAGGGTAGATACCCTGCGCGGTACACTTAGAGGTCTTTGGGGGCAGTCTGGGGTCTGGCTCTGAATAGTCATTAAAGAAAGCTATACATACTGAGTCCTAGGATTTGAAGTAATTATGCGTGAGGAATTTAATCCTAGGGAAGAATTAAAAGGGATTTTGTTTGGATAAGTGGTAATTAAGCCAACTGGAAATATGGTGCTCAAAGAATGACCAAAGTTGGAAGAACAACAAAATGTCATGCTGACCCAGACACAATCTTGGAGGAACAAGGGGTCTTCTGGATAACCACTATGGAAACCAGAAATCATTCAAGAGCCAGAAAGATCCCAAGCTAAATCTAAATCAAGAATGAAGGAAAATTTCCAGTGGGGCAAGACACAGACAGAAAACCTTAAAAAGATGCCTAAACCAAGACGAACACATAGTCTACACAGTTGGCTTAAATACAACAGGGGACTCTTTCAATAAGGAGGTCCCAGAGGTACGCATCTGGGGCCCCTTCCACATTAAGACTGACTGTCTAGTGCTTGTACCCACATCCAAGGTGTCATCTTGGTGTGAACAATCAGTTGGGTGCCTCTATGAGATAAAGGAAACTCTAATCTGAAATCAATCTAGATAGATCCATCTGGGGGTCTATCCTGTTGTTCTTTGAGGTCTAAAAAGGACCAGCCAGTATTCCCAGTATGAGGAGAGTTTTGAGAAAGGACCTTGGAAAGAATACTGGCAGTGGACTCAGAGGACTGGGGTTCAAATCCTGCCTATGATGCCTAAGATCTATGTGAACTTGGATAAGTCACTTAACCACAGTCTTCCTTTCCTCATCTGTAAAATGGGGTGGTTGATCTAGATGACCATTGAGGTCCCTTCTAGATCCGTATCTGTGAGTTAACAAGTGGCAAACCTGGGATTGGAACCTAGGGCTTCTGGTTCTAAACCCAATGTTCTTTCCAACTGAATGCACATGGTAGGTTATTAAGGAAGGGAATCTTTGCTTTTCTCCTGAACCTTTCACCTCCATGTTGGAACATGATAACAACTTCAATTGGGTCAATTGAATAATAATAACCTATTTCAAACCACACTCGGGGTCAAAAGTTAACAATCCTGATCTTTTGCTGGGCTCTAGTCCGTTTGAACACTTCCAAATTTAAAAAAAAAATGAAAGCTCAGCTTCTGACATGCCCGACTTCTAGTTTTATATTTCAGTCAACCGTTATCCACATGTAGACTGGAGTCTGGGTTGGGAAGAGGGAAGATATCAATTACTCTCTTGCTTCACTTTCTGTCTTAAAAAAATAGAAATGGGACAGTCCAAGTAAGCCCTTTGGGTCTCAGTTTCCTCTTCTGTAAAATGAAGTGGTTAGATTCTATGGCCTCTAAGGTCCCTCAGGGCTCTATATCTTCCATACTATTTATACACCTTTAGATGCTCAGAGAAATAAACACAATTTTCAAGCCTGTTTCTCAAGCAGTCAAAATTCCAGCAGTACTAGACATTGAATGGAAAGCGAATATTTCTCTCTGACAAATTCTCCTATCTATAAGGTGCAATAAGGGTGTAATTCAATTTATCACCACCTAATCCTTTCGGGACAGTATACTTGTCGGCTTTAGCCTCTACCCGGACCAAAGACTGATACTAGAGAGTTGACAGGCAGATGGGAGTTTTAAGAAGTCACTCTTATAAGGTGACTTTCAAAAGAGAAAAACGCTCATTCCAGTGGGTGGGAGGAAAGAGGCAGCTTTGCAGGTCATTGCTGTATCTGTACTTCTGGAAAACACATCCGTCACGTGTCGGATATATTATCTGGAGAGTCCTGAATTTACCAAAGGGATAGAATCATCTCCCGAGGAGGTTTTCACCCAATATACTACCATGTTCTATGCCAATAGTTGTCAAACTTTTTTTTCCTGCTCACAAAACAATACTCTTTGCTGGGAGGAATCCTAGCCCACTGAACACTTAAGTTGGCAAACATACGGAAGGCTAATGAGACGTGCGCGTGTTCAGTTTCCTGTCAGTAAGAGCAGCCATTTTTATTTAAAATCTTTGCAAATTCAAAGTCTTGTGTGTTATGAGGTTAATGAGCACGTGTAAAAGGTGAATTTCACCTATTTTGTAATGGCTTTATGTATTACATTACATAAGCTGGATAAGCAAAATTTATATCAAACAAAATTACAGAAAGATATAACATCTAAAATTGGGCAACATGCCTAGTGAAATTTATTGTACACCCTTTGAGTGCCATTGATTTACACAATGAATTTAAGGTGACATAGACATGCAAAATGGGGCATGAATTCACCATTGCTTTTAACCCACACATTAGAATTCTGGCCCCAAATTAGGATGGCACCTTAGTTCAGTAAGACGAGGCTACTACTGCCAGTGGAAATGGTGGAGGCGGAAACCAGCAGATGCAAAACAGATCTGTGCTGCAAAAAAAGTGCCATGTTTACATGTTGCTTGAGTTTTCCCTGAAGTTGGGAAGAGCTGGGCCATCAGACGATCTAGATCTTATGAGTTAATGTGATGGAGTGGGATTCCACCTTGGGGAAAGTGTGAATCGCTGCCTGCTTCCAGGCAGCTGGAAGTACTTGTAACACTCTCCCGGTAATTTCTCACCCTGTTTTTTTTTTAAATGCAGCAACAGATTTGTATTGGGAAGAAAAGAATGAGGTGGGTGTAGGGCCCGGATCTCATAGTTTGGTCTCAGTTTTCAAAGCCTGCTAAGATTAACAGGTATTTTTTAAAAAGCTGAAGGATGGCTTACATTTTACGCCCAACTTGGAATAAGACGTTGTACATGGACACAACAGGAAAAAGAGGGAGAGAATGTGTCTCTTTGTGGCTCTGATCAGCTCCCAAACTATATTTCTTTTTCATTAGATCAAAGACAGAGCTAGGGAGCAGCTAGGTGGCACAGTGGATAGAGCACCGGACCTGGGTTCAGGAGGACCTGGGTTCAGGAGGACCTGAGTTCAAATCTGGTCTCACACACATAACACTTACTAGCTGTGTGACCTTGGGCAAGTCACTTAACCCCACTGCCTAGCCAAAAAAAAAAAAAAAAAAAGAGCTGGAAGGGCCTCTATAGGCCATGAAGTCCAAACTCCTTATCTTACAGATGAGGAAACTGAAGCACAGAGAAGGTCATTCATATAGTAAATGTGTGAACCATGATGTGAACTCAGGTCTTCCTGACTACAAAGCTAGTTTTCTATTATATCATACCTATATGCCTCAAAAATAAATTTCTTTACCTTCCCTCCAGGTGATGATCTACCCCGAGAAGTAGCAGTGAATGCAGCTTTTTTTTTTCCGAGAACAAAAGAAAGCATTTCTCTGTGATATTAACAGATTTTCAGAGAAGAAATACAATTAAATGCTTAATTGTGGTTATTTAAGAGTCTGGGCTGTCTGCTTTTTCTTGGGATAACTAGGTACCAGCCTCTCTTCTTGGATTCTGGTCTTCCCAATCACCCCTCTATTCTCTATCCTGGAGGTGGGGAACCTGCAGTCTCGAGGCCACGTGTGGCCCTCTAGGTCCTCAAGTGCAGCCCTGTGACTGAATCGAAGCTTCACAGAATAAATCCTTCATGGGTTCCCCACCCCTGCATCCAATGCTACCATCCATTGCTACTCCTCAGAAAGATCTACTTGCTTCTCTAGCATGCAAGCTGAAATGCATGCAGACAGCTGGGAGGAAAGGATAAAACAGACATTTCTCCACTTGGTGTCCTACCAAAGTTCCGAGGCTGCCTTTTCCACGAAGAAGGACGTGGCCTGCATTTAGATAACGCCTGGCTCTTTGGAGTTTTGTTGCTAGTCTCTGCCTCCATTAATTAGTAAGGGTATCATTTTATAAATTACAGCTTGCTATCAGCAGAGAGTATGATTTATCTCAATTCAGTCAGCTGTGTGGAGTACAGGACCCTAATTTTAGAGCAGCAGCCCAGGGGAGCCACACACAGTAAAGAACGGCAAATCTTCCAAGAAGGAATCTCAGTGCGTCTCTGAGGAGACCACCATTTTTGCCTCTGTGGTCATCCTTGGTGGGACTCACTGGAGAGATCCTGGGATATTGAGAGGCATCTTTTCAAGTATTAGCATTTCTAATTCTGATGAAAATTCTCCAAACCTCAAGTCAAAGAGGCTCCTGTCAGTGCTCTGGGTTTGTGCATGAGGAAGGGTGTTGCAGGAGCAATGTACTCACGGTTGGCTAGGGGAAGAAACAGCTAACCTGGTCCTGAGTCTGGGAGAAAGATGGCAAAGCTTGGCTATGAACCCAAGGCCATGGCAGTCTGGGAAGGGAATTCTGACAGTCTTCACAACAACAGGGCCAAGCAGACAGAAGCACAATGAAAGAGCTTTGCCGGCTGTGGACGAGAAACCTCAGGAGAAACACCTCACAGAAGGACAGGTAGAGACAAACCAAGTGCCAGCCTTGATGGCAACTTCCAATTATGAAAGGAAAAGACTGGAGGGGCTGCTGCCATCCAGAGAGAAAAACACCCACATTGCAGAGGACAAAGATAATTGCAGAGGGATGAGGAATGACAACGTGGTATCTCAGAGTCATGTTTCCTATCTTCCTAGAGATGATCTTTTTTTTGTTCTTCTGCCAAAAGAGAATTCATTCTCTTTCTTTGACTGGCCTTTCTTTGCTGCCCATCCTCGTTTTCCACTCCTGAAACTACCTCTACCCATCAAGTAATGGTGTCTCTCCCTATAGATAGTAGAGGCTTCTCCATCTGACTAAAAAAACCACATGGAATTCCCTGTTCAGTCTCTCCTGGCCTGCACATCTCTCTCCAATGTGCAATTGTTAAATCAAGCATTTTGGAAGGGAAGGAAATGTTAATATGCAGGGTCTACCTCTATTCCTCAGAAAATGCATTCTCTCTAAAATGTATAGGCAGATAAATTATTTCTGGAATCAGAATATAGATTTATGAAGGACAAACAAAATGGCGCTCACTCTTCCTTCCCTTCACTGTTGTTACCACATAGCGAGTGGTGACAACACAGTTTGCTTCCAAATACACCAGCTATTGGTAGAAATACATCAAGACCCCTGGCTTTAAGGTGAAACGATGGAGATGAGGCCTCCAATAACAACAATGGCCTAGATTGGGATCACCCTGGGGGAAATTCCTCTAACACTATGACGAATGGTGGGGTCGGGGGATGATGACCATAAAGGAAATCGTGTAACAAGGAATCTGAGAAGGAGCTAAAGAGTAGCCCATCTGGTCAAGGGGATGTTCCCAGGGCAGAAGGATACCTTTCCATCTCCAATGTCACTGCCACCCAATGAACACAGCTCTTAGATTCTTTGGACATCCTACCGAGAGGGATCTGAGGATACCACTGTCTGAGGGAAGGAAGCGCCGGCTTGTCAGTTAAACAAAGGAATAATACACGGCTTCCTTTAGAGTGTGTACTTTACCTGTCATCCAACAGCCCATTATCATGTCACGGCACAGTGCACCCTTCCATAGGTCACTTTGTTTAAAATGACATGGATAATGCATATGTCAGCAAGCTGACAGTCCTGGCCGTCCTTCAGAGATAAAAACCTCAAGGCGAGAGCCGGTTCTTATCTGGGGGACATGCTTTGGTCTATCATCTTAGTCAGGCAGAACATGATTTCTCCAGAGAACACTTTTTTCATTTCCTGATTTTAAGGAAATCAAATAAGCACCATTTGTCTTCATCTGAATATGCTTGACCTGCTCAAATGATGATGTCTCGCATTTTATAACAGGCTACATATGCTGAATTCAAATTAACGGCAGCTAAGAACAGGGCCCTTAGATCTCTCTTCCAGGCTGGCAGCAGAGAGGGAGGGGAGACTCCTGGCTTCAGAAGTGACGGCGCACACACAGAAAGAATTCCCCTCCTCAAATGATAACCCCAAGAGTTTTCTACAGCAAGGGGGTGAAATTCATTAAAATGTATTGAAGAAGACCCATCTCCAGGGAAAGGGCAGTAGGGATTCAGTCATGAGTTGGGATTGGGGTGTGTCTTGTCACCAGATGGTCAATGGTTAGAGAAACCATGGTTCTGAGGAATCTCTTTTCATTAGATGGAAGAAACAATAAATTACAGTCAATCCTTGCAATAAGTTTGAGAGGGTGCAGGAGGAAAAGAGTGAGACAGGCCAATAACCAAACAATGAACTCAAGGTTCCCTGATATAAAACATATCACACCTCTCATTTTACCAGGTTGTCGTCCATCCTTCTCCGGGAGGTTCGAAAAACAGGCTCCCTTCGTCGGTCCACTTTGAGCTGGTTAAGCGGAGGTCAGGAGGCCATGATCCCCCAAATCCAGTGAATGCCTGATGAAGAAGCTACCTACCTATCCTCTGATCCAAAGGACAAGAAGGCAATTTCCCCATGTTGTAAGAGGAGGCCCCTTTTCCCTTCCGCCACCCAACAGCAAATTCCCAAAAATCAATTTAAAAAAAGATTTTAAATATTTTCTACCAAGAAAATCATTGTGCATGAAAAAGCAAGTACTGGAGTGCGTAACAAGAACAAATCAAGTATGTTAACAGGAATGTTCAAATGACAATTACATTAATTACTATAATGTGTAGTGACAATTTCGACGCCCCCAGTATGGTAGGGGCATGGGGGAGGCAGTTAGAAGACTGCTATCTATTCATCTTATTTCTCAACATTTTTCTAGGGATGCAATTCTTCTCCCATAAAGAAAAATCCCATGGGCCGGGTGCAACCACTATTGAAGGGGTCATTTTCAAAGTCAATCTTCCTAATCCAACATGTAGGGATAGAGGTCCCATGGTGTGACTCACATGCATTACTTCAAGAAGAGAAAGGTGCACTTGATAAAAACTTGGATAAATTTCTAAGAGAAAGCATTCTCTTCAAAGGGAACTCCAGGCAGGTATACTGTGATGGAGTGTGTGCGCATGTGTGTGTGTGTGTGTGTGTGTGTGTACAATGAATCCAACTGTAGGGTGCAATTGATATAGGTCTTACCTTCTCTTCCTGGTCACTGTCACTGTCACACTGAAAAAAATAGAAAAAGAAGCTCAGTTAAAGGGAGATATTTTTTGGTTGTTTCTGAAGGAAGAAAGTAGTAACTGTAAAGGCAACAGGGAGGGGAAGAGTCAGGCTAACGGACGCATGAGGCCGCTTGAAAAGAAATTCTCCAACTGCTCTGGCTGTCAAATGAACCTGTCGCAAAAATGTCAATGAGTGAATTAGTAGTTTTACATGACATCGACGCTACGTAGCTCTTCCTATGGACAGTCCAACACATCTGGTGACAGACAGAAGTGACTGTGGGTCAGGAAAAATGACATTTCACTGACCAGAGCATAAATTTGTAGGGTGCCGTCGTTTAGCTACAGATGAAGGTGAGCTAAGAAAATTTATGGCGATCTAGGGACGCAATTCTTTTTTCAATAAGAATTGAGAAATCACATCTCCATCCATCCATCCATCCATCCATCCAACAGTAAGCATTCCTTAAGTGTCTAGTATGTGCCAGGTGCTGGGATACAAGGACAAAAATATGAATGATGGCATTATATAACCCCAGAATTTAACAAGGAGTTTTAGAGTTGGAACACACCACAGAGGATACGATTACAACAACAGATCACATTTATATAGCACTTCAAGGTTTACAAAATATTATATGTGTGTGTATATGCGTGTGTGTGCATACACACATCTTATCTCATTTGATTCTCATGACAAACTTGTTCTTACCGCCCCTCTTTAAAGATAAGTGAACTGAGGCTGAAGCCAGTTCAGTGATTTGCCCAACGTCACATAGCTAGTAGATATCTGAGGCAGGAGGTGAACTCAGGTCTTCCTGACTCCCACTCCAGTGCTCAATCTGCTAGGCCCCCTAGCCGATCTCTATAACGTCTCTTTTAAATCGTCTCTCCTCCGGGTTAAACATCCCCAGCTCCTTCCCTCGATGCTCTCATGGCATCATCTGTACGTTTCTCGCCATTGTGGCTGCCTGCCTCCATACACGCTCCAGTCTGCCAATCTCCTTCTTCAGTGACGGCGCCCAGAATGCAAACCCCTGACCATCACACCCTCTCACGCTGACAATGAAGAAAATGGGAACTGGCAGCAAAAATCAGCATTTGTCATGGCTAACTTAACCAGTCTGACTGCCCAGAAAAGAAATCCACATTTCCTAAAAAGAACACACTGAGGGCAAGAAACCAATGGCGATGACCTCATAAGGAAGAATACATACTCACACCATGACCTGGCTCTCCAGCTGAGTTTGGCAGAGCTGAAATATCATAATTAACCTGAGCAGGAGTCAGAGGACCAGAGTCCGAATTCCAGCTTGACCATTTACCACCTACGTGGCCTGGCTCTAGTCTGCTGGTCTATCAAATTAGGGCATGTCAGACTGGATGGCCTCGAAGGGCTCTTCCAGATCCAAGTTAATGATCCCACAATCCTGTGTGTAAGAAGATGGAACAGGAACTAACTCAAGCTTCCTTCTAGTTCTCAATCTCTATCTTTTCCTTCTTCTGACAAGGTTAGAGGGAGGTCACATTTTTAAAGGTGGTAATTTTGCTACATAAAGTAGAAGTTACTGAATCATAGACCAGGAATTCTCATTCTCATTCTCTCTCTCTCTCTCTCCCCCCCCCTTTCCCCTCCTCCTCTTCTGCTGCTTCTTTCCTCTATCATTTTGAATGACAAAGGTCAGCCAACTATCATGTAAGTGCCTACTATGTGCCCGGAACTGCGCTAAGTGTTGGGGATAACAGAAACACATAATGCAATCTCTGCCCTCAAGGAGTTTACAATCTAACAGAGAAGAAAACATGTGAACAACCATGTACAAACACATTTTCTCTCTCTCTCAACATATATATTATATATGTATGTATATATACAGTGTGCATATATGTATACACACACACATATACATATACATACATTCATATATTATATACACACACACATATATACATATACATACACACATATATTATATATACACACACACATACATACACACATATATTATATATACACACACATATACATATACATACACACACATATTATATATACATACACACACATATATACACACATATCATACATACATACACACATATATACAAATATACATACACACATATTATATATACATACACACATATATACATATACATATACATACACACATATATTATATATATATATACATAAAATATGAGATAAAGGGGAGATAACCAACAGAGAAAAGGCGTGAGCATTCAGGGGAATTGTGAGAGGCTTCTTTTAGTTCTCTGTGCTAAGAAACTAGTCAAGGAAGAAGCCAGGAAATGGATTTAGGTTCCCCTGGTCACAAAATGGCAGACTTAGAGCTGAAAGGGAGCTCAGAGGGAAAGCATACACTTTCATTTTAGAGATGAGGAAACTGAGCCCTGCTGAGATGAAGTGCCTCTTTTTCAGCTGCGCAGGTAGTGAGTGTTCTGTACGAGATGTCACTTTTGTTTTGGGGCCCGCCATGCTTTGCTGGCTGAGAGACTGCCACTGCCTTTAATTAAACCCTCCTTAAGGCTGCTAAGCGTTGGGAGCACTTTCAAGAGAGGGGGAGAGAGAGACAGAGAGAGACCAGGGTGGTGGTGGGGAGCCAGGAGAGAGAGGCAGCACATTCTTGGCCAGGCAAGTCTTCCCCAGTCCTCATGACTCGTTGGTGAGTAATCAATGACAGCTGAAGGCTGTGGCGCAGCATTTGCCGCCATCCCCAAGAATTCGTGGCGGGTGGGGGACCCGGCCCTAACAGCAGTATATCCGTGGGAACAGCCATTTTCATCAACGTGTTAAGCTTCTTGCCTTCCGCCAGTCCAGTTCTAATTTCAAGGTCCACTTAATTCTGCAATGAGTAATTACTGCTATCCCCAGAAGTACCTTGTCTCCAGAGTTAAGCATATGGCGCAGGACTGAGACCTACTGGTATCCATTATGGAAGCAGCACGAGTGCCAAGCCGATTAGGAATGGCTCAGGCTCCCCTCACAACATGCCGGGTGACTGACAGCTCCGGATTTGGCCAGTCCCGGAGTCTGCCAAAAAAGCTTCTGTTGCAGTGGGGCCCACATGGCGCGCTGAGAAAACAGTTCCATTTCTGGTATTAAATTCCCATACTGACCCGAGGACTTTGCCGCGCTCAGCAGGAGCGCACCATCCAATTTACAGCTCCATCCTCATGAGCCTCCGGTGCCAGCCCCTGGCAGAGACGGATGATGGTCAACTCCCTCCAGCTCATAAATTATGCAAAGGCAATAAATGCACTCGGCAAACAGCTCCCCACGTTTGCCTAGCCTGGCTCCTGGCTCCTCGAACACTTTGTAAAAAGCCAGGAGTACTGCACACACAAGAGGTCTATTCCACTCATAAAAAGGGGTTTTGTTGACAGCCAAAGACAGAAAGAGACCCACAGTTCCACAGGGCCGATCTGCTGGGTTGGCAGCATTTTATGAGCAAGCATTATGAAAAAGGGAGGTGGGTTTATAGATGTGGTGTTGGGAGAATTCACAGCCCTAAATTCATGTTTAATACACTGGAAGGCTTTAACACTCACGCACTGCGGAGGCCTGGTGATTTGGGGTCCCTAAAGGGTGAGAGAAGACTGAAGTTTTCCGCTTTGGGGCTCCCTGGGTACTCACTCCAATTTATACACATTTACACCAGCCACCTCCAAAGAGAGGTTATATTCTCTACAAGGAGATTAAGAAACAGGAAAAAAAATTCATGGGACTGCAATGCAGAGGCTAGGTCCCAGGTGACCAGCCAATTGCAGTCTTTCGACATTGGGGTCTTGTTTTGATTTCAATAGCAGAGCAGGGTGCTAACCAGAGCCTAGAGGAGAGGGGTCTAACCTTCCAAGAAAGATTCCAAAACCCTTTGTGAAGAGTTAAAAATAATGCCCCTCCATTTTCAAAGGGAGCCTATTCAGACGGAAAGACTAGATTTTTAAAGCCATGGGGTGAGATCTGAGATCCAGGTTTTCGTCAGTACAACCTCCAGGCAGAGAGAGTTTGGCCACACTTTAGTCAAAGGCAGAAAAGGACCCACAAATCCCTAATTTTTAAAGGACAGAAAGGGCAGTTCTAAAACTGAGCCTGTTGGTCATTTCATTCTCCTGTATCAACAATTGAATGGCTTAATACACAATGCTCTAAAGCATCAGACCAAGGACACACACACACACACACACACACACACACACACACACACACACACA
>NW_020954546.1:17005108-17015054 GCF_900497805.2 Vombatus ursinus | reverse complement strand
CACACACACACACACACACACACACACACACACACACACACACACACCCCCACCCCTCTGGGAAATAGTAGAGGCATAAACCCAAGGTAGCAGAGAGAGAATGGTAATTCGAGGGTCTAAAGGAAACTGTATTTCTGAATATAACAGGATGTATGCTTGAAAATGCAGGGTAGAATTAGAGGCCGCAATCAGAGGCCACAGAAAGGAATGCCTTGTTTTCATTGTTCATTGGGGCCTCTAATCCTTACCCTGTCGTTAAGCGAGCCTAGCATCAAAAAGCACAGGTGTGAGACTGGCCTGAATTCATTTCCTCCAATGGGGCGCACAGGGGTGATTCCCTCATCAGGCCTGAGATCTGCATTCCCACTAGACCTGGGTCTCTGATGTCAAGGTCTGCACCATCTCCCTGGATCCCTCCAAATCCACAAGACACGAGGTAATATGCCACATGCCCAGTGACGGAGAGCTCTTTTAAGTGGCAAGCGACAATGGTCGAATATATCACACAAAATGACATTCAGAAGAGCAATGCTCTCCATTCTGCTCAATGGACCTTGCCATAACACCTATTTCATACCTTGGATCCATCTGTCATTGCTATGAGAAAAGGCACGGCCAAAGTGTAGTGGTTGGGCAAATGGAATCTATTCTTGACACTGGCCAGAGGAAATTGGAAGAACACGAGGGAGGACCCTGAGACGTGAACTATGCCCTTACAGCATCACCCACAATCTGACTCATTGGCACCCCAATAAATATAGCTTTCTATGGGGCTGACAGTCCATCTGTACTGATCTGACGCCTCTTGTTGAAACTGTTTAGACAAGGCAGAAACATTCAGTTAATTTTACTTCCCTGTAACACACACACACACACACACATACCAAAAAACAAACAAACAAAAATAACACTGCCATTGTCCCAGCTGCCTCAACTCTTGTTCCAGTTAGGTACCTAGGCGGTATAGCGCCTGGAGCAGCAGGCCTGGAGTCAGAAAGAACTGAGGTCAAATCTGACTTTGGACACTTAACTAGCTGTATGTCCCTGAGCAAGTCATCTAACCTGTTTGCCTCTTTTTCTCCAACAGTTAAATGGAGATCACAATAGCACCCACCTGAAAGAGGATTAAATGAGAAAATATTTGTAAAGCACTTAACACAGTGCCTGGCACATACTAAGTGCTTTATAATTATTAGCAGTATTACTTATTATTATTATTGTTATTACTCCACATTTAGCAATGGGAAGAAACATTCAAAGCTCTAGAACAGTCACTTTGATGTCCTCTTGCCTGTGCTGGTGCTCATCTCACACTGTTTACATTAATCTGGGATCATTCAGGGATTTTAAAGTGAAATTTCAAGGTACTTCACTACTCCCAACCTCAATCAACAGAAGAAGCTCTTTGAACCCAGGAAACATTTGAGGTATCTCGCTCCCCAGATAGAAAATGATGCCATTAGCTAACGCCGCTCCTTCAATAGTTGCTGTGTGTAAACGACAAAATAAAATGGCTGGGCAGAGAGGAGAGTCTAATTAAAAGGTTTGTGTTCCCAAAGTCAATGTAAAAATATGAAGAAAGTCACAAAAGAGAGTTTTATTCAGCTGGAAATTCTCTAAAAGTGATACAATCAACCTGCCTTCAATCTGCCCTATCTACAACAGCTGGAAAGTGTACTGTGATTCACAGCATCACGGAAGGGCGGCACCCTTTGATGAAACACTTTGCAGAGTGTCTACTGTCTCTAGCCAGGCCACACTGCACAGTCCAACAGCCTAGGGTGGACATTGTTGGTAATAACTTCTGGGCCCACCCTCATCCCCATCCCAACCGACAGAATCTGAGAGGGTTCAAGGTCAACATGACACACATCCCTTTCTCATCTTGCTGTCTCTGTCTCTCTCCATTTTTGGGCAGATCACTGGCTGGACCAAGTAGAACTTCTATGAAAAAACGGGGCCTCATGCTGCCAATGCACACGCACCAAAATAAATCATGTTTTCTTCCCTCCCCGGTTTTAAAATATTTAAATCTGAGTTTCTCTCACAGAAAAGAATAATATTAATAATCATGATGACGAAGATGATGATGAGTAGGTTACAGATCTGACACCACTGCCACTGAGTATTTTGTCACCATTATTGTTATTATTATTATTATTATTATTATTTTTTTTAGGCAATTGGGGTTAAGTGACTTGCCCAGGGTCACACAGCTAGTAAGTGTCAAGTGTTTGGTCTGAGGCCACATTTGAACTCAGGTCCTTCTGACTTCAGGGCTGGTGCTCTATCCACTGAGCCACCGAGCTGCCCCCACCATTATTATTTTTAAGGGCAAGGAGATGTCCTGTAAATCTGTGGAAAGTGAGATAGATTTTTTTCTCCTCCTTAGAAGAAAGAAAATTAATTTTTGTCAAGAATAAACAAAAATCAAATCACAAGAAACTAAAAATTTGCTCTAAAATCAGAGCCCAACCTTGGAGTGGCTCCAAAACTAAAGCGGAAATGAATTTTTTCATCTCTAGCTAACACTCAAAGTCCAGGTCATCTATAATTAATCCCTCGTTCAGTCCTGTAAGGCACTTGTCCTTTATTTCCACTTCTCTCTGGGCAACAGGCAACAAATGTTTATTTAGAAAGTTGGTGTTGTTTAGTCATTTTTCAGTCATGCCTGACTCTTGGTGACCCCATTTGGGGTTTTCTTGGCAAGGGTACTGGAGCGGTTTGCCATTTCTTTCTCTAGCTCATTTGACAGATGAGGAAACCGAGGCAAACAGGGTGAAGTGACTTGGCCACGGTCACACAACTAGTAAATGTCTGAGGCCAGATTTGGACTCAAGAAGATGAGTCTTCCTGACTCCAGGCCTGGCACTCTATCCCCTCCTGCCCTTTTGGAGTTTATTGTACACCAAGAATCATGCCAAGAGCCGGGGGTAGAATGCAAATATAAGCAGCCAGTCTGTATTTATGAAGCCTGTGCTACGTGCCAGGCACTGGGCCAAGCTCGGAGAAGACCAAGGAAGATAAAAGACAATCCCTGTCCTCAAGAAGCTTAAAATCAAAATGGGAATCAAACCAAAAGCCCATCGCTGTCTTCAAGGAGATAACACACTCATAGATACAAATCTCCAGATTTTCTGTCATCAACAGCATAAATCTAGGGCCTCACTACTGATGACTGTGAAGAAGGACCACACATGACCAGAATTACTGGAAGTCAGTCTCACTGCTGCAGCGGTATCACCCCAAGCTGCTTCCAGAGATCTCCTTTAGCCTAGGTCCACACGCTCACCCTCAGCACCACAAACATGGAGTCGTCTCCCATCGCGTGGAGCCGAGCTAAAGACCCACCAGCTCCCTGGGCTGCTCGGCTTCTCTCTGGCCTTGGATGGACTGATGGAACCCAAGTCTGCTGCTGGGGTGGGGGAAAGAAAGTAAAGCACACGATGGGTTAAAATAATACAAGAGACTCTTTTTCCCACTGTGTTATGATCCATAAAAATCACCCTGAGCTTTCTCTTTTCCTCCTCTGCCTCGGAAGCCAATTGCTTTGATTGCAGTGATATGAGCTTGCTAAGATGGCTTGCCCTTGCTTGTGAGGCAAATGGAACATGCTAATAGAACTTATCGCATTACCCGATGCAAAAGTGCCATAGCTCATTACTTTAAGATAAAAGGATATCATTGCAGACGGCAAGCAGAATTGACTTTCTGAGGCCTGACTTGATGATGATTTAATCAGTTGCTCTCTCTTTCACTTTTCATCTCAGGGCCTGTCGGTTTCACAGGTGCCGTTAAATGAGACACTCAGAAAGTGAGCAGAGGGAAAGAAATTGCTGTCATTACTTCTCAAGAAAGGAGGTATGCAAATTTTCGACAGAAAGATTGCGTTCATAATGGGCCGGGTAAAATACAAGGATCAGGCTTGACAGGTGGGGGCAAGCCATTTGGATGTCCTCAGAGCAAAGCCACCATCCTCATTTGGAAAGAGCTTGGCAAGAGAGGTGATGAGGGGAACGCGCGATGCAGGGCTGCTGTGAATGGCTCGTAAATGTGAGACGATGATGATCTTCGAAGGGGCATCCTGGTCTGCCTTGGACTGGGAGATGTTTGTTGAGGAGGTCAAGGTGAGGGTAGGGTTTAGGGAGTCAGGGGTGCACCAGCTGGGGGTGAACCCAGAGGCCATCCAGTTCACCCCCATCATTTTACGGATGAGGAAACTGAGGTCCATGGACATGAAGTGCTTTCTCCAAAGAGTCTGAGGCAGGACCTGAAGCCAGAGCCTCTGATTTTAGAACCAATGATCTTTCCAAGGGTTCTCTGACAGCTGAGTAAACAGACATTCAATGAACCTCAATGAACAAAGAAAATGCCAACCAGCATGAATTGGGCACCTGCTATGTACCAGCCATTGTGCTAGCTACTGAGGAATTGAAATTTTTTTTAAGAATCCCTTTATTAAAGTGACTATATTCTACAAGTGCTTAGTACAGTGCCTGGCACCCAGTAAGCACTTAATAAATGCTTGATGATGAAATTCAGAGGAAACAATGTATATGTAAGTAAATGCAAACTATATACTAAGAACATACTCTGAGGGAAGGGCAATTATAACTAGACGGGCAGGAGGTAGGGGAGAGAAAACGCACTGATACTTGAGTTAAGCCTGGAAGGGAGGTACAGATCCCAAGAGGAAGGGTCAGATAGTCATTCAGTCAATAAACATTTATTATGTACCAATTATATGTCAGGTACCATGCTAAGCACTGGAGTTAGGAGGAAGTAGGACAAGATAGCTGGGACACTAAGTCCATGATGGGTGGTAATGTGAAAGGAGCCTGGAAAGATTATTCTGGGCCAGAATGTGAAGGGTGCTAGACGTCCACTGGAGGATTCTGCAATTTTATCTGAGAGCAATAGAGACTTAGGGGCAAGATAAGCCAGTCTACCAGGCGGCGGTGAGTCAGAGGAGGGGGAGAATGTGGAAAAGGGATAAATTCAACCAATCCCAGTGTTGCGACAAATTCTGTCCATGCAAATCACTTCTTAAGTGGGTCAGTGAACCAGACAAAGCTCTCATGATTCTATTCTGTGTAGGGCAGCAGTCTCCTTCTCTTGCCAATTGGCCGGCCACAGGGGCTTGGAATTCCATCTTCTACTGCCTTCTTTTCCAACAGTTTTGGAATGATCTGAATCCATTTCCTTGCCAAGTTACCCATCAGAAACCATAACATAGAGACCAAGACAAAATGTCTAAAAGGAACCCTATGATTAAAATATTAAGGGGAAAAAAAAAGTTCAAGAAAATGAGTCTAAGCCATTGAAATGCCCAGGTTCTAATCAATGAAAATCAGGAAGGGGGTGTGGAAAGCTAATTATAAGCATCAAGGTAATCACTGGAGGGAAAAATAAAATCACATTCTCAGTTATTTAAAGATTTGTCCAAGGAAATGTTGGCCCCCTCATCATGACTGCCCCATTCTTATATCTCAGTGGAGAATCTTGACAGGTCATGGTATATTTGGAGGGTGTTCAGCCAAAGTCATCTGATAGTCTGAAATTAACCTCATCCTGTTAATTACATATTCTCCAAAACAGAACCTGCTACCCTACTGATTTATCATCTCTCCTTTTGTTCCATTAAAAAACAAAAAAAAAAAAAACCCTCCTTGTATGGGAAAGACAAATTACTTTGGAAGCCTCCACATATCACATATACTGTGTCTTGCTTCTGTCTCCTAGACCCTGGATATAGCATGTTTTTAGTCTTTATGCAAATTTCATTCATTCATACCACAACTATGGTCTCACTGATAAAAGGAACACCTCATTAAAAACCACAATGCAAGCCCCAAACCCCGCCCCCAAATAAACAACAACTACCAAAACACAACAGTTTCTTTCATCACTACAGATGAGTATCTACTCAGACAATTATAGTCTCAGAAAACTGTGTGGAGAGCAGAAACGTTAAATGACTGGCCTAGGGTCACATAACCAGTATGATTCAGAGACTGAATTTGAATCAAGGTATTCCTGAAACTAAGGCCAACACTCTATCCACTACACCAAGGGTCCTTACTTTTTTGGAGGGGCGGTGTCATGGACCCCCCTTTGGCAGTCTGATGCATTTCTTAGATTAACGTTTTTAAATGCATGAAATAAAATAAATACAATTATAAAAGAAAAATATTTTTCTTATTCGAGTTCATGGATACCCCGAAATCCATCCATGGTTCCCTTGGGGGTTTGTGAATCCCAGATTAAGAATCCATACCCTAAGGGCAGCTAGGTGGTGCAGTGGATAAAGCACCGCCCCTGGAGTCAGGAGGACCTGAGTTACTAGCTGTGTGACCCCGGGCAAGTCACTTAACCCCAAATGCCTCACCAAAAAAAGCAAAAAAGCAAAAAAAAAAAAAAGAATCCATACCCTACAGGAGGCTGCTACTCTCTCAAAAATAATCATGGCACAACTTTGGAATCACCCTGCAGCCTTGTGAATAAACATAACTTGAATGACGTGTTGATGGCTATCCATTCAGCATCAAGACATGCAGTGTTCTGAGGGGCTTAGAACATGTGTGAAGAAATATGAATACTTTGTTGCCTCAGGAATACATTCAAGAAATATTTGGGGAGTATTTACTATGTGTAAGGCACTGAGAAAATCTGTACCGTATATCTGAGGTCTAAGCCAGGGGTTAGTAGACTATGTCTCAAAGGCCAAATCTGGCTGCCCCCTGCTTTTTTATGGTCCCCAGCTAAGAATGCTTTTGACATTTTAAAGTACAACAGAATTTATTTTTAAAATGTAAAAAATAATCTTAGTTTGCAGTTCTATAGAAACAGGCCACAGGCCAGATTTGGTCCAGAGGCCATAATTTGCCAGCCCCTGGGCTAGGCCAATGCAAGCTTATCCCACATGCCATCACTCACTTGTGCTCTGAAAGTACAGTTGATGAAATAACATTACACAGAGAAGTTAGTCCAAAGCTAAAGTGCAACCATTTGCATCCCAAGAGATGAGCGGAATGATATTCTGGTGAGATTTTGGATCATTAAGGTGGATTTTGGTTAGAATAGATTCAAGATATTTCAAAACAACATTGGTTAGCATAATGGTAGATGGGTCTCTAGGCCATGAAGGTGATAAGCATATTTTCCTGGAAGCTGGAGGGTGTGGGTATTAATGCAAAGGCATGTGGGTCTGTGAATGTTTTATACTGAGAAGATGGCATATATAGAAAGGATTAAGTATGCCAATAGAGAAATTTTACGGCAGAAAGAATAGAGTATAAACTTGGGAATCAGGAAAATCCTACTGGTTTTGTGACCCTGGGCAAGTAACTTAATCTCTCAGTAGACAGGTTAACCTTTTTAGGCAAAAATTAGTAGCATTGATGTCTGTATTGATAGGAGGAATCTCCTCAATGAGAATTCTATATACTGATGAAATCACAACTTCAGGTCAGATAGGGTTCTGTCCTCCCTCTCCAACTGCCTTCACCAAAAAGAAATTCATTTGTGTTGATAGATAGGAAAGACAGAACCTTAAAAGTATAAATATTTGGAAGTTTGTCTATCCAAATGAAGCTAAAACAATTTCCAAGTTTAGTACAATGAGAGCATAGTCTAAGAAAATGCTATGTGATAAACTGATTGAGAATTATTTTTTAAAAAAGTAAAACCAATGGAAATGGAAAAAAGGAATTTCACAGTCTTCAAACTTTTCTTTTTCTCCTCTTACAAATTCAAACCAGCTAAAGCAATTGAGATTGAACAGTAGGGGAAAAGAACGGTGCTCCCTCAGGCCCAAGGCTTTAATAATGCACCATCAACTTCTCAACATGGGGGTTTTTCAGCAGCAAGGTACTAAATGAAAGACAATTCTACAGGAAACATAAACATGACCAGAGACAACCTGATGTATGGGTGTTATAAGGATCCAAATAATGCTTAAACACCTAACCTTGCCTTTACAATGGATTGTAGCTTGGCTTATTGATCCTGCTTAATGAACTGGGGATCTGCCTTCCTCCTTTCTTCCCTTTTCAGATTTGTCAGACTCATAATCAGGATGTTAAAATAACTGCTACTTATTAATGGCCTTTACGTTTCCCAGTGACTTCAGAAGTCAATCATCTCTGGTCTACCTGAAGGCGGGAAAGACTGCTATAAATTGGTTACAAGTAAATACAAATTACCCAGATGTAGCACCCATTGGTTGGCCTCTCTTGGATTTCCTGTTTTGACATACTATACGCAGCAATTTTGTCTCCACCATCTCTTATTAGAAAATGGATGTATTATTTTTCCCCCGAATGCCGCAATTACAATAATTGAATTTAAAACGGGGATTGAGTTTCTCTATTTGGAGGAAAAGGAATCATTGTGTATTTCTGATTAAAATCAAGGGCCCTGAAAAGAGGTTGTACAAATTCTGGATTCAGTATCCCTGAGTGACTCCTAGTCAGGCCAGAAAGGCACTTAGTAAGAGATGAGAAAATTAAAATGCAGGGGAACACACTGCCTTGGCAGCCAGCTCTGTCTTTGGGCTCATTTGCTTTGTCTCCTGGCCTTCAGTCACCAACACCCTGGTGACAGAGGCAAAATCGGAACACTGCCATATTGTCACATTTTAAATGGCAGCAGTACAGGAGTTTCCCACTGTGTCAAAAATTAAGAGTTAAAATGTAGGAAAAAACAAACACTTCTTTGTGTTCAAAACGCCCATCCACTCACAGACCTCTAGCATTTCTGGTAGGCTTTTACTCCACCAAGAGCAATCTCTCTCCACTGTGGGACTGAGGAATCAATCGAGTTTCTAAACTATCCTTCTCTTTCTGAGCTCTTCTGACATGGAGAGCAGCAAACTAGGCGACTGGAAGAGATACAAAGACTAAGAAGAGGCCCTGTTTTAAAGGGAAGCGTACGATCACAGATTTAGAAGTAAGAAAGACTTTCTGGGTCATTGAATTCAGTATCTTTCATTTTATGGCTGTGACACGCCCTCAGACATCCAGTGGTCTAGTAAGTGTCCACGGTGAGATTTTCTGACTCCTACAATCCAGTTGGGGAAGACAGCGTAAAGAGAGAGAGCTGAGATGCAAAAAGGAAGCAGATGACCAGACAGTGTGGGCAAAATGTGTCTAATGTAGGCAGGAAGGCTCGTTTCTATCTGGGATATCAAAGGAGGCGCCAAAGAGGATGTGGATCTCGAGGGATGGGTGAGCAATGCTGTTCAGTTCCATTATAAATATGGAGAAATTAAGACGAGGTCAGAAGACTAAAGACTTAGAGTTGAAAGGAACCTCCAAGGTTATTTACCCCACTCCCTTCATTTTTGCAGACGATGAAACTGAGGCCTAAAGAGAATCAGTTACTTCCTGAGGTCACAGGCTCTAAGAAGCAGGATTAGGATTCAATCTTGGATCCAACCACGACAAACCCAAATTTTTTTTAAACTAACCCAACTACCTCTGACTTTCCTTTTTTTCTTTTCCTCCTGAGTCTTCCTTGTCACATGGCCTTTGAATTCCCTTCCAACTCAAAATCTATGATCCTGTGGTCTCTCTGGCCTATTACACGGGAATAATTGAAAGAATTTTAGATTTCTTACAGCACAATAATATTCCATCACAATCATATGCTACCACTTATTCAGCCACTCCCCAATTGATGGGCATTTGCAGGGCTTGGAAGAGTTGGAATAAAGAACTAAGGGGAAAAAATAGGATTGTTTAGAATAGATTCCAATCCTATTTCATTTCTCTGGCCACAGTTCCTGCTTCATGTAAAATAAGAGCGTTGGGTTGGATAATCTCTGAGGTCCCTTTCAACTCTAAATCTATGATCCCCAACAAAATTTTTGTTTGAAAATGGTAGGGAAGAGTCTTTGTCTACCTGCTCCCTCCTTGGAAGGACTGAGTCATGTACAATATTTCTC
>NW_020954546.1:16990108-17000108 GCF_900497805.2 Vombatus ursinus | reverse complement strand
TTCTCTCTTGTTTGGGGCCAAGTTTGGTTATCATAATTTCACAGGACTCTTCAGTGATTCGTTGTTGTTTTAATTTATATTGTGGCTGTCACTATATTCATCACTTTCCCAATTCTTTTTGTACTTCATTTCACATAAGGACAGGGCCAAAAGGTATGGATGTTCTAGTTACGTTCCTCACGTGAAGTTGCTGAATTCGATCTGTTTCCCTGGTGCTCTCTGACAACGGACACAATAAAGAGGCAAATGTGTACGGGTGTACAGGCGCATGGACTGACAGAGTCAGAGTGAAGGATCTCAGCGGTAAGGACGTCATTAAGAAGTTCTCCGGATGAATGTTCGCTGCCCTGGAGGATACTGAAGAAGCAATGGGGAAAACCAATACTGTGGCTAACCAACCCATTACACAATGTCATTCTCTTCACTCATGCCTTGCGAGAGAACACACATACACACTCACACATACATACAGTGTACTTTGTACTATGACTTTAGAGGACACTAAAAATATACATGGGTATTATGTGTGTGTCTATTTGGGTATATGTGTATGTGTATATACACACACTTAAGACTACACCATGACTTTTGGGGAAACCAAAACACACATTCATTAATATATATATGTGTATATATGTACATATATTTGTATAAATACATGGAATTACACACATACACACAAGGGTATGTGTACCGCATGCCTATACATGCATGCACACACACGTGTGTATATGTGTGTGTATACCCACTCCCACAAATCTATGCACAAATCATGTTCAAGTCAGTAGCTTTGGTCGCCCCAGTTTGTCATCTCTGCAGAGCAATAGCAACCCACTAATGAGCTTATCTGATACTGATGAAAATCGTGCCTCTCCGTAGCTTGTCAAGGTTTGCAAAGTACCTCCTTGTGACTTATCTCATTGGAGCTCTACCACTTCGACAGGAAGGTGGTGCAGGGATTATTAAGCGTTTTGACAGAAAAGACACCTCAAGGTCACTCTGCTTGCAAAGGTCACCGGCTGGGACTCCATCCCAGGTTACTGCTGTCTCATTTCCTCTGGTTCTCCAGCCCAGCCCAGCCGCTTCCCTGGTCCTGAGGAAGGCATGGCTCTATCCACAGCCTCCTCATTCCTGGTACACGGCTTTTTGCAATAAAGCTCTGATATTACAGTAAAGATGAGGACATGGAAGAGCTGGCCTGATCTGATATGTTTGGAGATTCCCTGAACAGGCCTTGGAGAAGCAAGACTTTGAGTCCTTGGGTTTACACACACCTTCTGAAGATGAAACAGCTTTCTCAGGATAGCAGGACACCATTCCCTGTCACAGAAATAGCTCTTTACCATTACACTCAAGGTGCCATAGCAAGACTATGAGAGGCCCTGGGGTCAAATTCCATCTCTGATACTGACTGGCTGTGTGAACTCTGGCGGGTCACTAAGCTTCCTGGGATTCTGTTACCTCACCTTTAAATAACACACTGGATAGCATCTGAGGGCCTGTCCAGTTTTCTATCTAGGATTCTAAGAAGTCATTTAATTTCTGTAAGTATGAATTTTATCCTCACAAAGTGGGCATGGCCAGAAGCTACTCTGACCGTAGTGTGAGGTGGTCCCATCCTTTTACTCTTTGTATTAGCAGGGCTAGATCCTGTTAAATGGCCCCCTTTCCCCTCCTCTGATATTAGGTAGAAGAGTGCAGGCACCATGTGGTAGGCACTGGAAATACACAAAGAAGAAACATGCCCTGCCTTCAAAGAACTCACTTTCTACTGAAGGAGAAAATATGCATACAGACATATACTTACACACACACGCACACACACATTGCATCTACCTATGTATATACACACATATCTACAACACATCTACACATACCTGTATGTATATACACACATGTATGTAAATACACACATGTTTTATGTATTTACACATTAACATATAGTCATATATATATATATATATATTTAGATAACATATGTATTTCTTTTCATGTGCTATCTTCCCCAATTAGATTGTAAGCTCCTTGAGGGCAGGGACTGGCTTTAGCCCTTTTTGTAATCACAGTGGTAAGCTCAGTGCCTGGCACATAATAAATGCTTACTGTCTGCCTGACATGAATATATAAAACACAGAATATTAAACATCTCCTTGGAAAGGACCCCTTATTATTTTTTTCCTAAGAACATCTCCGGTTCTTCCTAAGAACATCTCTCCAGGTGAATGGACAGCTCTTTCTCTCTGTGTTCAGAAATACACTTGTCCTTTCTCCTTATTCCTTCTCTTGGGCAGTGAGTGAAAGGGAAACAAGTCATACTTATGACTCCTTTCCACTGCTCAGCCTCCATGTTCTCTCCTGCCTGTCAATTCAATCTGGAGGCTTCTCAGTTGAAGGCTAGTAAAATATATCTGGCACCTAGTTTGATCACCTTACAGTCTCTTGCTGCCTGATTCACAGGGAGACCAAACAGATGGGACGGCTATTACAAGCTCAAGATCTCTGCTGGAAAACTCCAACTGCGTCCCATCTCACGGCAGGATCTCCTCATGGTACATTCTTTGTCAGCCTAGAGATTTGGAGTTGGGTTGTTTGGAATGAATCTTGCCATTATCTGCTATGCCCCTTATAACTGTTTCAACAGGTTAACAAAAGGGTCGAACAGTTATTTTAAGGACTATTCTTCTCTAAGCTTACACGCTACCTTTCATTTATTGAGCTGAAACAAGTCATGAGACCTGCCCAGTTTGCCTTCAGGAAGGACTGTACAACAATGAAAATCGTGATTTTTTAATGGACTTTGTACAGATGACAACTCCTTGTCTCAGGTGAGCTCTTCAGGCCCAGATTAAGTTCATTCCTTAATTTTCATCTCTCAAGGGGGAGCGTAAGGAATGCAAAACTGCTTCTCTCCAGTCTGTAATTGTGTCTGACAGGGGCTCCATAGGTAGGTCTGGGGAAGGAAATGGTTGTCTTCTTTCATGACTAGAGAAGCAGCTACAGAATTCAAATTACGCATAATTTGAGTAAGTCGTCACATGGTAAAGTGGAAAGAATCCTAAACTTGGCGTCAGAAGACTTGGGTTTAAATCCTTATTTGGACACTTAGCTGTGTGACCTTGGGCAAACATTTGAATTCTCAATTAAAGCCTCAGTTTTACTGACTGTAAAATCAGGGCATTGAACTAGATGACCTCTGAGTTTCATTCCTCTTTTCAGAACAGTGATCCTATGACAATTTATGAGAAATAACACCTGTGAAAGGAAATTAAATTTTTTTGATGAAGTTATTTATATATTTGGCATAAGACAACTATTGTAATATTAGGCACCCAAGGTTTATTCCAAGATATTTTACTTTTGTTGTTGTTCAGTTATTTCAGTTGTATCTGACTCTTCATGACCCCATTTGGGGTTTTCTTGGCAAAGATCCTGGAGTGGTTTGCCATTTCCTTCTCCAACTCATCTGACAGATGAGATGAGGAAACTGAGGCAAACAGGGTGAAATGACTTGCCCAGGGTCACACAGCTAGTAAGAGTCTGAGGCCGGATTTGAACTCAAGTCTTCCTGAGTTTTATTTTTATTTGACTTAAATTTCGTTCATGTACTTTTTTGGGTATGTCCCCTTGTTCTCTTCTACCAAGACCTGGTTAACAAATTTGGACTTACCAAAAACAGTCTGTGCTTTTCACAGCTTGGCATTTAAAACTTTCTACAATCTATGTCCAGTCTCTCTCTCCAGCCTTGTTTCATACAGCTTTTCTTCACATACTCTTTGCAGAGAATCACAGAATATTGGTGTGGAAGGGCCTTCAGAAGCCATCCAGTCCTATCTTTATCTGATGTCCAGCCTTTGCTCCAAGCATGAGCACCTGTAACTTCCTCAGCAAAGCCATTCACTTACGGACAGCTCTAATCATTAGGAAGTGCTCCCAAATATCAAGGCTAATTTTGCATCTTTTTGGCTTTCAATCCCAGCTCCTAATTTTGATGTATGACGCAAAGCATAACAAGTGTAATCCCTCTTCTATGTGGTGACCCTTCAAACATGTCTAGACAGTTCTCAGGTGCCTCCTAAATAAACACGAGGCCTTCCCATCCTGGAAAAACCTTCTGCCCCTGAAGCTTCCTTATACCATCGCTGAGTTCCCCTAGAAGCCTCCATTGGAGGGAGGGGACCCAAGCTGGCCAATCTCGATGCCCCCTACTTGATCTACTTCTGGCTTCCCAAACTTAGACACCATCCCCTCAGCTGCCTTCACCATCAAGACTGTCCTTTTCCGCATAGTCCCTAGTTATCAATGCTTTCCCAAAATGTGGCAAACACATCTTCCTAGCTAGTCCACACAAATAACATTGAGATTTGCTAAAAACTAGAACAACTATTCTCTATGACTCTACCCCTGACTCACTAGTCTAGTAAATCTGCCATAGAAGGAAAGGAGGCTAATTTGGCATGACCTGTTTTGATGAAGCCATGATGGCTCTTTATAATCGTCACTTCCCTTTCTAAATGTTGACGAGCCATCTCTTTAACAACTACGTTGTAGACTTTTGCCAGGAACTTCAGTAAACATCACTGGCCTATACGTTTCAGACTCAATTTTCTTCCCATTTCTGAAAAATGGGACACAGTATATGTTTCTCCAGTCTTGCAGTACCTCTCCGTGCTCCCCAGTCCTTCAAATATCACTGACAGTCTCTCATCAATCAGATCAGCTTGTTCATTAACCATGGATGTCATTCCTCTGGGCTAGGTAATGGGAACTTATCAAGGACGGCTAGATGCCCTCTCCCTTGTCTCTTTAATTACTGTGGATATAAGATCCTTCTACACATTTTTGTTCCGTCCTTTCTAGTCCAAAGCTCATTCTCCTCAGCTGGGAAAATATAAAATAGGATAATTTTTTAAAAAGTAAAAATTGAATAATTTTATCTTCTCTCTGTAATAGGTTACCATTGTTCTTTCCACCCCAAATAGAATTTTTCATTCCCTTCTTTGATTTTTCCTGCCTATTACTTCTCAAAAAAGTCCTTTTTGTTTCTTCACATTTTTCAGCTCATTCTGAGCTTTGCCACTGCTAACAGCATCCATGCAAGACCATCCAATGATTCTGTAGTCGCTATCTGGCTTTGCTTTCATCTTCTATGGGAGTCTTTTAAATATTTAAGTGACTTCGTGAGTTCTCTGTGCATTCAAATAGTTTTATAGATAATTTACATTTTTCCTCTTTGAAACAATCTCTCTTTTTGCCTTGAGATTTTCATTTTTTTGGACCTCCCATAACTTCTTGGATGACTTTTCCTGTAGTATTTCAATCTTTGGTATCCTAAAAAATTCTTTCTCTGAACCCATTAAAATCTATCCTCCCACAATCTGGAATGCATATGAGATTAGGCCCAGTTTTCTTCCTCTTTTTTCTAATTAAGATAGATTGGTCATTCTCTCTTAAAGGTTTCCATGGTCTCTTCCTTACCATCAGTTCCCAACCCTCTTGGTGAGAATCAGAAGTTGCCCTTATTGGTTCTGCCATTATTTGAAGGAAGAAATTAACATTACAGGGAACTCTTGGAGTCACTTAAGACAAGTCAAGACATTATAAGGTGCCCTTTCTGCACATACACACACCCATCCAAGAGATGAAAAATTGAAATTATCCATTGCTATTACATATGTGTCTTTCTATGCCAGACTTCTGATATATTTCCCAAAATCTTCCTCTTTCTGTTAAGGAGTTGATGATATATTCTGATTACAGTATCACAACTCTTTTTTTTTTCCTCTCTTCATGCTAGCGTACTTCCCCATAAGGGTTCTTGGTTCTCTCTTTATCAGTATGTTTTCCTAATAGACAATACTGCTCTGCTCCATATAGAGTATCATTTAATTCTTATAATTTTGAATAAGATATACCCATCCAGAGCCATGTTTCAATCAAGGGTCTTATCCCTCTCTCTGTAATTCAGTCAAATATAGGACCTCAAATTTGCCTTCTCGAGTTCCGTTGTCTAGTTCATTTTGCTCATTACGCGTACTTTGTGTGTTTGTAAAGAGGCCATCTGACTTCATGGGTTTAATTGCAGGTTGCTTACTTGGATTTTATCTCTTGTGGACTCCTGGGTGCTTATTTCTACTGTTATTCTTCCTGTGCTATAGAAAACACACACACACACATTCTAATCTATGCTATAGATAACACACACACACACATATTCTAATTTAGGCAAATATATTATGACTTGCCCTTCTGGTGCAGTCCTTCCCTAGCCAGGACCTTTATCATTCCTTTTTTTTGAGCTGTGATCCAGAAGTCCAATCTCATTCTCGGAAATCATCATCTTAACCAGTTGATCACTTGCTAAATTCACCTTTTTCTTCTGAATCCTTTGCCAACAGTATATATATAGCAGCAATGGAGAAAAAAACTATGTCTATGAAAGCTTCACTTTATTATTACCTAAGGACTTCAAAATCATAAGCACTACTTTCCAGATTCTTTCAGTATCTTTTGTGCCCATGTGAAATGACTACAATTAGGTAGGAGTGATTCAATTTGACATGTCTTGTCAAGTGTCTCCTTGTTACGACCTGGATACACGCCTCGGGGAAATAGCAAAACTCTCTATTATTATGAGGTTGGAAAATAACTTAGTATCTGTTCAATAAGGAGGGAGTCAGCTCCCACTATGGGACACTTAATCCTTAATTGAGGAGGGGGTCTCACCTATATAGACGCACAATTACTTGGAGGACAAGGAGCTGATTCTTTGTCAAAATGTCCAGCTCCTGCACCGTCAGGAAGAACCTCACACTTGGTTTTTTAGCCCTGTGTCCGGTGGTCTGTTTTCTCCTTCTCCTCTGGGCGCCATCTTTTCTCTTTCTAACCTCTGGATATTGGTCAGAGTTTACTCCCCTCTGCCTCTCCCTATCTCTTTTCCTTCTCTGTTTTCATAATAAGGCTCTTGTTCCATTTGCCTTTTGTTTGTTTTCAGTGAGGAAAGATTAATTATCCTTGATAATCTGGAGAATAGAAAGGCATTACTTGACCTCCCTTTATCTTCTTTTCTAGGAGGGAAGTCAGCCTTTACTTGGAGTACAGATAGCAACACTTGGCTATAGCAGAAATTCTCACCTTATACTCTGCACATGTGTTGGAAAGCCACATCCTCAGTTCTGCATTTTGACTAATAGCTGTTCTAAATGACTAAACTAGGACAAGTCATTTAAACGGAAACAATTTGTCCTCATTAAGGGGCAACACAATGACTGGTCCAAGGTCACACAATTAGTCTCAGAGGTAGCATTTGAATACATGGAATGGTAGAAGTAATATCACCCCCTTGTCCCCCACTCCCCTCCAAAAAGCAAGGAAATTGTCTACAAGGCTTGATTGGCCCCGTGGACTCAAACTTTAGGACCTCTGAGCGTAAAAAACGCAAAGACAAGGAGTCAGTGCCCTTAAGGCAATCTGCTCAGTTGTCTTCAGTCGGATCTGACTCTCCATGACCCCATTTAGGGTTTTCTTGGCAAAGATACTGAAGTGGTTTGCCATTTCCTTTTCCAGCTCATTTTACAGATGGGGGAAATTGAAGTAAACTGAGTGAAGTGACCTGTCCAGGGTCACATAGCTAGCAAGTGTCTGAGGCTAGATTTCAACTCAAGATGAGTCTTCTTGACTCCAGGTCTGGCACTCTATCCGCCGAGCCCATAGCTGCCCTAAGCTAATCATTACAGCCTCATCAGGGCAGTTTTGTTATGAAGGATAGGTGCGGGACAGATTATCAAAGGCTGGAATTTTAACCTTCTGGATCAATCATGTCTCATGGAGAGTTTCTTTTGCCTTTTAAGGGAAAAAAAAAGTACCTGGTAGGAGTACCTGGTAGATATGCCTACCACACCTGTCTTTTTTCACTCAACTGTATCACACAGCCTAATATTTTACAATTCTGTGATTTCCAAGGAATAAAATTCTAGGATTAAAAATATATACAAGCCAATAATCCCTCCAGCTCTGAAGTTCTATGAGTCTATGATTAAAACACATATACACCAATAAATAAGATTCCTTGAACCCACAGAGCTCTTCAAAGCATATTCATAAACTGAAAGAATAGAGGCTCACACACACCCACATGCCCCTAGGCTAGACGAAGGGGGGAGGGGGACTTGCTTTGCATTTGCCAGGGCTTGAGTTACTAGAGTGCTCTGAGCTCCCTTTCACCTATTAAAGTATATTAAACTTTCCCAGCTGTGAGAGTTATCCAAGTGCACGAGTTAGAGAAGAAACCCCAGAGTCACTTGTATGGTGATGCAAGCTCCATTCTTTTATGATTGTTGACAGTTAATGCAAGTTGCTTTGAATAGGAGCTTTATTAGATGAACATGACCCCTCTTCCCCTCAAGGGTAAGGCAAATCTGCCATCTTTTTCCGGTAATAAAATGCAAAAAAAACGCAACACCCAAAAAACCCCAAAACAAAACCACAACAACAAAACCCACCATAATACTTCAAAGTTAGAAATGTGCACAGAATTCATGGGCTCAGAATGCAGTCTCTGTGCATTCCCTGTCACCTCTATTTTTTCCTGAATCACCCTTTACCCGACACATTAAATGCCAGTGGAAATTTGGCAAACTTAATTCAAAACAATTCTCTCTGCAAGTGACATAAGAAAGCAATATATCTCCTAAAAGCATAGAAAGTCCCTCTCTTTCATTCAGCACTTACAACACACATGTGAGGATACCAGCACACCGCCTCTCCTTCCCACCCAGATACACACACCAAGGGAGAAATCTTCCATCAGTCTACAGACATTTTATGCGGAGTCTTCCATGAAATCCAAAGTAGTGCCATAAGGTGGTTGGAACATTAGCCAAGATGAAACCTTCAGGGCCATACACGCTACTGTTTTCAAATCTGTTCTTTCATCTGATGCGCCAGTCGAAATTACTTCTGCAACATGGTCAGACCCAACCTGGATGGATTTATAATGCCTCCAATTGCTACGGGCATATTTTTATGAATTATCTAGAGATAGCATATAATTCTCTTTCAGTTGCAAGGACTAAGAATTCTTATGCCTGGCATGAACTTTGAAAGTGGCATGTTTAAACGAGTATGCTTTGATGTCATCGATGGGCACGATGTACAAAGAACCACAGCCCTGTTGGCTAGTGTTTCTGCTCTGCAGTAAGGCAACCTGCCATATCCTCCTACCACAGAGATCATGAAGTCATGAGAAAAATATATACACACCCGTATACACATAAACATATGCACAGATGTACATACACAAATACACAATACACACACACACATATATATACAAGCACAAACATACATACACACATGTGCATACAGAAAATAGTCACAAATATAATAAAATACAATATGCAATGTAAGTATAGCATGCACACATGCTATATGTATATGTACACATGCACATTTTTATACAGGTGTGCATGTGTGTGTGTGTGTATATATAGATATATACAATATCTATATATATATACCCAAATATATGCATACATGTTTGTGCTTATACATAAAATCTCCTACCTCTCACCAAGTACCCAGGCATACTGATGATTGGCGAATTTAATGTATCAAATGCAAGCAATAAATTTCCTTCTGCATGGAAAGGTGAGGGAGGGAATCTAGAACAGTACCTTAGGTTGGCCATATAGCTATGAACACCATGTGGTATGCACTCAGGATGGAGTGAGCCCTATAGAAAGCATACAGCTTCCATCAACTACTGTTCCTTTTTAAGAGCTGTTAGATTGCACTAAGGAGACAAGGTTGGAAGGAAAAGGAAAAGAAAAAGGAAAAGGAAAAGGAAAGGAAAAGGAAAACGAAAAGGAAAGAAAAGGAAAAAGAAAAGGGAAAGGGAAAGGAAAAGGCAAAAGAAAGAAAAGGAAAAAGGAAAGGGAAAGGAAAGGAAAAGGAAAAGGAGAGGAGAGGGAAAAAGAAAAGAGAAAAGATCCTGCCCCTTCTG
>NW_020954546.1:16950129-16990098 GCF_900497805.2 Vombatus ursinus | reverse complement strand
GGGAGACAATGAAAAGGGAGGGAGTATTTGCAAATTCCTCTAACTGAAAACTTCTCGTTTCCCTTTGAGCCTACAAATCCCCCTTCAGAGAGAACAACAACATATACCCCTTTTTCTTTCAAACAACATGGATGTGAGCAAAATGGTGATTTTCCAAATTCTTGGTTACATTTTCAAGTGTATGCCCTTCTTCTTTATATAAATTTATTAGACACATACACAAGACTGAACCAATTCATGTACTGCACAGGAAACCACATACTTAAATTAAAATGGGGCGCAAAGGAATTTCATTTCCCCTCTGATAGTGAAAGCCTTATTCCTCAAGGGCCCTTTCTCCCCACCTGTCCTTGGCTTGCCTGGATTGATATTACGCTATTTCTTTTAAGATAGCATCAAGGATGATAATCAAGGCCTAAATTATTTTAATAGCATCCAGGCAAGCAAGGAGGGAGACGTGAAACCATGGCAAAAGATAGCTTTCGGATCTCTTTAAAGAGACCGACAAAGACTTTGCTCGGTAATTAACAATGGTAAGTAGTCCTTCCAGCCCCAGAATTCCATTTGAGACCTTTCTCATTGATGGCATGACTTTCTCAAACTCTAGCGAATCTGGAGTTAAGACTCTTGTCCCACAGACTTGAACTGGAACTGACTTCTCAAAGGTTAACAGGCAAGCTGAAACTCAGCTCACCCTGTCCCCCTCTGCTCCTCTGCCTAGGTTCGGCAGCTTCCAGATTTTGCACAACTTACTGATCTCTGGCCAGCTTCGTTTTTTGGCAACTCTAGGAAATCTTTGATGTCCATAAGGACAGTGACAACTTAACAAATCAGTAGCTTTTGGGTACTTATGAAAGAGTGAGAAGGAGCCAGCTGCTGTATTTATTGGAGGTGATGGTGGGGTAATTTATTTTTGCATACGGTACAAGGATGCAGGCTGGCTGGTAATTTTGTTATGCTACCACGAGTTACAATGGTATCAACCATTGGCTGATTTATTTCAAATTCTCTCTGGCACAGGTCAGAATTTTAATTGTTTCCTGCCTCGTCATGATAGAAGACGAATGGGAGTCACTGGATGCTAACTGCATCTTCATCCCTCTGGACTGGAACCAAGGCCTTGGTGCCTATGAGGCCAGTGAGGGCGAGTACAGGGATCTCTGTGGGAGCACAGTGGCCCAGTAATAGTTACGGCCTAGGAAGGGGAAAGACCAAATATTTCTTCAAAACAGCTCATTCGCTATGCTGTTCCTCTTAACAGATGTAAAGGCAGGGCCTAACGTTGATTCTGGCAGAAACAGATGGTGCCTCGGGGTAACTTTCTGTTCTAGTGCCCTCGGGGTTAGACTAGGCAAGATGGGAGGGTGTATGTGTGTGGGAGGGGGAGGGTGAAGAATGAATGTTGGGAGAGAAGCCGGGGGTTGTGTTTTCTAGCAGCAGGTAAAATCCATTTGTCACACCAGCTCCAACTGGGCTTTTAGCACAGAAGTTAATATCTGAAACCAATGAAGCATCCTGTCCTGTGATTTTAGGGAAAAAAAAAGTCAGGGGGAGGGGGGACCTCGAGGCAGAATCTCAACCCTGACTTTTCTGAAAATGTGGGGATGACAGGTGAGGGGAAGCAGAGAAAATGGGAAGGAGATACAGAGGAGAGATAGAAGGCAAAACTACAAGAAAGCTGGTGCCTTGTTTTTGAATATATTTATTTTTCCTTCATAACAGGGCAGTAGTGGTAGTGGTTTATATGGGAGTAAGGAAAAAAAAAAAGAGTGTTTTATCTTCTCATCCCTTCAGGGAAAGGATCACAGCAGTCACACCACAACAAACAAAAAACACACAACCTGAAGAAATTTCTTCCATCTCTCTCTCTCACTCTCTCCTCAAGAGCACATCCATCAGTAACCTCATAAAAGCAGTCCCTGCATATTCGCTCAGCTCTGAAATATGGACACACACACCCTGACAATAAATTTTCATCGCAACCAACTTTGAGCATTGCCAAGGTGTGTGCCACAGACAGAATCTTTACGAGGGGGTCTCTGGCTGCCAAGATCCCACCTTCATAAAGAAGAAATTTTCATCCATTCCGTCTATTTATTTTGTGTAGAGAAATCAAGGGCAATAAAGCATGGAGAAATTCACTCTCCCCGACTCCATTTCGCACTTTTTGTCATCCACGCTTTATCGAGTATCTGAATGAATTTTTAATACGGAGCCACAGAATGCCTGGGCCTTCTATCAAATGCTGGGACGCTATCAATCTGATAACACTTGGGAGTTCTCCGATACACTCAGCCCCAAAGAAGTAACTCTAAAGTTTAGTCATTCTGATGGAATGTAAAAGCTTCTATCAGTGACAGGTTGACAGAAAACGCTGTTTTCTTTTCCATTTCATAGACTTCCACGTAGAAACGCCACGAAACATGTCAGGACTTTCTCTGAGTCTATGAAGACAGAGATGGCATCTGCTCCCAGTGGGAAGCCTTCGAGCCAGGAATACTGTAAAATTTCATCATTCTGAATTCTGACTGACATTCAAAAGAAGGGCACGGAGGGGGGTGTTTACTATATTTTGGAGAACAACATCAATTGCTTGTCTTGGCATATAAATATAGTTTCATAGTATACAATGCTACCTCTGGCATCGTCTTGCTCCCGCCTCTCTTTGTTAAAAAAAAAAAAAAAAGAAAAAAGAAAAAACCCACCGGCCATTCATGCTCCCCTGAAAACGACTCTAATTTCTTTTTGTGGATGGGTGGGCCCTTGGACGGTGGGCTGTTCCTCCTCCCCTCCCTCCAAGCAGCATTATTTCCTTGCCTCGAAGAGAAGGTGGCAGCTAAAAGGGGTCTGGAAACTTCATTCCCAACCATGCTGCAAGGACTGGATTGCTCACAGTGGATGATCAGGTCAGGTGTCCTCCTGCGCTACGGGTTTGGCTTAGGCAACAGGTGGTAAGGAGGCCGACAGCTGCCATTTTGAGCAATCAATCACAGGATCAGAAGAGCACACATCTGAAAGGAAAGGGACCTCCGGGGCCATCTTGTCTCATACTCGATTTTACAAAGGTCCAGAAAGGTTAACTGACGTGCCCCATGTCCACTGGTGAAGATCAAAGATGCTACAAGTCTCGCAGACACAGAAGCAGTAACTGCGTTATTCCCCTGAAAGGCTGTTCTCAAGTCAGATGGTAGCCAGAAGACAGGACAAGATAAAAGGGTTTAGAAAGAAAGATTTTTGTCCAAGGGAATTTCAATGCCAGCTAAGCTCCTTGAGGGCAAGAATAATCTCATTTTTATCTTTGTATTACCAACACTTAGCAGAATATCTGACTCTGTACATAGCAGATACTTAATAAATGCTTATTTTTTTTTTTTACTATTGTTGTTAAGAGCATCAGTGAAACACAGGAATTAGAAAGAGTGTATGTGTATATGTAGAGAAAACACAAAAGATGGAAATAATAAATCAACCACTAGGCTTTTATTAAGTGCCTGTGATATACCAATCACTGGTCGAGGCACTGGTGAATGAATTAGTTCCTACTCTTGAGAGGATGTCTACTAGAAAGAGAACATGTAATGGCTCTCCCTCCCCACCCTATGCATGTCTGCCTATATGTGTGTGCGTATGTATGTATATATATGTGTATATATATATATATATGTAAAATGTGTGTGTATACATATATATGTATATGTATTTGAGGACTGGATCTGGAACTATGATTTTCATGTTGCAAGGAACTCCTTTTTTCATGAAGCATTTATTAAGCGCTCCCTATGTACCAAATACCATATGAGTTTGGAACTGTTCACCTCACTTTTACAGCTTCCTAGAGTACTGAAAGTTTATGTAAACTGTCCAAGGTCCCAGAGCCTCTATGTGTCAGAAATGATACTCTATAGAACAATACAGCCCTGAAGAGGGAGCCAGAGTTGTAGAGGGTGTGTCTTGGGATAGAATGTAAGCTCCCTGAGGGCAGGGACAATCACATTTCTTTGTATGCCCACAGCAGAACCCAGCCCCTTGCCAAATAGCAAGTGGGGTCTTCATAAATCTGTGCTGTTTGATGAATTTTCAGCTCTGGCTCTGTCACTAAATGTAGGTCCTATCCATTCTCAAGATGTCAACTTTTCTCTTCTGGAACATGGGAAAACTGGACCGGATGGCCTCTAAAATCTCTAATCCTATGAAGACATGAACTCTGAGGTCTTTTCTAGCTATAAGACTCTATGGAATTTTATGAAATGGAGTAGAAGGTGTAATTGTTAAAGAGACAAGAGTATTGAGGATGGGTCATAGTCCAGAGAGACTGGTCTAGTAAGAGATAACGTGACCAGATAGAGTAAAGACAGGAGCATTTGGATTCGGTTAAGTCTCCTTGCTTAGGGGAAAGAGGAAATGGGGAAGAGACTTAAGACACTGTTTCCCACCCTCAAGAAGGCTGATGATATTAGGATACAGAGGACTGGCTTCCCAATAAGAAGGACGGTAGGGGGGGTAACCCAATGAATTTTTTCTTGGCTTAAAAGTTACAAGAGCAAAAGACTGGGGCCAGTAATCTCTCTTCCTTTCTTCATTTCTCTGGCAGGAATGTAAAAATTTCCAGCAAAAACTCCTCCCTCCATCCCCACCTCCCATACCCAATCAGTACTTTGAGACACTGGGCTAACACTCAGATGCCTTTGATCTTGTTCCAAAAGCTCTCTCTAAATACAAAAGCAGGAGCCGAAGGAGTTCAGAACCTCCACGTGGCTTAAGAGCACCCAAACTATCCAGCCCAGAAACAAGACTGCAATGAATTTTGCATCAAAACACATCACGAGAAGCCCCTCCTTATTTATTCCTGTCAGGTATAATGCTGTTTCTCATGGAAACAAGGCTCTTTGGAGAACTACAAAAATGTCTCCCAAAGCCATTTCTTTTGGTGGTTGTTTTCCTAGAAAGGAGGTGGGGGGTAGGTAGAAGAACTATCATCCTGGAAGGATGAAAGGGAAACACATGGCTGGGGGGGGGGGTGTGGGGGAGGTAGAGATGGCTGGCTTATCTTTCAGATGTTTTGCATTCATGGAAAGACAGCCAAATGCAGATTCTTGGCCGAGGCAGGCAGACATCGAGCAGACACAAGATGGGTCTGACGGGAGAAAGGCCCTGCTGTTTTTCAGTTTGTTCAAAGTAATGAGCCAGGACCCTTATCCCTACCCATCCCCCTTTATACTCTCCAAGGAAAAAGATGGAGGGAGAGGGAGAGGGAGATGGAGAGAGACAGAGAGACAGAGAGACAGAGAAAATGAATGCCACCATACAAAGCCAACGGTTTGCTAGCTGGGACTATATTTCGGGAGGGAAGGGAGGAAGGGAAGAAATGAGATACTTCAGAACAGTTATTTCCAATGATTTTGGAGTTGTAATCCTTGTCAGGGAATCTGGTCATGTATTCATAGGTCAAAGCCTGCCTAAATAGGTTAAATAAAAGTTTATAAAATGTGTTGCTGACTCATTTTTTGTATATTTATGTCTGTCCTATGCAATTAGTTGTAAGCTCCTTGAGGGCAGGCACGATATTTTATACTTTCTTCATCCTCCCTTCAAGTCCAGCTAGATAGTGGATAAAGCACCAGACGCGGAGTCACAAAGACAGGAGTTCAAATTCTACCCCAGGCACTTACTAGCTGTGTGACTTGGGCAAATCATTTAACCTCTGTTTGCCTCACTGGTAAAATGGCAGTGAAGACAGTACATATGTCCCAGCGTAGATGTGACAATCAAATGGAAGAATGTCTATAAAGCATTTAACACAACGCCTGGCAAACAGGAGGCACTCAATAAATGCTTGTTTCCTTCCTTCCTTAAACTAGCTCTAGATTTATGCTCCTAAGAGCACATCATCACCACTAATTCTTGACTGTGGCAATTCTCCCTTCCCCAAGTGCCATCTAGGGGAGAGACACAACTTATAAATAGCTAAGGCCTAGTGTTTGGGCCTGAGTCACATTTTTCAATAAAACCATCATCATTCTCTAAAAAAACATGGCAGGTAACTTTCCCAGGCTAGTTTACAAAGAACCTGATTGGTACCAAGGGTACCATTTTCACAAGACCCTAAATACTCCATTGGGACACTTTCTATGAGAAACCACATGACGAGATGCATGATGAAGGTATCGGGAATTCCTATTCCCAGAGAATGTGCCTGGGGAATGAAAGAAGAGGAGATGGGAGAAGCAAGAAGGAAAGACGGTCTTGGAAATCTACAAATTGTTCACTCTGCAGATGATTCAACTTATTAACCACCAAACACAGATGCAGTGCTTACCTTGTGCCAGGCACTCTGCTATGTGATTGTGACACAAAGATGTATGAGTAAATGTTTCTCTACGTAAAGATCCCATTTAAATCCTGATTCTGCCTCTTTCTACAGGTGTAACCTTGAGTGAGTCAATGCTCCACTCTGGACTCAACCCAATCTATCATATGAGAGGGAAAGACTAGATTCCAATGGTCCCCTCCAACTTAAAAAAAAAAATGGATCCTAAAGGACATTTCAATTGTTTTTCAGTCCTGTCTGACTCTTCTTGCTTCTATTTGGGGTTTTCTTGGCAGAGATATTGGAGTGGTTTGTTATTTCCTTCTCCAGCTCATTTTACAGACGAGGAAACTGAGGAAAACAGGGTAAAGTGACTTGCACAGCTAGCAAATGTATGAGGCTAGATTTGAATTCATGAAGATGACTCCTCTTGACTCCAGGCCCAGCACTCTATTGACAGGGCCATCCAGATGCCTAAAAGACATAGGCATAAGGAAAAGCATCTCTTTATATCTGAATAAGAAAAAGTAAATGTCTAGGTCTGTTACTTACAAGGATTGAGATGGGAAATCTGAGGTCAGCTAAATCCACAAAAGGTGGAAGGTCACAGGTGGGGATCCCACTATCTCCAACGATCCATTCAAACAGAGTCATCTGGTCATGTATTCATAGGTTAAAGACCATCTATATATCTTAAATAGAAGTTTATTAAAAATGTGTTGCTGAGTAATTTTTTAAATTTATATCTATCCTATGTAATTAGATTATAAGTTCCTTGAGGGCAGGCACAATATTTTATATTTTTATTTATTCTCCAGTCAAGTCCAACTACTCTGCTTTACTGAGATATGGAGGTAACCCTTGGCTTTCTGAGACTTGGCTGGTAGAGGGCATGACCTGCCAGGCCCCATCCAAGCTCAGAAGTCCTTGAATCCAACCCAACAATGGTCCATGTATCTTTCATCTCATTCAAAGACTCGTCTGGCTGAGCGTGGAGAGGCTCATCTCCAGGACTGCATTAGGGTGATGCATTTGTCGGCCACAGAGACTGCAGGAGATAGCTCTCATCAGTCACAGAGATAACTGAGGTCTGCACCAGAGGAGGAACAGTACCATCCAAGAAATCCCAAAACCTAGAAGTTTAGATGCGCCCCGAGGCCCTTCATCAATATTCAAATATTTTTAGGATATTTTTCCTTACATTTTTAAAAAATCACAGCTAGATGGCATAGTGGAGAGAAGGCTAGACTGGGAGTCAAGAATACCTGAGTTCAAATCCCACATTAGACATCAGCTGTGTAGCCCTGGGCAAGTCAATTACATGATCTCACCCTCAGTTTCTTCAAATGCAATGGGAACATTAATAGCACACATCTCACAAGTTATTTGTGAGGCTCAAATGAAATATGTCTAAAGCATTTTATAACGCTCTAAGTGCTAGAGAAATATAATAATACAAAGAAGTATTATTATTACCTGGAGTGTTAACTTTCCCCCTCAAAAAGCAGGGAATCATTGTCCTGACAAATACCCTCAAAAGACTTCTAAGAGCAGACACTTTTGCCTTGAGGAAGCTAGGTTGTACAGTGGATAGACAGCTGAGCCTGGTTGGCTGAAAGATCTGAGTTCAAATCTGGCTTCAGATATCCAACTGTGTGACCATCAGTAAGTCACTTAGCTAATCTCTGGATGTCTCAGTTTCCTCATCCATAAAATGGGGATCATAATAGCGCCTCCTTGGAGGGTTATATGAGGATGAAATGAGATAATATTTGTAAAGCACTTTGCATTCCTTCAAGTGCTATTTAAATATGAGCTATGTGATTATTGTTGTTATTTTTCTGAGATTCTATTCTTTCCATCACTTTACTTCAAGGCAAGGAAGACCACAAACATTTCTTATGCACTTATTATGTGCCAAGCACTGTACTTTGTACTAAGGATTCAAAAACCACAATAAAGTATCCCAGCTCTGAAACAAAGAGCTTACGTTCTGCCAGGGGGGACAACATGTACAGATGTAAGAAAGATTCACAAAATCAAATACAAGGTAATTTGGGGGATGGTGGAGAAGGGGAAGAGAAAAGAGCATTACTAGCTAAGGTATTAAGTAAATAGTAAAGAAGTCATGTAGAAGGTGGTCACAGAGCTGATTTCTGAAGGAAATCTGGATTCTAAAAGGTAAGGGGGTAGTACAATCTAGGCATGAGGGAAAGGTGGGAGATGAGGTATGTGTATATGGAACTGCAAGAAGTCCAGTTTGGAGGAACTGTAGTGAAAGTTCACAAAATACAAGGTGTTCTAAAATAACTGATGTAGATTTCAGCTTAAAATTACTAAAACATTTTGGGTTACTCTGTATAATAAGGCAGGAAAGGTAGACTGAGGAAAGGTTGTAGAGAGATTTTAAATACAAAAAAGAAAGGTTCATCACTGATTCCACAGGTAATAAATAGACAGTCATGAAATTTACTCAGTAGGGGAACAAAAGGGAGATGATAGTTCATTCATGTAGATACTTGTCAAAATGGTGTCGATGATGGGGATGATCAGCCTGTATGGTGGCTGATTAATAAGCAGCCCATCTTCTTGGTGTCATGAATTCACCTCTGTGGGAAGTTCTCTGCTTCTAGGAAGGACACAGAGGTCTCCCTTCCCTTTGGTTGTATGATTATTTTGTTTTTCTATTGTTAAGAGGATAAAGTGCTGATTGCCAGGCAACCTGATGGTGCCTCTACGAATGGAATGTGCAATTTACCCCGTGGGAGATGAGAAAATGCAGTAAGGATGCCCGGAACTTTGGGAAAAGCAAAAGGCCCCAAAGTACTGTAATGATTTGTAATACCTCACATTAGGCCCCATCAGGTCAAGGCGTACATAAAAAGGTTTCGAATGGATCAAGAACCTGGGTGGAAAGTCTTTACAAAAAGTTGGGGCCTGGTTGATCCATTAGTGTTAAATGGATTCCTCTAATTCAACATCTCACACTCTAGGACCCGCCATCACTATTCCATGTACACGAACCCCTGCTCAGTGAGACGTGTTGCCAGACACTGAAAGCACTCTTCTGCTTTTCTCCGACTAATATCCAAAGATTTGCAAAGTCTTACAGATGCTCTTTGAAATTATTCTTATCTCTACTCTCTACTTGTCATTCCCTTGGCTAACATCCAAGACTATATCCTTGTTAATAATTATCCAGATCTTTTTTTTTTTTAAAAAAAGCTTCCTTGTAAACATGAAGAGACAGAAAGGAATAGAAGACAGAGTGTTAGACTTGGAGCCAAAAGGCCTGAGTTCAAAACTTGCCTCCTACATTTGTGACCACGGCCAAGTCACTTACCCCTCTTGGCTTTACTTTTCTCCTTTAGAAAATGCCAAAAAAAGAGACAATGAATGTAAAGCGCGTTGCCAAACCTGAAGTGCTATATAAATACATATTTATAAATTATTGTTGTAAATCATGATATACATTTAAGGTACTAAAAGAACAGTTTCTAGAGGGACCATGATATTCCACTAGGCTGTTGATCCTCTGAATGTGAGATACTCATTCCATGACCAAGGAGTAGACATATTGCAGAAGAAAACGCATTCCATCCTTCTTGGCATCTTCATCACAAATCAAATTAAGTGAAAAAGTAAGCCGTACACAATCATGGCTAACAAATTATCCTTGGTACGGCAAGTCAGGTAATTGGTTGAGGTGGTTTTATTATGTATCCCAAAGGCAACAAGAAAAATTTCATAGGATATTTGTTATCTTGGATTGCTCATCATAAGTAACTGCAAAAAGATCACCACTGAAATAATTGCAACTCTTTCACCAAGCTCGGTGGCAGAGAATGAAGAGGTTAAGATATTCTATGAAGAACTCACTAAGGCCATCCAGATTAAATAACTATATACTTTGATTTTCAGTTACTTCATTAGAAAAGGGATAGGTGAGAATGACAAGAAACATACCATAAAACATGGGTTAGGATAAAGAAATGACAGAGGTCAGTGAAGTATAAACCACACAGAAACCTCATTGCCATATATCATGAATATTTTCTTTGAGAAAACAGTCAGTAGACCTTGGTGAATATCAAATAATATTCAAATGAAATTGATTATATTTCAAGACACAGAAAATGATTAGTTATTGATGTGAGTGAATCAGACCTCTATGTACAGACCATTGATTCAACCCCACAGCAATAAATGGGTGGGGTGGGTGACATATAATCAACTCGTCATGACCTATTAAAATAAGTTATAAAATTAGGTAATGGACAGATGAAAGGATATGGACACAGGCTATAACAATGTACTACAGAGGTTTAACCCAAATAAAGCAATTGCCCTAACAAAGAAACAGAAAAACCTAGAAGGCATCTGCCAGCAAATGCTTCCCGTCTCTGACAAACACAGACAGAAGATAAGTAAAGACAAAGACAAATTAGAATATAAACTCATTTGCAAGATCTATAGAGTAGGAGGATGGAAGATTATTAACATAAAACAGAGAGAAGCAGATGAAGATGAAAGCAGTTTAAAGAAATCATTGAGTGATTCAATTAAGCAAAGTCATCATGAGGGAGTTTAAAATGGAAATAGGATAAAACATAGAAAAAAAAAGGATAAGATCTGCAAAAAAAATTATAAGAACTCTCCCTTTCCCCCCCCCCCCCCCATTCTCAAAATAATAGAATCATTTTATTTGGACTCACAGTCCCAGGTAAATTTACAGAGGAGGAAGACATGGAGCTAAAAGAAACAAAGACTGGAAAAGTTGTTGGATTAGACTAAGTAAGTATACACAGGGCAGCTAGGTGGTACAGTGGATAGAGTGCTGGGCCTGAAGTTAGGAAGACTTATCTTTCCAAATTCAAATCTAGCCTCATTAGCTGTATAACCCTGAATAAGTCATTTAACCCTGTTTGTCTAAGTTTCCTCATCTATAAAATAATTTGGATAAGGAAATAGGAAACCACTCCAGTATCTTTGCCAAGAAAATCCCAAATGGAGTCACAAGAGTCAGATGTGATGGAAACGACTAATTAAAATGTACATAGAGGTCAACTGTATGATGAGCCTCCTTAGAGAGGGTGTCTTCTGACATGATACAAACAGTTCATTGTTTTGGCTGTACTGTAGCATGGTAATAACAACAACCACAACTGCAATAGTAACAATGGTAACGACAACAAAAACCATTCTACCACAGAGGCTGTAAAAGGTAATGCATTTTAGGCTCCACAGAGAAAAGTATATTACTAAAAACAAGAGAAGTTATAGATCTACTGCACCTCGTTTTAAGTCCGTCCTCAGCTGCAGTACCACCATATTTTAGGAAGGATCTTGGGAAAACTGGTGTAATTCAAGAGCAGGTCAACCAGGATGTTGAGGGATCCAGAGAGAAGGCCACGCAAGGACTACATGAAGGAACTGGGGATATTTAGCTTGGAGAAGAGAAGAGTTAGGGGGAAATATGGTAGCTATAGTCAAATACCTGAAAAAATGTCATCTATAAAAGGAATCAGATTTGTTGTGACTGGATTTAGATGACAGAGTTAGAAAAACGAAAAAAGAGGCAGCTTCAGACTTAATGTAAAGAAAAGATTTCTAACCGTTTCAAGGATTCAAAAATGAAATGGGCTTCTTCAAGAGGCGGTGGGATTCCCCCTCAATGGATAATTTTAATCAGAGGCTGGATGAAAGTGTCTTCATGGGAGACGACTTCCAAGGTCTCTTGTGAATATGAGATTCAATGGGTCTATCCGGTGGAATCCTTGACTAATTCTCCTAAACAGTTGACATTTGGGACAGCTACAAAGGTCACCCAAAGGGGCGATGCTATTTCAGGAAAGAAAGCAGGCATACCATTTGCAAACTTAAGCTGAAATGTGGTATGCAAAGGAAAGAGGCATATGTGGTTTGTATTCTGATAGAAAACCTTTTCATTTATTGACTATGCTGTTCTTGAGCAAGTCATCAGAACTCACCAGTCAATTTAAATAAATTCAAGAAGCATTTATCAAGCACCTATTGAGCATTGTTCTAGGTGCTACAGATACAAAGTCAAAAACAAAAGGTTCCTTGTTCTCAAGGATCTCACGTTACATTACGCTACGTAGACAGATGAGTAAATTGTAAAAACTGTAACATATAAATACGAGATGGGGGTGGGGGATAACAATTGAAGGAAACAGAAAAGGCCTCTTACAGGAAATGACAGCTGAACTGATCTTTGACAGAAGAGAAGAATTCTAAGAGGCAAAGGCAAGGAAGGAGGTCATTCTAAGCACAAGGAATAGTATCTCACATTTCCTCATCTGCAATAAAAAAGGGTGTTGGACTAGATCGTCACGAATGTCTCCGGCTAAAGAAGATGACACAAGATAACATATCAGAGCATTTTGTAATCATGAAATGCCAGAGATACGAGTGATTATGATGTTGACTCCATGAGGGTAATCCAGTACAAGATTCAACTGTAAGCTTCCAGAATCTCTCATCCATGGATGAAATGGTGGACAAAACCACGAAGACAAACTCTGCTTAAAGGCTGCTGGAAAAGCCACCATAGGAGGCAATGTGGTGTGGGAGAGAGAAGAGTAGAAGCTGAGAAGTGAGGGGCTTGAGCAAGGCTTTTTAACTTTTTTTGTACCATGTGTGCAGTCTGATGAAGCCTAAGGATGCCATCTCAGAATAATGTTTTTAAATGAATAAAATGCATAAGATGAGAAAGGAAACCAAATCAAGTTATTAATTTATGTAACAAAAATATACATATATATATACACATACATATGTATATGTATGTATAAATATATATCAAGTTACATATATATTATATAGTCAAATCAAACAGTTATCTATCTTATCTATCACATGTATACTTCTTGCTATTCCGTTGTTTCAACTCTTTGTGACCCCATTTGGGGTTTTCTTGGCAGAGATACTGGAGCGGTTTGCCATTTCCTTCTCCAGCTCATTTGACAGATGAGGAAACTGAGGAAAACAGGGTTATGTGACTTGCCCAGGGTCACATAGTTAGTTAGTGTCTGAGGCCACATTTGAACTCAGGTCTTCCTGACTCCAGGCTCACCACTCTATCTACCCCGCCCCATCTACCTACTCATAATATGTTTATTACCTATGTTATCTCTCTATTTATACTCTATATAGGTATTTCTATCTGTCTATTTATCCATCCATTCTTTTGTCTATTTATCTGTCATAGAAGTTCATGGACCCTAGATTAAGAACCCCTGGCTTAGATGTAGAGAATAAGAAACATGTATTCAGATATGGCCAACATGTTACTTGATGTATTTATTTGTTACAAGGAATGGCTTCTATCTGGAGTAGGCATGAGTGACTGGGAAATAAGATGAAAGAAAAGAGCATTAATAAAAAAATTATACAGAATAAGACAAAAATATCTGAACGGGGATATGAACAGGGTAATTTTGTTACTGCCTTGTTAAATCTAATATATATTTAAAACCCCCTATAAGCTCACTGTTTCATATATGATACTTTTTTTTTGTATAATGAAATGCCTGTGTCCACTGGTTATTAAGTTCATAATTTTAAATAAAATAAAAATACTGTATTGCAAACCTGGGTTCTAGGATCCTACACCATCAATAATTATATGACCTTGGGCAAGTCACTTCCTTTACCTAGAGTTCCATTTAGTCTCCCATGAAATGAAAGGATGGGATTAGACAATCCCAAAGATAACTCTGAAATCCCCAATTATGCACCCTTTTATATGGCTAATTAAACAGAACAGCCTTATCTCTTTCACAGGAGTGTGATTTATCACTGGATTTTGAGGTAGGCAAAGCCAACCATTGCAATGCACAGGGCTCATTCCTACAATACATGCCTTGCCTGAATAAATCATTTTTCAAAGATATTAGAGGAGCATTCAGAGAATGAGGGGAGCATTAGGAGCCTTAGCAGCTAACACAGTCAATAAACGACACAGATGAAAAAGGGGAGCGAGAGCTCATGTTTTTCATGGTTATGCTTTTGCAGGAAATGAAGAATGCCAAGACATATCCGTTTCTACATTCCCCTCTTCCATTTGTGTCTCCATGTGGGGAACATTTTGAAAAACATAAATTTGGAGATGATGCTCTGTCTTACATCTATACCAGGAGGAAAGGGTCTTTCGGAGGGAAAACTAGTGGCCAAAAAAAAAACACAAAAAAGATATATAATTTTAGAATATGATCTCTTTTGGTAAACTCTCTAAATATACTAGATTTAAAGACAGAAGACACATCTTATGCCTAGGTCTAGTCCAAACTTCTCATTTAACAAACTTATATGTAAAATGAAAGGGCTAAACTCAGTGGCTTCTAAGGTCCCTTCCATCTCTAACTATATGACTAGATGATCTATGTTTCCTTTCAGTCCTATGTCTAGTATCAAAATCCCCTTCACTTTCTATCTTTAAAGCCAGTCAAGGACTGCTTTAGATAGATAAATAGATAGGTAGATAGATAGATGGAAAAGATATAGATAGAAAGAAATAGCTATAGATAGATAAATCCATCTATCTATATATAGATATGTGTATATATGTATATGTATGTATATATGCATGTATACACATATACACATATATGCACATACATACATACAAAATACATCTCAGATACATATGTGGGTGTGTTTATGTGTGAGTACATATCTCTCCCTCTCTGTAGTACCCAGCGCCATGCCTTCCCTATAATAGGTGTCTACTATACACACTTCTCCCTCTAGTCCAATTACTTGCAATATTTTTGCATCTCCTTCTACATGCACTCATGCTCATCCCAAAGAATGCATGCTCCTACAGAAACAAATGATTTCTAGAGCGAGGGGAGAGTATATTCCAGGGATGGGGTATAGCCCACAACAGGGCAAAGAGACATAAGGTGGAAAGCCATATATGAAGAATAGTAAGTGGGGCGGCTAGGTGGCACAGTGGACAGAGCACTGGCCCTGGATTCAGGAGGAACTGAATTCAAATCCTGCCTCAGACACATAACACTTACTAGCTGTGTGACCCTGGGCAAGTCACTTAACCCCATTTCCTAACCGAAAAAAAAAATAGTAAGTAATAAGCCTGGAAAAGTGGGCTAGAGATAGCTGTGAAGGGGTGAGGTGTGGGCTTTATGAATGTCACTTTTGCAGGTTTATGCAAGACAGATTAAAAAGGGTGGAGACTAGTGGCAGAGGTCAAATATAATTAACATCCCAGATGAGGGAGGATGAGGACAGGGAAATGGGGGATCGGCATGTGAGTGGAGAGCAGGGCTCAGATTCAAGAGACAGAGTTTAAGAGAGAAGCAAAAGGACTTAGCACCTGAATGGAGATAAGAGGTAAATCAGAGAGAAGAGTGGATGATGACACAGAGGGTGTAAACCTGGGTCATGGGGACACCCTCAACAGAATTCGAGAAATTGAAAAGACATGTGGGTTTGGGGGGCAGGGGAATGAATTTTGCTATGGTCGCTTCTGCTTTTGAGTGGCTACATGACATGAAGCACCACTGGCTCGTCTACTCTCTGCTATGGGTAAAAGAAAGCCCACAGCCCAGGCAGTTGTGCAGACAACTGGTGGCTCCCCAGGACACACACCAAAGGATTTCCTCTACGTTTTCTGTGGGCTGCCCAAAATCCTTTGGTGGGCCACAGGTTGTACAGGCCTGCCATAGGCACACAAGGGCAAAGGGAAGAACGTGCTGGATGAGAAAGAAAAGTGGGACCCTAAACAGACTGATGTGGAAAGAGATGAAGGCGGGGGCAGGCATCTGAGGCTGGGGAAAACGGTTTGGTAGACCACAGACCCAGCTGTTTCAAAGGATACACACATCAGTTGGACCCTTTCGGCACAGGTGAGTGGTTAATGAGAAAATCGAAGTCAAACAGCACACACACACACACACACACACACACACACACACACACACAAGTAATTCTTTCATAATCACTCTGTTTGCTCAGTCCCTGCCAAGAGGAGAGGGAATGAGATCAATCAGATGATGCTTGTGTGACATTCAACTCATTCTAGATAATGAGGCCTGCAGTGTCGGGACTGGGCACGTGGGCTCTTTGAGCGTGGCCAAACTGTGGCTGATCAGCCCAGCTATTCTTTGGCTCCAACAATCCCCTGTGAAAAACCGTGTTTGTATTAGAATCCCGTGCTCCCCACGGCTGGCCATTTCAACCACTGTCTGATTGAATAATGAGCTGGTTTGAAGAGAAGCACTTTGGAAAGTCGGTTCAGGTAAACTCTTCCCCTCCTTGTCCTCATTATCTGAACTCTACCCTCTGCTAAGGTGTGCCTTCTGAGCCTACATAAATGGGCTAGGAATCTCCCGAAAACAAGCTCCCTAAGGAGACATACGGTGCTTCTTTTGCAAAGGAAAGTGTACTAACAAGCAAAACCTGAGAAGGAACTAGGGACAGAACGGAATGCATTTCTAAACCCTACGAAGGGGGTGCTTGATTTAGCTATGGGGGAATGGAGAGGGATGCCTTCCAAATAAATAAATGCCCCAGAGTGAATAGCATAGAACATTTGTGCTCCTGTTTCCTTGTGTTTAAGATGAAGCTGTTGGATAAACTGAGGTTGTCTCCAGCTCTACACCCATGAGCCTACCTCTCATTCACTCTCCTCTACCCCTAAGCAAAGCCCCTCCTGACCCCCTTACATGTTCCTGTTCTCTCCCTACTGAAATGATCATGCATATACTGAATTAACTGAAATGTCATAAACACTAGCTGCATGTCAGCTTCTTGTCAGCAAAGACCAATTGTCCATTTTGGATGTGTATTCCCAAAGCTTAACAAATAAAATTTGTTTAATAAATGCATTCCTCCACCATTACTTTGTATATATGTCATATTTTCTTCTATGTATACTCGTCATCCCCTCCATCCCCCATGTGGAATATGACCTCCTTAAAGCCAAGGATTGCCTTTAGATTTCAGATTTTAGATTTAGTACGTGTGCTTTTAGATCTTAGATTTAGTATATGTGCAGTACCTAGCCCTGTGTTGTACTTATAATAGGTACCTTACTTTTCTCCCTCCTCCAATTTCTTCCAATATACCTTATATTTACTTCTATGTATAATTTTTTTTTCCTAAAAGAACATATCCTCCTTGAGTGTAGGAATGATTTTACTTGGGTATCCCTAGTGATCAGCATCATGCTTAGTACATAGTAGGCACTTAATGACATGTGTTAAATGAACCAATACTGTTGGACTGCATCATTCCAAAGAAATCAGCAGTATTTTCCATATGGCTGGCCAAGATCTCTGTCACTTACTTACTCCCAGGCCTTTAGGTGAGTGGCTATTTGCCAAGTCAATAGAAGAATTGGTATATTTTGTCTGATCACTAAGGATTGACCCATCTCCTCTGATTCACATTCCAAGGCAGAACGGAGACCCCATGCTAGAATGCTGCCATATGCTTATTCCCTCCACAGCCCTCAAACACAAGGGAGCCCAGATCTGTTGCCTCTTTTGAATTCCAGTGAAGTCCAAAATGGAAAACTTGACACAGCTTGGGATATTTAAGAGGCTGAGCATCAATGGCAGACTCACGGACGACTGGGACTCACAAGGAGCAGGAGGCTGGAATAAATGCCGCGCTTAAGGCATATTGGATGTGGAGGGCCTGCTGTATCGAGCAGGCGGAAGGAGGCGGGCTGAATATACATCAGTTGCTTTTCAAAATATGTTATTTACAATACGCAGCAGATGTTCGTTGAATTCTAATGTGAAAATACAGGCTTTTTATTTTTTCCTGACAGACTAAAAAATACACTTAAAGTAATAATCTTGAAAAGTCCAAAGATTACCTCACAGTTTGGAAAATACCATGTTGAGTCATTAGTCCCATTACTGGCTATTTTCATAACTCACCAGATAAATATGGTGCACTGAGACTTGCTGGTAACGACCCTCTATTTTTTGCAAGGCAGAACACAGCAAGGCTTCCCAGAAACCTCAATTAAATCTGGGAAATGTTTCTAAAATATTCTGGAGCACAACACACACACACACACATACACACACACACACACACACACACACACACACACACGAGGTGTTTCAGAGTGATCCCAGCTCACATGAGAGATTCTGTAGCTTCATAAAACAAACCCAACACCACTACTACCACCACCACTACCAACAACAAAAAACCCTTCCACGGAGAGAGCCAGCTGTAACCTGAACCTTTGCCGACTGGACCTTCAAGCATCTGCGAGTGGACTCCGGTAGGTGTGGGGGTAAGAGAGGGATGCTGGGAACTGGAACCATGGGACAGTGCTGAGGAATGCAAATGACGAGTACTAAGATCATTAAGGTGGACGCCAGCAAGGTCTAGGCAGCATAGGCCACCTTGAAACTTTGGATCTCAATTCATTTTTGCAACTCTGATCTAACTTAAGAGAACTTAATTCAAGTTCGAGTTTGAACCTACGGCAAGGTCAAAACAACATTATAGTAGAAATTCACCCACTGAGGGGGCCCTAAAGACCTGATGTGAATTGAATAGGACATCAAACTTTTAAGTGATGAATTAAATTTTTTTGGAGTGGATGGTGAAAGAAGCAGTGGGAACTGATGTCTTGATTTTAAATGCCATTTTAAGCACATTTTCTACAGGTTTCAGAAGAGGAGTGATGATGATAATGGTGATGATGATGATGATATTTATATGCTCTGGACTCCACGGAAGGAACACAGGGACAGTTGATATGGCGCGCCCTGCTACTTCCTAGCTGTATGGCACAGTAGAGAATGCTGTCTCAGATTAATCTTAGCTGTATGACCCTGGGCAAGTCACTGAACACTTCCATGTTGAATGAAGCAGTTAGATTTGACAACCTCTGGTCCCCACAATATATCAACCCGCTCAATTTTCTTACCTATGAAATGCAGACTAAGAATCCAATCAGTCCCCAAGCATTTATCAGAGCAATAATTCTACCCTGGGACTGGGGTTGAAAGACAAAATGGGAATAAAAGAATTAAAAGAAAACCACAACAGATCCTGCCCTCAAGGAGCTTCTATAATCCCTGACTAACCTACTTTCCAGATCAGCTGAGTATGCATGCAGACTCCTTCCAAGTCTTGAAGCAATCAAGGTGGGTCAGTGGTCCTCATCATCACTATTAATCAAACTGAGCAGTCTAGAAACAGATTCTCTCCCCTTGCATCTTTGGAGAAAGGACTAGATGTGTGTATGGGCCAGACATGGCGTAATCCCAGAGACAGACATTTGCGTCTCATCTCAACTGAATGGGTTTTAAGTAAATTTCTCTTCATTTGCAGTCAAGTGAGGCCCTTTAAAAAAAACCCTCCAGTCTTCTGACATCGTGCCCGTTATTTCTGCACTGAAAAGCCATTTGGAAATATAAAATGAGGCCTTTCACCGGCTCCAGCCAAACCTACAAAGCGGCTCCTTTATGATGAAGACACGAAAAATGTAACATTATGAAAGGAAGGGTGGGTATTTACAGTATCTGAGCTTAGCACAGAGGTGCAAGGAGCCAATCCTGACTCCAAAGTTACGATTTCTTTTTGGCTCCTGATGCAAAAGAGCATACAAAATTCTTCTATTAAGGAAGAACTTTAAAAAAAAAAAATCTGGTCCTCAAGTCAAATATCATTATTCTTTCCAAACAGCAGTTTCGCAGTGACTACTTTTTTCTCTATGTGACTCCCCACTTAAAGGAAAAGCTGGAGCTCGGGATGGCCATCCCCATCCTCCCTTAAGATCATCCCAATTCTGAGAGGCTGCTTAGTTTAACTACGAGGTATGATTTTGTCAACAAAATTAGGAAGGATCCTGGAAGAGACCAAACTGGGTTGAGTGCACGTGGTGGAAGTATCTGTGGGTTTTTTCTTCAGACCACATTTTCCCTGGGTTGGCAGTTTATAATCCTATAAAAAAAGGTAGGGGATAAGAAGAATGTGTTTCCTTAGACCTCCATCTGTAGCTGGTCCTCAGATGAACTCTAGTGACAATGCTAACAATCAATTTTAGTCTGATGAAGCTAAAATTCTTTGGATTAAAGGCAAAAAAATCTAGTAGTTGAGCTATGGACCATCCATGACACAACAAAGTCAACCTGCTGTAATGAAGGCCCCAGGTCAAATTACTGAACCTCAAAATGGATATGGACTTCAGGGCAGAGGCTGGGTGAAGTCAGGCATCTCCCTGAATAACAAAGTCTGGTTTAATATGCACAAATTTAACAATTGATTAGGAAGGTACTTGTGGGCCAAGGTAATGTGATGTAGAAATAACTAGGCTAGTGCCAAATCTGCCACTAATTAGGGAAGTCACTTAAACATCTCTGGACTTCTTCTTCATCTCCAAGATGGGAGTCATGATACATGCCCCAAACAACCTCCTTCCAGTACTTGCCCATATTATACGAGGTCCATATATGTGAGGTATATTGGAAATATACAAAATGTTATTACAATGCAACTTATTTTGGTAGTGATGAATACACGAGGATGGTTACCTCCCTCAAGCTCCCTCACCTCCATTCTAGCTTGCCCCTATATTTATTAAGAAGGACTAGCGTGGAAAACCAATTCACACTAACGAAAAACCTTTCATGATAATAACCCCTCGCTTTTAAATATTCCTCGTTGGTCTATAAGGTGCTCTCATATCCATTATCTCATTGAGCTTTCCAATAACCTTATGAGAGCAATAGAGAAAGTATCATCTTTCCCATTTTACAGGAGAGGAAACTGAGGCTCAGAGAGGTCACTGGGGTTGCCCAAAATTACATAATACCTTTCAATTCAACACATGTTTATAAAATGCCTACTCTGTGTATGGCACATGACTACTGACGGACATAAGAAGTATTGCACACAATTTTTCTAACATCCAATCTGGTGCTTTTGCCACTGTGCCAAGCATAGTGCTTCACACATAGTAGGTGACTAACAAATACCTGTCAAATTTTATTCTGACTGTGCCAAAGTCGCACTCCAATGAGTTAAGCTAACAGAAATGTTCTCGAGTTGTTCAAGGCAAAGGAACTGGGATTATTTAGCGTGCAGAGAATGCATGATAGTTATTTCAAATGATCTGTGATGTCCTCGGTACAGGTGCCTCCTCCAAAGGGAAGAAAGGAGTCTGTGATGTATGCAGGGCCCCATCTCTGATCTCTGAGCCTTTGTGTTAGCCATCCTCCATATTGAAATACCTGCCCTCCTCCCCTCCATCTCCAAGAATCCATCCCTCACCCCATTCCAGCTCTTCCTGCTACACAAAACCTTAATGCACCTGCTCTGAGTGCCATCCTTTCCTAACTGCCTGGTAGGAGTCTTTATAGTCTTCATATGTTATATATAAACACTTTATAGTACATATGTACATATTGTCTTCCCTGATAAAATAAATGTGACTTTTCTGAGGGCAAGGCCCGGTTCATTTTTGACTTTGTCTCCAGACCCTAGCAGAGTGCTAGGCCTATAGAAGGTATTTAATAAAATTTAATAAATGCTTGATGATTGATTGAGTTCATAATGATGTCCCCCATCTGTGAGAAAAAGAGGAAGAGGAAGTAAAAAGAAACACCCAACACTGTCTGCCCTATGGGCCGAATAAGACAAAATAGGCAAAGGATAAATTAGGCTGGATGTTAGGAAGACTTTTTTGGTCACTGAATGTAACTGAATTCAACAGGTATGAACTAAGTACCTATAGTGTGGCAGGCACTGTTCTGGGCACTAGGGAAAGAAAGATGAAGAAAAAAAATAGTCTTTGCCCTCAAGGGGTTTATATGCTCTTGGACATAAATGATAGACTAGGCCCTGCCTGACCTAGCATTCTTTCTGCCACAGCACCTGTATCTAGAAGACGCTACCTGACTTCAGATTTAAATGTAGTGGTTGACCTCATTGACCTCTGGGGCCCTCTGGACTCTAGAACTGTAATCTCACTGGAACTGTCCAGAAAGGCAGGAGAACTTCCTTCTGTGAAGATACCTGAGAATACACTAACTACTCCTTTATTCAGAATGGCTTGGTTTGGACACCGATCCAAAAAGAGATAGGAAGATTTACTAGATGACCTCTGGGGTCTCTTCTACCAATTCACCTGCGATTACCATTTTATATCCCGTCAGACGCTTGTGTGGGAATTCTCAAAACAGTCATTGGAGGTACAAGAAAGAACAGAGGAGAGAGGAAAGGGGAGGGGGAAAGAAGAAGGTAAAAGAGATGGAGAAGAAGGGAGGAGGAGAGGGAGAGAGAGATGGGAGAGGGATAGAAAAAAGGAGGATCAGGAGGAGAGAAATGTGTGGGAGGGAGGAGTGCAGAAGAGGAAAGAGAGAGAGAAAAGAGAAGATAAGGAAGAGGAAAGAGGAAAATAGGAGGGGGACAGAGAACACCGGGTCTTATATAGAAAAGAGAACCCAGGTGGGCAGACGTCGCAGCAGGGCTGGAGAGATCACTGGAAGCTCCCAGAAGAAGGTTCTCTACTCAGCCATGCCACCAAGAAAAAAAGATATGAAAGTAATTGGTTTCATGAAGTAAAACTGTCTCTGTTGCAAAGCGGTTGCCAGGCCACAGTGAGAGTCTGCACACGCCTACATCACTAACAATTACCCATCTGCTCTAGCTTCTCGGGAAGGCAGTATTTCCAAACATTGACCTCTCTCGACAGCTTTCCCGCTGGCCTTGAACACACGATGTTCCAGGAGCGCAAGAGTTGGGAGGATGATAGAGGGGATGCAGGCCAACCCCTACAGTTTACAGATGGAAGATGTTGAGGCAGAGGGAAGGGAGGGAGATGGCTAAAATTCCCACAGCCAGTTACAGGAAGAGCCAGGACTAGAATCCGGGTCTGCAGGCTCCTGGTATGATATTCTTTGGGCCACAGAGCCTCCATCTAGAAGACAGGCCTTGCCTTTATTTATAAAATGCAGGATTGAAGTAGATGACCTCTGAGGTCCTCTGGAACTATGATCCCATGTAGCAAACGGCCAGCTGATGTTCAGAATGTTAAAGGTACAAAATGGTCAGCTGCATGAGCCCTACCACATGGCTTCAAGCACGGGAACTCAACCCAACAATATGTCAACAGAGAAGCATAACAAATAGTAGAGTTACACATTATTGTTTCCCGAAACACAAGGGTTTATGATGAGAATACAAGACCAGATTAATACCGCCAGGAATCACAGAAAGGCCAGCCTTCAGATGTCAAGATTTACTGTAATACAAATCTTGAAATGATAAAGCAAGTGTGTAATGAGCTTCATGACAGCTTGCAATAATTTAGTACCCACTGAATACTGAATAAGATATGAACAAATAGCAAGGATATATATGCCGGAAACTCATCATTCTTCATGTGAACAGAAGAACAAGAATAAACCTTGTGATACAAATGTAGTCCCATAGTGTCAGAAATGGAAACTCAGCACAGTGGAAAGACTGATGGAGCTGAAGTCAAGGAACTTGGCTTTTTATATCCTTCTCTCTAGTTAGAATATAACTTCTCTGAGGGCAGGGAAAATTTTTCCTTCTTCATATTCCTAATACTTAACCTATTATACCCTGTCTATAGTAAATGATTAATAAATGGTTTTTTTTTTTTGGATTTCTGCTTAGTTCTCTATATGATCATGGGCAGATCATTTATGATGCCTCAGTTTCCTCATGTGGGAAATGAGGAAGTTGGACTGTATGATCTCCAACGTTCATTTGACTCCATGCCCACAGCTGCCTGGATAAATCATTACCCCTCCCCAAGGGGAGAAAATGGAAAACGATGTTCTTAATTGATGTCTCCACACCAAATACAAATAAACTCCAAGATGAGAGGAACAATAATCTTTCAAAATACAGAGACCCGAAAGAAGAAATCACAATTATACATGGGAATAGGATGAGTAGTCTCAGCTATAATCTTGCCTGCTACTAGAGTTTTCACAAGGATGCTTCTAGCACACCTGAAGAATGGGAGGTCACGTAACCAAAAAAAAAACAAAAACCAAGTCTTTTTACCCACCAGTAAGCTGGAACATTGATCATTAAAAGAACAGTAACAAGAGAGTGACTGTTTCGAGGGTGATTTCTAAATGCATTTATTATAAGAATGATAATTGTAATAGCTGATACCCACATGGTTCATTCTTAGAGTATCTGTTCTTATCCTAACAACCCTGTCAGGGAAATGCTTTTATTATCCTTATTTTACAAGTAAAGATGGTTAGACCCAGAGAGGTTGAGTGATATGCCAAGGGTCTCAATGACAGTTAAATGTCTCAGAGGTGACTGGAACCCAGGGTCTTTCTGACTCCAAGACTGGCCCTCTATCCCTTACACTCCCCTGCTTAAATGACCTGCCAAAAGGCACACAGCAGGTACACCAAAGGCCTCACAAAATGGTTTAGCATCTGCACAGGCAGCATGGGACAAAGGAAAAAAAATTGGCTATTGGGAGCTTGGGAGGAGGACCTGTGTTCAATTCCTGATATGATCACTTAGACATCTGTAAGAACTTGGGCCAATCAGGTTCATCTCAGTTAATCTCTCTGGGCTTCTGTTTCCTGATTTATAAAATGAGGAAGCTGTCATATATATAATAACATGTAACATCATATATTATAATAATATATAATAAATGTTTTCTATATATAACTCTCTCATTTTACATATATATGTATGTGTGTACATGTGTATATATGTGTATGTGTGTATATGTGTATACATGTGTATATATATGTATAAATACATACATATATACATACACATACACATATATATGACCTCCAAGGTTCTTTAACTTATAAACTGTTGACCTTATACTCACAACTGCTTGGACATAACACTTTTACCTGCTCCCCTCCAAAAAACTCTGAAAACAACATTTTCAATTTTCAATCCTGGGGCTAGCAATTCTCAATCTAGTACTCTAAGTCACTAAGACTGTTGTTGGAAAGGACTACGACATCTAAGCTCTGCCACTTTCTACCTATGGCATCTTAGGCAAGTTAAATAATGTCTCTGTGCCTCAGTTTCCTCATCTGTAAAATGAAAGGTTAGACAAAAATGGCCTAAGTTTCTTTCCATATCTAGATTTATTATCTAATTATCCCGTTAATGGCACTTGTGGTCTTGTTAAAACTTTCTCATATTGGATTATCACACCCAAAGAAAATGTCAACTCTTTGAGAATGGGATTGTTTGAGTGGCACACAGTAGGTGTGTAATAAGTATTTGTTGATTGGTTTCGCATGGCTTACACAACAGAGGGAGGGAAGAAGAAATTCTGGATCACTTGTCAGGTGAAAGACAGGCCATTAATTTTGCCAAGCTTTTAGGCTCCTTCTGGGCCTTAGCTGGGATGCATCGAGCAGACACTGAAAAGCGAAGGCTTTTCCCCCTTTGGTAGGCAGTCTCTTGGCAGGGCCTACGCGGCGACGGATCTGCCAGTTGCCAGCCCAGCAATAATGTTCAAGAGGGACGAGGAAGGCATTTCGCTGTAGGCCGACCTTCTGTTACGATGGCACCAGGAGTGGCCCTGTTACCCAGGAGAACTTCCCAGCTCCCAATTTACACGTTTTCAAAAAAATCCTCATGAAGACACCCGACACTTTGTTTGCTGGCTGCAGGCCTTTGATCAGGTTACCATGGATCTGGGCTGGCATAATGGGTCTGCGTGATGTATGTTCGCTGTCAGGGCTGAAACAACAGCGAGCGTGTATGAGCCGGCCCCACCTGCCGCGCAATATGCTCTCAATCCCTCTGGCAGAACCATACACAGCTCAGCTAAGAAAACTTCCTCCCCCTGAGCAAATGGCAGAGCTGTGGAACACAGGCGACAGCGAAGCGCCTGCGTGCACAGCCACCAGCCCACAGTGGGAGGCAGGCAAGAAGGAGGGAGAAGAAAGAGAGGATGCTCCCGGCAGGCTTCCCTTCCCTGTGGCAAGCAGGCAGTCCCCTTTCTGTGAGGCCTTGGAGGGTGGTAGTGAAGATGCGGCTTTGTGAGCCGTAAGACACAAAGAGGAGCTAATATGAAAATTAGGATTGTTTTTACAGTGGGGGACATTCTTCTTCTTCTTCTTTTCTTTAAGAACACACAACTAATCACATACATCATTAAGACAATGGACCCAGAAGTTGGCTTGTTGACTGTTGATGCATGGGTTTCTTTCTTAAGCCAAAAGCAAGAAACACAGAGAGAATATAGAAATTAGGAAGGGGAGGATTAAAGAGGATGGTAGCTGTTTGGTAGGTGGGCTTTCTTTCCTTTTCTTTTCATTTCCTAACAGAGGAGCTGTCTATCGGGGAATACACTTTACAACAAGGAAGGGAGGCCATGACTGCCATGTTGTCTCATTGTAACCTGATTTTGCATTCGTCTCTCCGTGTCTTTCAACCCTTCCTGTATGCACTAGCTACTCATGCCCCCTTCACCTCTCCAAATTATTTTATGCCTACGTGTTTACATTATATGTATTCTCATAAGCTGTAGAGAAGAGGGTGACCAACTTTAGGAGAGAGGGTCATCCCTGGGGTCACGGGTTCATAGATTTAGATCTAGAAAAGATCTCTCATGTCATCAAGTACAACCCCCTACCCACTTTTTATAGACGAGGAAAAAAAAAGGCCCCTGGAGGTGAAGTGATTTGCCCAAGGTCACACAGACAAAATGAGGAAGAGTTGTATCTGCACTCAGTTGCTCTGACTCCAAATACATATGGATGAAATCGCAATCTACTGTTTTATATTTATTAACCTCCTCCCAGTAGAATGTAAGCTCCCTGAGGGCAGGATCTGGTTTTTCTTATTCATTGTTGTATATTCATTGCTTAACAAGGGACCTCAGTCCCAATATTTAAATATTCATTACCTGAATGAATGAACAAAAGTTCTATGTGTCAAAGGTTCTAGGCTCTCTTTCTTTCTATAATAATAATAATAATAATAATAAATTACATATACACACATATATAACAATGTGTACATATATAATACAGATACACATATTATAATTTGTATATATGTATACAGATAGATACACATAGATATGTTAAGTGAATGGATAAATGAATGAATGGAGGCAAAAAGGAAACAGCCCCTGCCTTCAAGGGGCTAACATTCTATCAGAGAAGACAACACACATTTATATAGGTAAAGGATACTCAAAACCTATCACCTTGCCATCTACAAACCCTGAGATCTTGTGAGTAGCTTCAACCTTCTGGCTTTCTGTATCACCCACTAGGGGTTAGGATCCACCACTATATAATTCCAGACAGTTACTGTTCCCAAAATGAAACATGTTCCTTCTGATCCACAGCAGATCTGCAGTTGAGACCAACGCTAAATGATCAGGTTAATTAGAGGCAGTACTTTCTTTTCCCCCTGCTAGGTCTTCCAGATGAACACCATTTCACAGCATTCTATCACACAGGGAGGGCTTTCCTATTACTCAAGCTGGCCAGTTTCAGAGGGGTGGTTGGGGAAACAACTGCATTTGCAAATACATGATGTCCTCTCATCCCTCCATTCTTTCCCCTTCTTCCACATTTCCCCAGGGGATAGCAATTACGTGGTGCGTTTTATATCAACTGCAGGAGAGGGGAAGAAGGAATGGACAAAGCCACCATATGGGACCGTTTTGTTTTTTTTTTTTTCACTTGGATCTTGTCAACCATCAACATCCCAGAGTGATGCTGTTTAGACACATTTCATAATGGGATACAGAAGCCTGGGTTTACTTTGACTTTTTCACTGTCTTTCTGGCTTGGCCACCTCCAGGAAGGGGGTGGGGTAATCAGAATAATTTATTCAGCTGGGCAGGATTTCTCCCTTGGAGGAGGAAAACACAAACTTGTCAGTTTTTCCCTTCCCACCATCTCCCTCACCAACCTGGTCACCCTTCCAGGCTACCCTGTGCTCTTGTGCAAATATTATGGTTAACATGGAGCCGGCCACCATTCCACTGGCTTAGGGGTGTTGGCGACATGGCTATAAAATTGGGTTACGAGCTGAAACTTGGCAGTGAGAGATTGAAGACTGGGGCCGACTATTGGCTGCAACTTGAAAACAGCCAGCTTCAACCTTGATGATTTATAAGAGTCCAAGGAAGAAAGCAAACCTCAACGAGCCATACCAGCCCTCTACATGACATAAAGCACTCGGACGCTTTGAAAAGCAACCTGGTTCGGCGGCCAGTGATCAGAGACTATGTGGCAAAGGACTCTGGGTCTGGAAACAAAAGACCTTGGTTCATATCCCAGCTGCACCGCTTCCTAGCACCTGTGGGGCATGAGGCAAGCTACTTTCCCTGTCTCTGGGTCTCAGATACCACCTCTATAAATTGAGGTCTTGACAGGATGATGTCTAAGGTCCCTACCAGCTCTAAAATATAATGATTCCATTCTGAATTGGTGTTCTTCAAGGGGCTACTAAATACTTCTCTCAACTGTAAAGTAAGGCAAGGTCAGTTTTCTATTTTGTTTTGTATTCCCAGCACCCAACACACAACATACCAGGTGCAACAGGAGTTGCTTAATAAATGTTTGTTGAACACGGGAGTGCCCCAGGGTTCTGTATTTGGTACAGCACCACGTAATATTTTTATCAGTAAGGTGGATAATGGCGTACATAGTTTGCTCAATGACACAAACCTGGGACCCATAACCAACACATTGGATATCAGAATCAGGATCCAAAAGGATTTGTTGATGCTGGGTTGAACCTAAGAAGACAAAACTCAAAAGGGACAAATGTAAAGTCCTACCCTTGGGTTCAAAAAATCAACATTACTCACACAGATTTGGGGAGAAATAATTAGAGAATACTTTGACTGAAGAAAAATAAAAGGATTTGGAGGTTTCGGTGAAGGGCAAGGAAGTCATTGCTCATCAGTGAGATGTAACAGCTTAAAAAATGAAGGTAATCAAGAATGCATTAAGGGATAAGGCTCTAGGAATAAGACCTTCCTCTGTGCTCGATGCTGGCCAGACCACATCATGTGAAATTCTGGGTATGACAGTTTTAAGAAGGACACTGAAAATCTAAAGGAGGTGTTCTGAACATGGGGTCCTTTAACTTTTTCAAAAAAAATTTTGTTGACAGCGTCTCAATATAATTTATTTCTTTTGTAATTTTGACATTTTATTTTATGCATTTGAAAACGTTAGTTGGTCATTCAATTAGCATTTATGATAGATGTCTGACATTTCTAACTAATGAGAATACAAAGAAAGGCAAAAACAAACAAGCAAAAACAGCCCCTGCCCTCAGGGAGCTCACTGTCTAATTCTGAGGAACAAGCAGGCTTCATAAAGCTGCTGAAAAGGATCCATGACACAAAACAGTTGAGCAGCCCTGGTTTGGTCTAGAGATTGTTTAGGGCAGGGCAACCAGGATGATGAAATGGCCTTGAGGTGACGCCAAATGAGGCTCAACTGAAAGTTTTGGCAGGAGAAGAGAAAGGCGGGACATTACTTGGGCCTTTGACTCTTCAAAGGGCTGTCATATGGAAGGACCAGACTTCAACTCACAAGGATAGAACCAGGAGGATAAGCAAATATACCCCAAATTAACATAAAGTAATTTGGGGGGTGAAGGGAAACACCAGCAGCTGAAGGGATGAGGAAACTCCTAATGATCATTCATGGCACGGCTCTCTCCTTAATAAGAGTAAGCTGAGAGAATGAAGATCCTGAAATTAACCTGTAGGACAAAGTCAAATGGAACCACTGAACCTTGGGATATCCTCTTGGAGGGGTAGCTACTGCATCTCATAAAGACATGGATGTTTTATGACTTGTATTTCTTCCCAAAGGTGTGTAGTTGGGGAAAACTGTTTTCTAGTCTGAGCTGGAGACCTCTGTTTAAGAATGGAATTCTTTGTCTCATTCGAGGGTGGTCCACAAAATAAGCCCACAAGAGAAAGGTCAGATGCTTTATAAGCTAGGAGAGATAGCTGGTGTCAGCACTGCAAATATGTCACAGTAAACCAAAGGGAAACACTTTTTTTGCTGGGTCAAGCCAAGGTTGTACAGGCAGCAGCTGAGCAGAGTAAAAGAAGACTGTGCTGGGAGTCTGAAAACCAAATTCTGGTCTCAGCTTGTCTGCTAATAAACTGTGCAACCTTGGGCAAGTCTTAGGGTCCTCATGTACAAAATGAGGGCATTAAGCTAGATCGACAGATCCATCCACCAAGAAGCATTTATTTAGCACCTACTATGTGCCAGACACTTTGCCAGGCAGTGAGGACACAGAGTTAAAAATCAAAGTTCTTATTGTTAGGGAACATGCACATGGGGAGAACAACACACACACAGAAGCCATATACACCTAAGCGATCTTCAACGTCTTTTTCATCCCTAACATTCTTTGAGATCCCTGTGAGGACAATCGCCTCAGGAAGAATGCCACGTCCACTGCAGAAGCAAGTAAACATACTGGGAGTTAAGGAAGAGTGTATGACAGGAGGGGAGTAACAAATGAAATAGCAGTAGAATGAGTTTACATAAAATGGCACAACAATTTGGACGAGTCAGCACCCAAGAACCAGTCTCCACAATGCTTCCGATGCTGGCGATCAGATTCTGCCTTCGTGACTCTGCCTGAGATCTTACATCTGACTGACTCAGTGTGATGCAAAAGATGGAAAACACTAAGAAGACCATTTAACCCTACTAGTTCTCACCTATGGAAAGCTGGAAGACACTGGGTTTGAGTTGACCAGGGTGCAGGAGGTGGCAACCACAGATAAGAACTGCCCCAGGGCAGGGTTTCTCCCTCTTTGAAGGCGTCTAAACACAAGGCTGGCAATCTCTTGACCGAGGATTCTTGGTCAGGGAGGAGTTTGACCAGATGACCTTTGAAATCACATTTTACTCTTAAGAATCCATGACATGTCACTTTAGGTGACTCCAGATCATGTTTGGGAGCCTAATCCCCCTTTGTCTACACTTTCCAGGAACAATACCATGGGGATAAAGCAGTACCCTCACACTAAGAAAATCCCAGATCTAGGGCTGTCAGAAGAGGTGACATAAATCCCCTAAAGGGACAGAACCTTTCCTTCTCAAAGTTATAGAAAATTTTAGGCCTTAGATTTCTTCCTCCATCAAGAAAGAAAGAAAGAAAGAAAGAAAGAAAGAAAGAAAGAAAGAAAGATGGAAACACCTCCTACCACTCAATGAGTATTGGCTATTTTCACTGCCTTTCCCAAAACAAAGTCCATCCTGTCCTTTGGCTTCTCATGTCAAACTAAATACAACTTATAAACAACTCACTACAAGTTTGTTTAATGACGAGCTACCCTGTTAATTAAAGATTTCTTTTCCTTATTGGAGTTGACAGGCACTGCATTTGTAGACTACGCACTGATTACATGAAATCATAGGTAGTTACATCCTAATTGGTTAAAAAGAAAGAAAACGATACTATTCACTTAATGCAATTGGTTAAAAAGAAAAAAAATACCATTCTCTTAATGCAACTATGCTTTGTGGTTAAGAAATGCTATAAAGACGGGAGAGGACCACCTCAATCTAATCATTTAAATGAATCTTGGGTTGAATCTCATATATAATGCTATTAAGGATGAAGGAAACAATAGTTGCTCTCATTGGTGCAAATTAAAAAAAAAAAAAAAAGGAATCTGGTTTACTCCCTGGCAGTGGTCCATGCCACACAAACAAGAATACTTGAATTGACTGTAAAGAGGGAGGAGACCTCCCCCAGGTCTTCATTATATGACCCACGCTGAATTCTGAGGAAGTGGTCACTTTCTGAGCTACGGTGACTGCCTGCCATCACCAGCTCCATCTTCTCCCAGGCAATTGTGCAAGGAGGAAAGAGGCAGATTGCTCTGGGAGTGGGGGAGTAAGCCTGGCTCCACATTTAAAAACAGGCAAATCCTCAGTAGGAGAGAAGGAATCATTAAAACAAACCAGGAAAAAAAAAACCCTACACTTGTTATCCAATACTCACATCGAAGAGGTTTTATATCCACACATTTTAAGAAACCAAAAGGGAGTCATAAACCCAATTCAATTTAATTGGGTGCTCTCCTGACAGAATTGTTATTAATAAGATTGCATTGTACAAACCGCCCCGAAATCCCAAATGCAGCCGACTGCACTAGCAAAAACATTTAACACCCAGCAAGCAACACGCTACCGAGTTGTTACCCGTTCAGGCATCCTCCCCCACATCCTATCCTCAAACCCCCATCCTTCCTCCTCTTTCTTTAAAAAAAAAAAAAATCCAATTCTTAAAAAAAAAAGCTTGTCTTGAGCAAGTCCCATAAATTATTCACATCATATTACAGTGTATGTCAGCAATCTTGCAGTGTTTAAAAAAACTTAACTACAAGCCAATTAAAATGTAAACTGAGAAAGACGGATGGGGCTGGGTCGCGCTGGTGTGAACTTGAGCAGCTCATAACAATATGCAGTACAACTTCCAGACCTGCTAATTTGACAGCTACTTTCATCAGCAGAGTCTTTCTACCTCCTCCCTCCTCCCCTTTAAAAAAAAAAAAAAAGACGAGGAAGAAGTGTTTCTCTCAGGACAAATGGTTCCATATCCTTCCCCATCCAGCAGATTAATCCCTTGGGTCCTGTAATCCTTCACAGACACTCATTGTGTTAGTTAGGAACAGATCAGTTATTTTTCCTTTCCTTTCTCTTTTTAAGGACGCACAGTGCACTCTCCACTCTGTCCCCAGGCTGCAATTTATTGCCATTCTAAATCAAAATTGTTTCACTTGAAATAGAGCTCTGGGGAAGGGGGCAATTGAAGGGGTTTTCTGTTGGCAAGACAGGGGAAAGAGGAAGTTCGTCAAAGAAAGGAGTCAATTGATTGTGATGATTTTCCCATTTAAAAAAAAATCACTTTTAATTTTCTACACTACCCAGATCACTTCCAAATAATTTACATGAATGAATGAATGAATGAATAAAACGTTTAAGTAGTTGCTTTAAGCACTTCATCTTCTGGGTAATTCAGGTACAAATGACAAAGGTTTACTCAGGTTTTACTTAATGTTCTATGAACATTTATTGAATCATTTTGCTAAAAGACTGTCGGTGGTACAGAACACAGACTAGAAGTCTGAGCTCAAATCCCACCACTGGTACTTAATACCTGTGAAACCCTGGACATGCTAAAACATCCCAGGAACTCTCTTCCCTCATCTAGAAAACGAAAGATGGCTTAAATATCTAAATTTATGCTCCTACTTGGGTGGCCTTGGGAAAAACCACTGAATCTCCCGAGAATTCAGTTCCCTCATGGGTTCCATAAGGAATTGAGCCAATGGTCTCTGAGTTTCTTCTGGTTCTAGATTGACGATGGGGTCCAGATCCGGTCGTCCTGATCTGTATCTGGCCACCGGACCCACATGGCTCCACAGGAGAAGCCAAGGCTGGTGACTTTGCACAGCCCTTCCTCACTTAAATCCAATTCACTTGCAAGTCATGACATCACCTTCCTGATGTCATGGTGCTCTCTGAGAATGAAGGACAAACAGAGGACAGATGATCCTAAGAACCCAAGCAACTGAGTTCACTTGAGATTATTTATCAATTGTACATGGTTTGATAGTGGGAGGAGAAGTCTTGGTGAACACCATGAGTTTAAAAGTATGGAAATGAACCTTGAGAAGACTCGTTACTTATCCTTCCTTTGGACTCGTGAGGCCTCTCCACTCCTCAAACTCCTTATTAAAACCAGTCCAGTTTTGTGTATTTTCTGCATTTCTATTTCTTCTCCATCAAACTTGGTGCTAGGACATTGCTCCTCATGTCTACAACTTTGCTATGAACTGCCCCCAAATGGCGCACTCACCTCACCCCTTTCTGAGGCTGGCGCAGCTAAGAATTTATCTGAGATATCATTCATGAGGGGCATGGGGTTAGAATTTAAGATGTGAATGAGGTGACTTTTTTGGGGGGGGGGTTGGGCAATGGGGGTTAAGTGACTTGCCCAGGGTCACACAGCTAGTAAGTGTTACGTGTCTGAGGCCGGATTTGAACTCAGGTCCTCCTGAATCCAGGGCCGTACTCTATCCACTGTGCCATCAAGCTGCCCCCATGAGGTGACTCTTTAAGGCATTCTTGTCTCCTTTAGGACCCTGAAGTTTGGGAATGTAGTATGGGCTGAATCAACTTTTTCACCTGCGACAAAATCAGGAAATTTGTTCCCTTACACTCCCTTTAATATTAAAGAACCAGAGATTCTTATGACATAGTGGACAGAATGCTGGATACAGAAATGGAATGACCTTAGTTCAAATCCTGCCTTGGACACTTACTAGGTGTGTGACCCTAGGCAAGTCACTTAACTTTTATGTGCCTCAGTTTTCTTATCTTTAAAATAATAAGGGTAAACTTGATGACCCCTAAGATCCCTTCCAGCCCTAAATCCATCAATATCCTATGATCCTCTAACCTTGGGGGTCATCAGAAGAATTTCTGCTAAAACAGAGATGGCCATCCAGTCTCTAAATGGAGAATTTCAAGGAAGCTAACTTCAGCTTAGAATGGCTCTCATGGACTCTTCCAACCTCAACTAATAGACATAATGCTGGCCTCTGGGGCAACAAAGAATCCAGTGAAATCACTCTTCCAAGAAAGACATCCTCAAATACTTGAATGAGTCAATGAGAATGCCTCTTCATGGGGGCTCTTTTCTCCAGCCTACACAATCTTAGGTTCCTCAACTAAGCCAGTAAAGGCATGATGTCAAGGTCCTTCTCCATTTACTAGGGTGCCCATCGCCATTGTGTTTATACTCTGATACAGTACACTCTGGATGTGGTTTGCCTTGGGCAAAGAATAGCAGGACTCTTCCTTCTCTCGTCCTGGATACCACATTTGGAATGTAGCTGAGGACTGATCTCATTTTATTGGCTACCATTTTGTTGTTGTTCAGTTGTGTCTGACTCTCTATGACCCCATTTGGGATTTTCTTGGTAGAGATATTAGAATGGCTTGCTGTTTCCTTCTTTAGTTTACTTTTCAGATGAAGAAACTGAGGCAAACAGGGTTAAGTGACTTTCCCAGGGTCTCATAGCTAGTAAGTATCTGAGACCAGATTTGAACTCAGGAAGATGAGTCTTCCTGACTCCAGGCCCGGCACTATATTCACTGCACCACCTAGCAGTCTCACTGGCTACCACATTACACTGTTATTACAGGTACTCAGACTGAATAGAAGACCACACAAATAAGCCTTAGAGTTTGAGTATAGAAGCAAAGATCTGGGAGACTCATGGCCAGTGTTGACAGCCCTAGGTGACCCAGTGGAGAGGATACTGGACTTAGAAGCAGCAAGACCTGAGTTAATACTTATGAGCTGTTTGACCCTGGGCAAATTTCACTGGAAACTCAGCCTTAGCTTCTACATCTATAAAAATGGGAATAATAATAGCACTGACCACACCAGGCTGTTGTGAGACTCAAATGAGGCAAAATACAACCTTAAAGAGCTAGACAGAGCTCTCTATGAAGCTACAGAAGCAGATTATCATTGGTGTTATTATTTATTATCCATAGCTCAGATGGCTCTGAGTTAATCACAGGTCACATTTGTGAAACTTCCCTAGGTACACTGATAGAGCAAATCAATTAGAACTGTCAGATCTCTTGGGGAAATGGTACCTACTCCAACCAGCTAAGACCAAAAGGAATTTCTCTGCTTTCTGGACAGCCAATGGTAATGGCCTCCAGGACTCAATACATATGATTGGGATCTTATTATAATGGGTTAAACAAACAGGTTCATTCACTCAACAAGCATTTATTAAGCACCTACTAGATGCAAAGCAATGGAGATAGAAAAAAAAAGTCTTAGCCCTCAAAGAGTTACACAGTTAAATTGGTACAGAAATATACAAAACAGCAATGACAAAAAGATTTTAAGGGGAGATAATTAATACTCTGTAGGATCAAGAAAGGTGTTACGTAGGAGGTTGCCCATGAGCTGTATTTTAAAGCAATTTAGCGATCTGAAGACACGGACGCACGGAGGTGAGGAGGGAGTATGACAGGTATGGGAGACAGAAAAAAGGAGAATTTAAAATGAATGCAAACTTAATTAGCAAACGCCTAACAGGCTAAAAGACATTTAGGTGTTGGTGTGGGCTCTTTCTTTTTAAAGTCTCATTCATGGCCAAGATGGGTTTTAAAACAAACTGAAGAAACAGAAACATTTGCTAAAAGTGCTCATTAGGAAGGAAGCAGGAAAAACACAGCCTGATGGCCTTATGGGCGTCACATACAGAAAACTCGGCTAAGGTACAAGCCTGAGGTCTCCATTTTCGTTCAAAACAGTAAATGGCACATAAATATGGACAGTCCAACAACATTTTCTATTTTTAGGTCAACCTGAAATATGCCATCTGAAAAATTAAAATACAGAAAAGGGGAGTTGGGAGAAGACAAATGATGATTGAAAAAAGAAACTAAATTAAATGACCTCTTTGTATTTTATGTCTATTGGAAATTTTGCAGAATAAACCAGTTTTTTTAGATGATACATAACCATGGGACATGTCAAGCTAGTGGATAATTGAAGATTCACAGACAATACAAGATTTCCAGGCAAAATAGTAGTTCTAATACCACTAACTTACTTCCCTTCTCACCTTCACCCATATGGACCCGTCAACCAAACCTAAACCAAGGCTCTGACCAGAGCTGTCAGTAAGGATTCAATTTTAATTTCATCTCCCAGTATCATTCACTTCTGAGATATGGGACTCACTAGGCTGGCTCAATGAATGTTTGTTGAATGAATATATCATCTCCCCCATACTATGAAATCCTACCAAAGTTAAAGTTGGTACCATAACACTAGGAAGTAGCTTCTAAGCTTTGACTTACTATCTTCTCCCTCCTATCCCACCAATATGGCCCACATGCAGAAGACTACCCATCCATAATTTAAATTCTTGGAGGACAGAATCTCATTTCACAAATTCTGTCTCTTTGTGTATACACATATATAAACAGACATACACATATATGGATGTATGCATAGTCTGTGTATATATACATATGTGTGTGTATATATGTGTTTATGTGTGATGTTGCTGAACTTATTAAGAAGTGGATTTAGAATGGAAACCCCCTGAGTGCAAGGACTGCCTCATTTTAGTTTTTGAATCTCTAGGAATCAGTATAATGCCTCACACATAGTAAATGTTTAAGAAATCCCTAGGGCTAAGGATAGAAGTGTGGTTTCACTGGAATAGGAAAACCCCATGGGAGGATTCCTTCTACCAATGCAAAGTCAGTGCCTTCTCTGCCATTTTGTTCTTAGAGAAAAAGGTTACCTAGGGTATTTATTTGCCTGGGGTCACAGAACCAGTGTGTAGCAGAGTCGGGAATTCAAATCAGGTCTTTCTGATTTCACAGGCAGTTCTTCATTCACTATGCCGTGTGGCAGTTAACAACATACGTATATTTACTTGAATCTAGACTATAATCTTCCTGAGAGCAAGGATTGCTTTTATCTTATTTTATTTTTATCCACAGAATTCAGCCTACTAGAATAGGCTGTTAATAAATTCCTTCTTTGATGGCTAGATTTAATTAGAGCTAATACATTATAGCTCACATTCTTAAATTGTTTTAAGGTCAGCAAAGAGCTTTGCATTTTGTTTGATCCTCAACTCTGTGACATTTATCTCCATTTAGTAAACTATGGCTGAGAGGAAAAGTGACTTGCCCAGGATCACACAGCTAGTAAGTGTCAGAGGCAAAATTCAAAGTCGGGTCTTCCTGACTCTGAGTCCCACACTTTACTCACTATGTCAATTGATTGCCCTGAGATTCAATTGGATTCCAAAGAGTGAAGCCTGTGCAAGACAGTATGTGAGGGGCGCATAAGATGAACTGGGCAAGCATTCATTGATGGACTAATAAAAAGGAACATTTTGTTTGTTTGTTTGTTTGATTGTATCCAGGGACAGATAGCGGCTCTTTTTATTTTCCTCTATTAAAAGAGCTGCTGCTTTGCCTATTCCAAGAAGGACGGCTCTCTGCTCATTTCCCTTCCCTAGGCCATGCCCAAGTAACAGTGCAAATTGTTCTCCTGGGACACTTTCTGATGGGCAGATTCTAATTTTCACTCTCGACTGAACTCAGGTACAGACTCAGCAAGGCATTAGCATTTCATCCTAGGTAGAGCTCCTGGTGATAAATATTCCAAGGGAAGCCCTCCTCCAGTCCTGCTGCCATGCACCAAGCTGGATTATTTAAACAAGGAGGCCTTCTGTCTCCTCCGTCCCCCCTTCCTTTGAGCCCTGTTGCTAAACCACAAGACAAAAGCTTGCCACAGTCCAAGAGTGAGCCAGCAGACTATCTCCTGGTTGCTCCATGAGACCAGTGTCTCTTAAAAATACATCGAGTCATTAAGACCATCCTGGCTGTCATCATCTCAGCCCTGCTGGGTAGCAACCAGGGTGCAAAGTTTCCTAGGAGCACTGGCTCATTAAGGGGGGGAGGCATTATCTTAGCATCGATCTTATCTGTATGTTAAACACACTTAGCTCCTTGTCAAGACACTTAAGTTTCCAATATGGTCAATTACCAGATAATAGCGCCCACTTTCTCATGTCTCACTGTTTAAATGGCCCGATCAATAAATCAGAGCACACCCCATTATTAAGGGCCTTCTGATGTCAGGCAGCCAGCCAGTCAGTGGGGAAAGGAAGCCATTTCTTGGGATCTAGCCCTTGAAAACACAGCACATGATTCAGGTCAATCCAATCTAAAAGTCATTTTTTACTGCCTACCACGTCCAAGATACAAAGTAACAGGGATGCCAAGGGGGAAACTCAAACCAAACAAAAGAGAAACAAACAGAACCTGCCCTCAAGGAGCTTACATTCTACAGGGGGAAATAAACATAATTAACATGTATAAAGTAGGTCAAAGTTTGCAATACGACTTACTTAAACTATAATTGAAGAAGAATGGCTAGGGGTTATTTGCAATTGCGAACACAAGGGTTCAAATACTGCATAAGACAGAGACCAGCTGTGTGACACTGGGGCAGTCACTTAACCACACCGAGCCTCAGTCTACCCAACTGTACAACAGGGGTACAAGTAGGATATAACGATGTTCCTGGGTTATTAAGAGTCACGAGTAAGATAATGTATGCAAAATGCTTCACAAAACTAAATGGCTAAATGTTAGTAACTATTTTTATTGTTATTACTAATTCATTCTCATTTTTCTCCTTACTTTATTTTTTTCAGAGTAGTTTAGCTATGATGATGATAATTCTCTCATATTTTTCAGAGTACTTTCAATATGATGGTGATAATTCCCAAATGAACCTGAGAAGAGCTCAGTGAGGTAGGTACTGCACGCATTATTCCATTTTACTGTTAAGAAAATTGAGGTTCAAAGGGTATCTAGGTGGCACAGTAGATAGAGCATCGGCCCTGGAGTCAGGAAGACCTGAGTTCAAATCTGGCCTCAGACACATGGTACTTACTAGCTATGTGACTCTAGGCAAGTTACTTAACCACAATTACTTCATGAAAGAAAGAAAGAAAGAAAGAAAGAAAGAAAGAAAGAAAGAAAGAAAGAAAGAAAGAAAGAGAGAAAGAGAGA
>NW_020954546.1:16946868-16950029 GCF_900497805.2 Vombatus ursinus | reverse complement strand
GAAAGAGAAAGAAAGAAAGAAAGAAAGAAAGAAAGAAAGAAAGAAAGAAAGAAAGAAAGAAAGAAAGAAAGAAAGAAAGAAAGAAAGAAAGAAAGAAAGAAAGAAAGAAAGAAAAGGAAAGAAAGACAGGAAGGAAGGAAGGAAGGAAGGAAGGAAGGAAGGAAGGAAGAAAGAAAGAAAAAGAAAGAAAGAAAGAGAAAGAGAGAAAAAGGAAGGAAGGAAGGAAGCAAGGAAAGAAAGAAGGGAGAAAAAAAGAAAGACAGACAGAAAGAAAGAGAAAATTGAGGCTCAGAAAGTGGGAGTGTCTTAACTATAGTTACACACCTAATTACCATCAGAGGTAGGATTGGAACCCAGGTGTTGATTCCACATCTGGCATTTTATCCAATATTCCAGAAACTTAACAAATCTTTATTTAATGAACAAATATTAGCAGGTATTTACTGTGTGCCAAGCATAATACTGAGTGGTAAGGATACAGAGAAAAGCAAAACCAAAGATATTTATTTTATGCTCTCGTACAGCTCAATTCTCCTTCTGTGTCTGAGCTTTTGATCCACAGCACATACCATGCTACATGGCTCTAAGATCTGGCCAAAAGGACAGTGGACTGTTCAACTACTCATTGTAACTGGAAATCCAAGGCAATGGGTCTGCTGCTTTCTCTTTTGTTCAAGAGGTCTACTAGAACTTCCAAAAAGGAACCATGAGCCACGAGGAAAGAAGAGAAGAGGAAGAGGGGAAAAGGAGGACATGGAAGAGGGAAATAGTCAGAACATGGACATGCAAGTATGGAACAGACATGAAAGAAGAAAACTGTTTCCTCCTCTTACCACTGACTTTGCTTTTCCCAATGTTGAGTCACCTTGGAAAGTACTATCATCATTCACAATGAACAATTTTTATTTCTAAAAGAAACCTATTCACGTTAGGTTTCCTTAGACTACTTCTAGGTCCAGACATAAGCTAAGGACTCTGGCCAAAAGCAACAGAATCTCCAATTTACCTAAAAGAGATAAAGACATTCAGTTTAAGTAACCATAAACTCAGAAGCTCCCATTTCTCTGGCCCAGGAAAGCTTACAAAGCACTCTTCCTAAAACATGTGTGAAGGGAGTGGGAACATTGTTATCTCTGACAGATGAAGAGACTGAGGCTCAGAGAGGTGACTTGATTTCCCTAAAGTCATATATCTTCTAAGTGTTCAAAACTAGGGCTCAAATCTAGCTCTTGATATCAAAGTCAGGGATGTTTCCACAATACCATTTTGATATGTTCTTCAAGTCAAGCAAAATCTAATTTCTGAGATTAAATAAAAATTGATATCTATCATTTCTAAATCAGTTATTTTTTGGACATATTTTCTAATCTTCCAAATTGTACCTTACCTTGTACAGGGGGGAAAATCAAGAAACTTGAGATACATCCTGACCCCACCTCCACACACACACTTAGTAATCCCTCTCTTCTCCACTGGGAGGAAGGAGGGGTGCTTTTGCATCTATTTTCCTTGATCATCAAAAGGCTTTCAGTTACTCAGTCTATTTCAATTACTTCTCTCCCATTGCTTCCCTTTCCTTCTCTTTTCTTTCCCCCTTTTTCTTTTCCTTCCCTTCTTCCCTTCCACCAGAACGTTTTAAACCAATAGAAAAATGTTTTGCTTTGCGAATGGAAGAACCATTTCAATTGTAGCTGATTTAATCATATCTATTCCTTTCCTAATAGCCACCCTCAAGAATGGATAAAGTTGAAGACATTCCTACCTTAGAACTACAAGTGGGCAATGTGGAAAAACTTGCTTAATTAGTTTTTATACTGTGCTTATGGTGAGCAAAGCCCCACCCTCAGTATAAAGGAAGATGCAACGGTTACCAGGACAGAGTTTCTGCCCCAAAGAAGCCTACAACCCACTGGGGAAGGCTGGACATACACACAGGAAAAGATAGCACATATGACCTTTGTATTCACCAAATGGAGGCACAGAATAGACGTGATTTGGGAGATGAGAGCGTGGAAGGGACTGACCCGGCCAAGAGAAGACAGCTTGGCACAGGAGAAACCATTCAGAATGGGAGTTGGAAGACCTGAGGATTAGAGAAGCTTGCCCACCATCAGGCAGCGAGAAAGTGTTGGAGGTGTGATTTGAACCTAGGTTTTTTGAGGCCTGCACTCCTAGGATCACAGACCTAAAACTGTCATGGACTTCAGTTAAATGAGTTATATTACTCATGAGGTAACCTAGACACAGGGTGGGAAGTGACTTTCCCAAGATGACTCAGGGAGAGTAAGTGGATGAGGGAGGATATGAACCCAGATCCCTTAGATTCAAATGTAGTGCTCCTTCCGTTATAACACGATGCCACTTTGTCTACCATGCTCTGCTCTCTCTCCTTCCACAAACTGCACAGAAGGCATGCCTTCATGGCACCATGAAGAAAGCACTAGCTTTGCAGTTTGAGAACCTGAGTTCAAACGTTGACTGACACCTACTACCTTGGACGAGTCATTTAGAATGATAGGATCACAGATTTAGAACTGCAAGGGCCTTTAGAAACCATCTATTCCAACCCTGTTACTTTACAGGAGAGGAAACTGAAGCCAGGGAACAAAATCTTACTTGTTCAGGTCACAGGTAATAAGCATCAGAGACAGAATTTGAACCGAGGTCTTCTGACTTGAACTTTTTTTTTCTTTGCCGTCTCTTTGGGCCTCAGTTTTCTCGTCTGTAAAACAAGGGGCTGGCTAGATGGCTTCTAAGATCTCTTCAAGTTCTAAATCTATGAGTCTCCATACACTTTCACAGGTAAAGATCAAACCGTTCAGCTACAAAATATCTGTCTCTTGGCAATGGGTCTCAAGAGAACATACGTCTTTGGAGATTTCCTGAAAAGGTTTCATTTTGGCCTGGCCAGACATATTTGAAGAGCTGTGTTTCCTGTGGTATTTCAGGATCACAATTTCCTGTCTAGAACAGACCTTGGATACACAGTGATGTAGAGAGAAGAGAGAGAAAGAGGAAGGGGGGTGTGTGAGGGGGGTGTCAGGCAAGGGAGAGAGAAGGAGAGAGAAAAGAAGAGGAAGAGGGGAGAGAGAGGGGAAAGACAGTGAGAGGGAGAAAGAGGGGAGAGAGAAAGGGATGGAGAGAGAGAAAGGGATGGAGAG
>NW_020954546.1:16920664-16946858 GCF_900497805.2 Vombatus ursinus | reverse complement strand
ATGGAGAGAGAGAAAGGGATGGAGAGACAGAGAGAAAGGGGGGGAGACAGAGAGAGAGGAGAGAGAAAAGAAATAGAGAAAGGAATGGAGAGAGAGAAAGGGATGGAGAGACAGAGAGAAGGGGGGAGACAGAGAGAAAGAAATAGAGAAAGGGATGGAAAGAGAGAAAGGGATAGAGAGACAGAAAGACAGAGAGACGGGGGAAGAAAAAGAAAGAGATAGACAGAGAGAGAGAGAAAGGGAAACAGAGAGAGAAAAGGGAGAGAGAAGGGAAGAGATGGGGGGGGTAATGGGGACGGAGAAGAAAAGGGAGACAGGATGAATAATCAATTCTGGAATGAGGTTCACCCTCCATGCTGGTCTGGTTTTTCTTTTATTGAAACCAGTTCCTCGTTCCTAACTGTCACCAGTGTAAACATCCAATCTACTGTTAAAAGGAATCTGTCCTGCCAACTGGAGGAATAAATGACAATGCCCTAGGAATGGAATCCCAACATCCACATAAGTCAGCATTTGTCATCTTTTCAAATGCTAAGAAATTTTTGTGGTCCTGGCATTTCCAGGAAAGGCTCAGTAGGGTTTCCATAATAATCGCTTCACAGAGCCTAACTTCTCTCTTTGTATTGCCAAAAGGTTGTTAAAACGTCTACTCTAAATCAGAATTCTTTAAGAAGGTTTTTTTTTATTTAAAAAAAAACCGTTCCCTCAAAGTCAAGCTCATTCTTTTGAAGTTGTCTGCTTTGAGACAGTTTTGTTCTATTTAATAGCTTCCAGAGTCAAGAAGGTCTCAGGTAGAACCAGTCACCTAACCACATGAGCAATTAGTTTCTCCAGACAGTGTGTCTGTTGTAATGCAGTTCACTTAACTTCCCATGGTGAATCATCTCCCTTTGATGCCTTCTATTAATTCTCTTCCTGCTTGCCTTGGCGGATGTCTATTTGGTTGCCTGACCTTCACTCACTGCCCGGAGGGACTACCCATCTCTCTGAGGAAGGCATGCGCTACTCTGTCCACCAGAATGGATCACTGAGGTCAATGCTTCAAAATCAATTAACCAACAAACATTTACTAAGTGCCCATATAGGCCAATGACTGAAGAAACAAAGACAAAATTGCAATGGTCTCTGCCCTCAAGGAGCTTCTAATCTAACCAAAAAACTATCTAAATGATACATTTTTAAATATGATTCACCTCTGACGTGAACTTCATGAACTGGGATAGTTATTTGATCTTTCATTTCCTTGGGCAACTAAGTTGCTAAAAGAGTGATCAGCTGTATCGAAAGAATTTCCTCAACAAATGCTCCTTATACCTGAGAAATCAGAAGTTTAGTTAAAAAAAAAAAAAGATAAATGACTGAAGAAACAAAGGGTAGTAACCACTGGGAAAACAAGTAAATTTTCGAAACAGTGATACTGGAGCTGAGCATGGAATCAGGTAGGGGGTGGGGGTTCCTAAGAGGCAGAGAAGAAGAAAGATGAACATTCCATGAAGGTCCAGAGATGGGACATTGAATATTCTGTATGGGGAACTACAAGGAGGTCAGGTTAATTGGAAAGTAGAGTGTATGAAGTGGAATAATATCTAATCATCCTAGAAAGTAAGGCTGGAGTCAGGCTGGGAAAAGCTTTAAATGCCAAATAGAGAATTTGATTTTAACCTACAGGCAACGGGGAGTCATTTATGCAAGGGAGAATGAAAATTAGACAGTAGCCTTCACACACCCACACACCTTTGTGGAAACTTAGTTAAATTTGATTTTTAAAAGTCAACAAGAATTTATTTAAAACAAAAAAAAAATCAGCCCGAGGCTGGGGAAAGGAGGAGGAGGAAGAGGAGAAGGAAGAAAAGAACAGAGAAGGAGAAGGAGATGAAGAAGAAAAAAAGAAGAGGAGTTTGAGAAGGAGAAATTAAATAGTCCTTACTGTCTAGAAGCTTACATTCTATTAAGGAATTTATATGGTGGGGGTTGGGGCATCTCCAGAGCAGTAAAAACTAATTGGCTCAAAGTCAATCTTTGTCGGTCTTCTTTTAGGCCAATGGGAACATGGAGGAAGAAAAAGGAAAAGCTATGGCCTGGTCAATACACATAAAGCCAAGGTATCATTCTGGAAGATTATAAAGCTTTCAGTGTCTGGAGGGACTTTTGAAGACCACCTACAAAATAACGTTTTGTTGTTGCCGTTGCTGTTGAAGAGTGGACCTAAAAAAGAGTGGACCCTCAAGTGAAAACCAAATCAGCCCCTATGAAGACCAATGATAGATATTTGGAGGTCCCACTGGGGGTGGGGGAGAAGGGACTTAGAGAGGCCAAGGGACTTCCTGGACATCAAATGGCCACCAGGCTAGGAAGAAACGTGATAGAGAAGAAAGGGCACTAAGTATGGAATCAGAGAACCCGGCCTCAAGTCATGGTTCTGCTACCTAACACCCAGGCTATCTTAGGAATGTCACTTAATCTCTGCTTCCCTTAGTTTTCACATCTGTAAGATGGTGGGAGGGCAGCTAGGTGGTACAGCAGATAGAGCACCAAGAAGACTCATCTTACCGAGCTCAAATCCAGCCTTAGACACTTACGAGTTGTGTGACCCTGGGCAAATCACTGCACCCTGTTTGCCTCAGTTTCCTCATCTGTAAAATGAGCTGGAGAAGGAAATGGCAAACCACTCCTGTAATCTTTGCCGAGAAAAATCCCAAATGGGGACACAAAGAGTCAGACAGGACTGAAACAACTGAACGACAACAAAAGATGGGGTGGGGAAGAAGGATCTTTAAGAACTGTGATCCTATATACCTAGAAGGCTCCTTTCTTTCTCAGGGTATTACTGTAAGAAAAAGACCCCCCAAATATAACAGGGACTCCAAAATATAGCAGAGAGTCATTGATGAAAAGTTAGCAGAGAAAACACAAGACACACGTGCACAATTCCTACTTTACCTGGTTGTCATAGGTCACTTCTCCCTACCCTCTCAATAATTCAATTCCATTCAATAAACATTAATGAAGCACCTACTATGAGCCAGGCACTGCTAAGAACTGGGGGTACAAAAAGAGGTAAAAGACAAGTCTCTGCCTTCAAAGAGTTTATAATCTAATGGACGATGGGATTGCTCCCATCATTCTTCTGAAAAACTGACTGCCCTCCAGTGACGATACAGTCATTTCTTACTTACTTAGGAGAAAAGAGAACATTAGACTGTCTTGCTCAATTTTGCCTTCTTCTCCTTCCCAGGACAACTACTGGATGCTTCCCTAATGAGCCTAGCTTTACAAAGCAAAGAGTACAGCGGTTATTTAAACAGGAAACAATATGAACAATGGCCTATCAGATGAAAGATGACCAAGGCTAATTGAACTGTTTGCTTAAGATCTGTATCAGGGTTATTAAAGTCACTGAAGGAAAAGCAGATGTCTTTGAGTGTACAAGAGCTCTATTACTTGAGCATGCAAGTCTGATTTTCCATTGTTACTTATCCAGGCAAATGAAGCTCAACAGAGAACCACATGACCTTCCGAGCAAAGTATATTGACCTGTTCCTATGTCTGAATTCTGTTAATCTAATTTCAGGAGGCTGAATGTGGTATTCAGTTACAGAGGGAGGGTGGACCCATAGAACCCTTCTGGGCATCAGGATTTTTTTGTCCCATATCAATGTACAATCTTGCTTATACTTCTCTTAGAAAGGGGAGCCTAGATTTGTTGATAAAATGTTAGTTGGCGTACCATAGCTTTATTTATTTCCAGTATATCTTTGATAAAATGCCCCCTCCTCCCACCCCTTTGCCTCCTCCTTAACATTCCTAATCCAGGACCTTTGACTGGAAGTCTCCTTAATGCTTGGCCCTATCTGAAGAGCCAGACATTTCTTCTGCCTGGAGAATGGGATGTTACGCTTTAATGACTAATGTGAGAAACACATTGCATTTATGGACGAGTCATGACACATCTCTCACGTACAACCCTGGCTGACAACTTAGTATCACTTAACTTTAAAACCAAGCCTTCCCATCTTGGTCCCATAGATACACTGTTGGGTATGACAATGGTCCATTCATTTAACACATTTACTCCCAAAATGACTCCGATCATTTTTCCTCTCTCTCCATCAGCACCATGAGCTTATTAGCTTCACAAAGAGAGATGTCTCTGTTGACCTGACAAAGGACACGAGCATTTACAGCTAAAATGCCAACGGGGACAGTTGTTTTCCGACTGGCTTCTTTGCTTCGAAGACAAAAAAGGTACTAACTGGAATAACGCTTCCTACCAAAGACTTCCCCACTTCTTCTCAGTTCTGCCAACTGGTCCTGGATATGGCCTCATCTCGTTTAGGCAAAAATGAAGGAAACAAACGTTTCCAAGATTGAATCTGTGCATGAGAAACATATCTGTGCAGCTGGTGTGTTTCCATCTCTCTCCAGAAGAGTCTGACGAAGGGCTATCAGCCTCATCCTCCTGGAAGACGTCAAAACTCTGCCGATCTCAACGGAGTCACATGAGGCCCAAAAGTGATTCTGGAATATGCCTGCAAACCATTTGGGCTCATCGCCTCCATCCCCCATCAGGTTCCAAACAGGTTTATGGCCACACATAAAACTCTCCCCAGTTAAAATCCACACCCTTTGAACTGGCTTACACTTTAACCATAGCCTTTGCTACAGGAACTTTAATGATCATGTATAATACACACCCTTTATATAACATACCAAGCCTCACAATTGGCTTCTTCCCCTCTACTAACACATGCATTATAGGTGTTAAATTACAGTAATTCCACAGCAGCTAGTTGGGTTAAGCCAGGAGAAACAGATGCCTCTAGGCATGGAGTTCACTTCACACAAACCCTTACAGAGTAAACGTCTAAACTCAAACTTCTTTGTACGTGGCATTAACCAGTTAACATGAGCCAAATCCTTCTTTTAAGAACCCAGAAAGTTTTGTTTTGTCTCTGCTCAATTTCTGGATCATCTAAGAGGCCCTGATAAGAAAGGATGTAGTTGTGGGGGAGAGAAAGAAGAAAATGCCTCTAACAAGCAGTGGAACAGATAGAAGGGAAGGGAGATCGGTCAGGTGGAAAGATTCTACACTGGGAGGTGGAGGACTTAAATTCTACCTTAGATTAGTCACTGACTTGCTTTGGGATGCTGGGCAAATCTAAAACTATTTGACATCTTACTTTTGTCATGTGAAAAAGACAAGGCAAAGGAGTTGGTGTACTCGAAAGATCTCTGAAGTCTCCTTAGCTCCCAAAGTTTGAGAATCCTACCAAGTTGCTACAGGTTCGGTCAATTGGGTAAAGTACAAGAGAGGAAGAAGATGGGTGTCCAGGAGATATCGAAGGACCGAGATAAAATCCCATCATCTGCAGGCAGCTTTATCCAATCCCTCCCACCCCCATACGTTCAGCTAAATCCTTCCCTCTGATAATAACTTCCACAAACACTGTGAATACGTGTAGATATGTGTATGTGTGGATACATATGAACACACAGATCTACAATACACTCATACACATATATGAACATACATACATACATACATACATGTTGTTGTTCAGTCATTTTTAGTTGTATCCAACTCTTTGTTACCTCATTGTGAGGTTTTCTTGGCAACACTACCAGAGTGTTTGCCATTTCCTTCTCCAGCTCATTTTACAGATGAGGAAACTGAGACACAGTGAAGTGACTTGCTCAGAATCACACAGTTAGTAAGTGTCTGAGGCTAGATGTGAACTCAGGAAGATGAGTCTTTCCAACTCTCAGCTGGGGCTCTATCCATTTTGCACCTAGCTGCCTCATATACATACATGTATGTATATATTTGAAGTATTTATATAATGCACAAATGCTATATGTGTATGTATGTTATATATGTTATAGTTTTACGCACATATATGTCATCTATCCACCCACCATTTATCTCTCTCTCTGTCTGTCATGTTTTTTTTTTTGCAAATAGTTACCACTATTGGAATGCAAGCTTTTTGAAACACAGACCATGCTTCTGCTTGTCTTTGTATTCTCAGGGTTTATAACACTGCCAGGTACTTTGGAAGCATTTAATAAATGTTCATTGACTGACTGACAAAGAGATGAGAAAGATATCAGAGGCTCATAGGTCTAATGGGCCCAAGAGATCATTTCTTTTTTTTTTTTAAGAGATCATTTCTTTCAACCTCTTCATTTTCTGAATTAGAAAAATTAGTCACCCACAGGCTAAGTGACTTGCCCAAGTACTCAAATAATTGATGAACAAGAATTTATTAAGTGTCTGCTTTGTGCCAGACACAAAGCTGGGAATACAAACATGTAAGTACAACGTTCCTGGCCACCTGAAGAACTACCTGGGGAGGAAACATGGACACAAGTATGTACAATATAAATAAAGAGAGATTCATTATCAAAAGGCCCAAAGGGAGGGGGCAGCTAGGTGGTGAAGTGGATAGAGCATCAGCCCTGGAGTCAGGAGAACCTGAGTTCAAATCCAGTCTCTGTCTGACACTTGACACTTACTAGCTGTGTGACCCTGGGCAAGTCACTTAAACCCAATTGCCTTGCCAAAAAAAGGCCCAAAGGGATGGGCATAAAAATGGGCTTCCCCAAAAACCCTGATATGGATATGCTCAGATGAAGAACATTCTACTTTTCTCAAAAGAAAAAAAAAAATCCCGGCACTGAGTTGGTAATGGGACAGATGAACCTTTCCCGAGGCAAGTTTTATTCTACATCCCAGGGATGCTTGAATGATTGCTCTGTAGTTGTATTAACCCTAGAGGGTCATCTCTTCCTACCCTCTTTGATCACATGATGAAACTGAAGGCCAAATTAAAGGCTAATTGACTTTTCCAAAGTCTAACAGGTGGTGAGTAGCAGGGTAAAAATCTGAACCCAGACTCTCTGACTTCAAATCCCATGTTCTTTCCACTGCCACACACTACCTAAAAAAAGTAGGGCTAACGACACTAATCTTTGAACCCTTATCACCAACTCCTGGGAGGTCAGTTCTCCCTGCTGCCATATTTATAACATGTACCACACTAAAACAGTGAACCAAATTCATCACTATTCCAGAGCTCAGTCAGCACCATCAACTTGGAATTCAAGTATTCCAGCTACCCACATTTCCACCCAGTAAACTAATTCCTTTGGTTGAACTATCCCACACATGGTGCTCCTTCTGGAACAAAACACACACACACACACACACACGCACACACACACACACACACAAAACAAAATGGCGCCTGGGAAGCACCAGGGATGATGAGGAGGGGGGATTTATACAACATTCCACCAGAGGTCAACTTGAAGCTACATTTAAAGTGTTCATGAAATCCTACTAAAAGGACTGGGATGGTTCCAATACTTCTAAAAATTTTTATTTAACTGGATGGAAATCCAGAAATTTTGGCCACTTTCATCTGTTGTAAAAACATCTTTTGTTTAAACAAAGTCTCCATTGCCATATTTTCCGGCACACAAGGTAATTTTCAGGGTGGTACAAAACTCACTAGGGTCCTATTTAAAAAAAATAGGGGAAAGAGGAAGAGGGTGTTGAAGAAAATCTACGTCTCCAGCAGAAACTTTCAGGCTCCATAACTAAGTACAGACTGCCTGCGTAATAACACCACATTTAACAGTCTGGGCTGGAATACAGTAACTCACTCACAAGCCTGATCGGCCTACAAATACTGCAAGGAAACCCGGCCAGGAAAACCTCTACCCCTCTCTCTGTCTCTCTCTCTGTCTCTCTCTCTCTCTCTCTCTCTCTGTCTCTCTGTCTCTCTCTCTCCCCCTCTCTCAGCAAACCAGACTTACAATAAAAGCCATCTGTAGAAGTGCCAATTATCCTTCTCCTCAAATGATTATGTTCCACTGAGTTTTGCTGACAAGCAAGTTATGCCACATTTTAATAGGCAATAAAATGTATTATTAAATAATTAGGAGCTAAGAAACAGAAATTAGAGGGCACTTCCCTTCCTATGCATCCCCCCAGTACTTCAACCTATTGATTTAAGGCAACTCGATCCTCTAAAGAGGACAGAATGGAACCTGATCCAGCCATTTATGGTGAGACAATTACAAGGCTAACGAGCGATGGAGGAGAACAGGCCTGGGAAGAAATTCTAGAAAATTCCACATCACCCTAGTCTGTCTAATCTGCCCAGCAGAATCCCCAAGGAAGAGGAGCAGAAATTTCCTCCAACCCACTCCTTGTTCTGGGCACATTAATTAAAGTGATAAAGGTAAAGAAATATTGATGTCTTTTCCATTTCCCCACTTCTCCCCCGCAGGTAATGTCTGTTCAGCCCTAAAGGTACCTTTGCACTAACTGTAAAAGGCCCCACTAAGACCAATTAAGGCCTTTACTAAAAGGCTGAAAAGAAGACAAATGGAGGCAGAAAGCCCGATTACAAGGAACCTTTGTACAGATGTAAAGCAATTAGAGTGGTCTCAAGGGTGAGACAGCATGGTACCTACAAGTAAAAGATTTTACAGCCTGTCTAAACTTGGAACAATCTATCTTTTTTTAGGTTGAGTACAAAAGTGAACCCTATATTAGTGTCATATATCAGCTGATATCGCTCGCTATTGGTTTCCCTAGCCGGGTAGGGTTGTAAAGCTTCCCAGAGATCCCCCGAGGAAGTACACGTTATTATGTAGTCTGTTCTTGCTTGCTGGGAAAGCGGGTATTCCTGATGTCAAAAAGGCTTAAGCGGGAAAGGTAGGAGAGAGGGGGGAGAAAGGGGGAGTTCTTTTTAACTTGGGCCTCATGATTTGCATGAAGCAGAGTTTGCACAATTTCTCAGGGCTGGCATTCAGAGGATCATGGACTCGGGGAAGGACCTCAAAGACCTTTTACCTGTGTGACCTCAGTCAGTCACCTCTCTTGGCATCAGTTTCCTCATCTGCAAGATGAGGGGACTGGATGAAATGACTTCTGAGTCCCCTTGAATTCTAGATTTATGAGCCTAGAAACTCACTGCTTCTACCATCTTGGAAAAACAGCTTAACTTTCCTGGGACTCAGTCTCCCATCTATAAAAAGAGATAGCACTAAATGGCATTGAAAGTATCTTCCAGATTTACATCTAAGAACCTAAGCCTGAACTTCTTTGGATCCCAGTTTCATCACCTATAAATTGAAGAGGTTAGGATTAGGTGATTTCTAAAAGTCCTTTCCAGCTCTATATCTAAAATGCTATGATTCCATTCTGATCCATAATTTTAAAAAATCCTTTTTACAACACACCCAACAAATGGTCATCCAAAGTATACCACAAGATTTTAACTGTGAGCCTTCCAAGGATGCCCATTTAAACTTTGAGACAGAGTTAGGTGGTTTTGCCTTCTATTGGGCTGAAACTGAAATCTACTTCTCTACAATTTTTATGAATTATATCTCTAGTACGGCTCTCTGGGGGAAAGCAAAATAGGGCCAGCCCATTTTTCATATGATAATCCTTCAGATCCCTGAAGTAAGCTATGGTGGTCTTCCTGAGATGTCTCCTACAGGCTAAACACTGCTAATTCTTTCAACTTATCCTTCACGTCATGTTATCGCCATCATGATTGCCTACATCTGGGCATCCTAAAGTTTGTCCATATCTTTCCTAAAATTAGATAGCTAGTACAACACAGGGAAAACTATTGCATGAAGAGTCAGAAAGTCCTGATTTAAAATAAATGTCCATTTTGACACTCACTTAACACTTCAATATTCAATTTCAATTGCTTTTCAGTTGTGTCTGACTCTTGGTGACCCCATTTGGGGTTTTCTTGGCAAAGATGGTGGAGTGGTTTGCCATTTCCTTCTCCAGTTCATTTGACAGATGAGAAAACTGAGACAAACAGGGTTAAGTGACTTGCTCAGGGTAACACAGTAATTGTCTGAAGCCAGATTTGAATTCAGGTCCTTCTGACTACAGACTTGGTGCTCTATCCACTGCACCACCTAGTTGTCCCCACCTGTTAACAGATGACAGCAATAACTTGTAATGTCTATCTCAAAGAGTTACTGAAGGCTTTAGTGAGATGAACATAAAGCATCACTCCAATATTAAAACACTATCTAAATGTCAGATATTATCATTTATATCATATCATATTATAATACTTTACTCTAGCTTTCTTCATCTTATATTGAAAGGAGTTAAGACAGAAATAGTATTGGGATAGGTCATCACCCTAGCATTTTTCTTTTATGTTTAATGTTCAGTTTACTACTCTACAGGGGGATAACAAGAATACTTTATAATTAAATGTATGGAGATGCAAGCTCATTGAAAGCATCTTTTGGGACAACGGCAGCAGACAGGATGCTGGGGATGATACATAATTCATCCTCCTTCTTCTGCCAGGACTCTACATTTCAAATACTTTTTATGCCAAGTATCTTGTAGATTGAATATTTAGTAAGGCAACATTCCTTAATAATATTCTTAATTTTTTATGGATTAATGCTACATCCAAATAATTTGGGGCAATACTTTCATCTGTGATTATTGTCCAGTTTGAGTGAGATTTTTTGTTGAATATGCAACGATATTTATTGGGGGGTGCGTTTGTATTTGAAAAATGGGGATCTGTTGTCAGTTTTTAAAGGATAAAGAGATAAATAATTCTGGCCACCTGGTCATGTCTTTCAAGTTATTCAGTTGTTACCTAAGTTTTATTACCTGCAATGATATGGTGTACATTTTTTATTGTTTCCCTGAAAAATCTGAACTGATTAGTAATTCTGTGCTTCTTAGGGATGATCTTTCTGTAATTTCTGTTTCTGAATCTCTCACAAACCCTTTATTTTTGTAACAACTCCACATGATGTGAACACTTGCTGAACTTGTGTCTGGGGTCCTAGTGTTGCTCATGGAGTACCTACTTATCATCCTGGTGCTTGATGATTTTCCAGGCTCCATTTGAAGGTAAACCATTTTATGATCAACAGCCACCATCATCATCATCCTCACTACCACCATCACCATCATCATCATATAAAGTCCAAAACTGAACCCAAGACTCTTGGTGACCAAAAAAGAGAAGAGAAAGGTAAGATGGGGTCACAGAGAACAGTGGAAGAGGGCATGGGATAAGAGCTTGGTAGCTAGCACACATTTCTATCATTAAGTCCTAGAAGAGTTTCTCTTCAAATGATTTGATCTGGTAAATGCATAACATGTCAGTGTGGTTTTTGTTGTGTTTTCTTTTGATACTTGATAAAAGCCAGCATGAAGAGCTAGTCTTAGAAGAGACTCAGAAATGAGAGCCTTTATGCTCCATTTTCCCCCCAGAGGATCTCTTTGTTCTTTCTTTGTTATTTCCAATCATTCCCAGGGCCTGCTAAGGTACTGATTCCGGGGGGGGGGGGAGGAGGGAAGAATAATCATAAGTGGGACACGAGGAGGAACACTGGTGGTCCCTTCGCCTAATGATTTAGGGACAGAATCCTCTTGACTCCTGGGGCTACAAGTGAAATCCCAAGTTCATATATATATCCTTTATCTTTGCTTTTACCTCATATGCCTAAAATTCATAGACAAGAACACAGTAGTCAGAAAATTTTTTGACAGTGGCCAACCCAGTACTATCTCCTACTTCTGAAGTCTTGAGCCACCCACAAAGGAAATTTTTCATTTGACATCCTTTATTTTGTTCTCTCTTAGGATCACAGATTTAAAGACAGATGGAACACAACCATCGAGTCAAATACTCTCATTTTCAACATGAGGGAAACGAAGGCCAGGGAGGCAGTAAACAGCAAAAACAAGAGCTGAGCACAAGTCTTCTGACTTGAAATCCAGAGTTGTTTCCACTCCCTACCATGCTGGCTTCCTAGTGGATGTAGAAAAAGAGTAGACCAGGTTTATCTGCAAGGAAGGTTAAAAAACCTTGGTCTTTACATAGAGATTCCTCCCTCTCCCCATCTTCTACCCCACCACCCTTACTCCATGCCTGGAAGGAATTCCTTCCTTACTTTCACCATTTAGAATCCCTAGCTTACTTCAATGTTCCATGCAAGAGCTTCAACCTTGAACACTGTACACAGTGACAGTCACATTGTTCGATGACTAGCTTTGATACACTTAGCTCTTCTCAGCAATGCAAGGATCTAAGACATCCCCAAAAGTTTCATGATAGAAAATGCTATCCACATCCAGAGAAAGAACTATGGAGTCTGAATGCAGATTGAAGCACACTATTTGCTCTTTTTTTCTTCTGTTTTGTTTTGTTTCTTCTTTCTTGTGGTTCCTCCTATTGGTTCTAATTCTTCTTTACAAAATGACTAATATGAAAATTTAAAAAAAGAGCTTTCTCCTTAAGGGACACTATGACTTGATGGAAAGAAAAGTAGATCTGGAGTTGAGGAAAAGAGTTCAAATTCTACTTCTGATACTTATGCATATGTGCCATTGGACCAATAACTTAGCCTCCTGGGGCCTCAGTTTCCTCAACTGTAATATATAAGTTGCAGAGAATGGGCTGACTTGTATAGGTGAAGAGAGTTTCCTCTTCCTGGGAGTTCCCTATATGGAATCATAGGCCCATGTTTCATATTAACTTATATGTTCACACATTGCTTCTGCTGGTAGAGCATAAAATCCTTACAAACAGGGGCTGATTCATTTTTGGAGTTGTAGCCAAAGGGGCATAGCACAGTTCTGGACACACAGTAGGTACTCAAAAATGCTTTTGCTGACTAAACAAACCTGTGAGTTGCAAGAGCTCCAATCAGGAGAAATACCCGAACTGGAAACAAAGCTGCAGGAAAACACAATAAAATTGTGTTCTCAACAAAATTGAGAATAAGGAATAAACACCTGCTGTAGAGAACCACAAAGTCAGGTATCAACAAAAGCCATCGCCCTTTATAGGAATGGTTTGCAAGAACGCGGGTTTCTGGTAAAAAGGCACTAATTGCCCAGATCATCCCGATTTCTGATAACTAATAATTCGCACTGTGCAGCAACATTAAAACTTGGTGGCATTTAACATTCAACAGGGAAATAATTAACTTTTAAAGTTAGCCAGTAAAAGAAAATGCCAAGGCAGGATTGGTGCAGCAAGGTTGACAACAAGAGGGGGTACAATGGAACATTAATTAGGTACAAGCAAACATCTTCACTAATAGCTCATGTTCTCATTCTCAAAATGTCAACAATAGATATTAACGCCAGATGCTGCTATTACATCTCCCTTGACAGAGAGCTGGGGAGTCACATGTGTGCTTGGAGAAAAGACTCATGGTATCAAGGGAAAAATCAGATGGGACAAAGGCTGTTTCCTCCTTCTAAATAATTTACAGACCCAGCCTTCATGAAACGCAGGGAATTGAGCTTTCAAGGAAGCACAACCAGTCTGCAAGCAAGAAAAAAAGACGATGGACAAGGGGTCCCTGTAAACATTAGCAATATGACCCTTGAATTCTGCCAATGATCCTTCAAATCACTTGACAGACTCAGTTAACATATCACTCATATGGGGATGATGTACTTGTCTTCTTAGATTCTGAAGCCCTTAACTCCCAGAGCATAAAAAGATGAGTAGACTAGAGTGATAATGAGTAAAATGGAGCCATCTTTAAAACAGAATCAATTCATCAATCAAGAAGTATTTAATAAAGACCTCCTGTGTGCCATGTAGGCACATGGCAGGGTGCCAGGCACTGGGGATAAAAGGACAAAAATGAATCATAATCTGCCCTCAAGAATTTTACATTCTATGGGAAAACATGTCCAGATATATTTATAAACAACAAATACAAGGCTCTTTAAATAGAGGGACACAATAGCAACTAGGGAAATAAGAAAAAGTCTTATATAGGAAGTGGTGTTTACACTGAGTTTTAAAGAAAAACCAGATCAAGACAACGTTCAACTAAGGAAAGAAGGAGATGCAGAGTGAAGAAAGATTTGAAGTAGAGAAAAGCACTTGACAAAAATAAGGTTTATGTCTCAATTACTGAGGGGAAGATAGTAAATAGAGAGTCCATATTTTGTATTAGTAGTCAGGAAATGAAGGAAGAATGAGAGAAAGACCTTAAAATATTGGATCTTTTATTGAACACTTATATGAGGGTATGGAAGAAAGTTCCAGAGGAAAAGAGAAGATGAGTGGATCATGATAGATACCATTCCAAGAAGTATCCACAGAGATAATGGTGATGATGACGGAAATAAATCTCATGAAGGGGGAATATACTACTTTGATGGGAGTAATATGTATATTCCCTATTCCTTCAAGACGTAAGGTGGGGCAGTACTTTATTTCATCAAATTCTTACTTCCTTACAAGCATCACAGAATCACAGATTCAGAGTAGGGGTTCTTAACCTTTTGGTGTGTGTCTTTGACCCCTCAGAGAATCTAGTGAAGTCTGTGGGCCCCTTCTTAGAAAAAATATCTTTTAATACATACAACAAAATGCATAGGATTACAAAGGAAACCAGTTATTTTGAAATTGTTTCTCTCTCTTTCCCTCTATTTCCAAATAATTGGTTATTATTGGCAATATATTAGAACATATGTAATTGGCTAGCATAGGTTATATAAACATATATGTGTATGCATATATTATATACACATACACATGTACACAGATGTGTATATATCCATCTCTCCATATATTATACATATATATGTTTGTGTATATATATATACACACACACACACACACATATATGTATATATACACACACACACACATACAGGGTAAGAGAGAGAGAGAGAGAGAGAGAAGTTTTTTCTTGGAACCCAAGTTAAGAACCTGTGACATAGATCCACAATGAGGCTTAGAGATCATCTATTTATTACACAGTCTCCCTAAGACATGAAGAACCTAAATAGAGAGAAGTGACCTGCCTGAGCTCCCAAAGGGATCAAATATGAGAGCTAGATTTTTAAATGCCCCAGAGATGCAAGAGCTTGTCACCGGAACAAAACTTTTTGGCAGCTTGGGTTGTTCTCAGCTCTCCCAGAGCTAGGACTCGAATGAAAAACAACAGCAGAGCTGCGGTCAATGATGGCTGGCTACAGTTGGGTCAGGAGTACTGGAATTCATACATCACACTGATAAGTGATGTCTGGAGGCGGGTGAAGCCATCCCCATGTTGATGGTCCTCAGACTGACCGTGGAGTTTAAGCATTCAAGTCTTTGGCCTCCAACGGTTCCATGCCAAGACCAGTATGACATTCTGCTGGTAGAGCTCTATCTACGACAGCAATTCTTCTGGTTCTCAGCGAGTTCAGCACCCTGGCCAGCACTATGACAAGAGCCCAGGGGTCAAGGTACGATCGTGTCTTTTCTCTTCATAGACCTCGGCACATAAGAGATCGTCGACAGACGTTTGATAACATGAACAGAAACGCACGAATGCTGATAATAGGAATATACTTCATAGTATAGGGTTAAGAAAAGTACAGTTCCCTGGCTTCAGGGGCTAGGTTCGAATATTGCCTTTGACACTGTCAGCTTTGTGATCTTGGACCTCAGCGTTCTCATCTGTAGAATGGGGGTGGGGATAGTGAGGGAATAGTCTAGATGGTCTCTTAGGTTCTTCCCAATTCGAATCTATGATATCTATGATGACTCCCTTCTAAGAGGGAGTGTGTCAAATAAAAACAGCATTAACAGCAGGCTTACAGGCAGGGATTTCAGGATAGTAGTTAAGTTGTGTTTTTTAGAGCAGACTTTTGGTAGAGTGAGAATACCTCCTCTACCAACCTGCCCTCAGAAGTCACTCAAGACTACAGAAAATATAAAATAGTCAAAATTTAAAGCTAATATCCGTTCATTCATCCAATAAGCATTTATTAACATATGCCACTAGCAGATGCGTTATATAACGGAGAAGCAAAGACTATGGGCCAAAAAGCACATCAGACGATACCTTGCAAATAGTCACTTACTCACTTAAGTATTCAGGACAAATAAAGGTATAGTTGGATCGAGGACACTCATACGTCTGAGAAAAAAGAAAAAAGTGAACCTGATTTAAAAGAATTCAAACAACTGCCATGTTCTTACTTCATCTAGTCAAGTAGCAACAAAGAAATGGTTTGAAATCTCCTTTTCCTATCGCTATGGTATACCTGCAGGTCATGACTGTGAATGCTACCCTTCCAATAGGAAAAGAAAATCACTCCCTGATTCTACTGTCTGCCAAGAGCAAAGTTAATACATTTGTTAAATATTATTGATGGAGATAATTAAATATTTCACTTTTTGTTTACTTTAATTAGCTGTAATTAAAATGTCACAAGGAGTCTATTGGAGCCATTTGCACATACTTAATCTGTCTGTTTGGAGAGGTGTCTAATACCTTCCTACCTGATCCAAGTCTTTAGAATTCAGAAGACTATACAAACGAAACAAAATTGACAACACTCATCCCACTCTGAGCCTGCAAGAACCAAAACCAGCTGGTCTGATCTCTTAAGTCAACAAAACAATTTTCCAACTTTCCAACACAAAATTGTCTTGTTGGACTGCTGAATGGACAGTTGGTGCCATGACTTAAGCAGATAACCAGTTAAAAAAATCCCTTACTAAACCTGATTACCTTAATGAGTACTGTCAGCTCAGCTCATATTGAATTTAAAACATGGTACTGTTGGAAGGTGAAGGAACATGATTAGCAGAATGAAGTGGCAGGCAATAGATCCAAGGTACGGTTTTAGAAGAAGCCCATTCCATGGACTGTCAGTCATGACTATCATATGGAATGGAAACACATTTACTAAGCATCTAGTATATCTAAGAAAATTAAAAGACAATAAAATTCTGAAAATATAGAGGCCTATTTTTTCTAACACCTAAAAGACCCTTTGGCCCAAAAGGCAATATAGAAACATAGAATGGGTATCAGTATGCTGAATCACAAACAGGGAATAACAAGGTAGAAATGGAGAAAAGGATGTCACCAAAGAAACATACAATAAAAAAGAAAGACACTCAATGGGCTCCAGAGGGCCAAGAAAGCCCCCTGACACATTGTATAGACCTCAAAAGAGAAATGATGAGAGGATATAGACAAAAGCTGTATCCAAATGGATAAGGAAAAAAAATTACATAGATGGACAAAATATTCAAACCAATGAGACCAGAGATCCACAAAGACACTTGAATATAATATACCAAAAGGCATTATGGTAATATTTTTCCCCTTAAAGTCAGGTAGAAACATTGGCCTGGATCAGCTAACATCATGGTTACTGCGTGAATCCAGTCCCTGGGAGATATACACTAATATGTATACATGCGCTACACACTGTACAGATGTCTTTGACCCAGATATTTTTAAAAAAGGAAATGTACTCATAAATACAAATATATATACATATATATATACACATACATGTATAAATACAAATATATACACAAATACAAATATATACACAAATACAAATATATACAAACATGTATACACATATACACGTAAATATATACACACATACATGTATATATACATATATTATATAAGCTCTTTTTATAGGGGCAAAGAACAGGAAACTAAAGAGTTCCCATTCATTGGGGAACATTTCAACATAGATGTAACTGAATCCTATCATGCTGAAAGAAATGATTAAAGGGATTGTTTCACAGAAGCCTGGAAAGATTTGCATGAACTGATGCAGAATGAAATGACCCGAACGAGGAAAAGAATTAGTACAACACCACCATCACCAGAAAGAGACACATACATTTCGAAAGACTTGGGAACTCTGTTCAACGTCATGACCGAGCACAATTCTGAAGAACTGATGATGAAGCTTGTTAACCCCTCTCTGCCAGAGAGGCGATGGACTCGGGGCGTAGACTGAGTGAGACATGCATTTTTAGACATGGCCAATTGTTTTGCTTGGATATGCCTATTTGTTCCAATGTTTTTTTCCCCTATTTTTCTTCCCTCCCTACCTCGATTTGGTTCCAAGGATGCTTGTTATTTTAAGTGTGGGGGTGAGTGGGCGGGGGGTTGGGTAAAAAGCCAAAGAACTGTTCTCAGCTTGTGTTACTTGGAAGGGCAAGTTGATGCCTAAGAAAAGTATGGACTCTGAGACCACTGAAACAAAGTGAATTTATAGACCATCAGCTGGGTTTTGCAGACTAAGAAAAGCTAACAGGACTCCAAAGCAACAGGAAAGCTGTCCATTTAAGCAATACAGGTCAAGGTCCCCACCTACATTCTTTTATTAACATGGAGCATTGATGATTTCTCAAGCCAGGCAGCCACGTTGAATGGCTAAAGAACTCAGGTCTCCAACAACACTTGTAAATGAGAGAAACCAAGGGAAAAGAACAATCCTGAGAGAGACAAAATTCTGGAGCTGCAGTGGTAAACGGAAAGCCATAAGCTAATGAATATTTTCTGAGCATTTTCTTCAGTATGGTTGACACTATAAGGCAACAGGTTGTTGATTTTTGCCTGCCTCTCTAGATCTGTGCCCAGGTTTTAAAGGAGATGGCATGGTCTCTTTAACTCCCTCCAGGAGACCTGTAAGAAGGGATATCTTTAAAAAAAAATCCTTGGAACCAATCTCAAAGAGAGATCAAGGGCATTCTTCTCCAAGCATTAGATTGGTTTCACATGAGGTGATTAGGCTCTTTCATGCTAATTACGCTAGAAAGAACTAATTAGAAAAATCTACCATACAGCTAATGAGGGATGGGCCTTAACTATCTCCTTGCTTCATTTCTCAGGTTGTAAAATATCCTTTTTATTTTTTTTAATCCCCCTCTACCCCTCTGTGAGAAAGTTCTCCCTGTATTAGACTCTAGCTACAGGGCTGGTCATTAAAGAACTAAGGACACACTTATAAAATACCTGCATACGCTCCAGTTCTAGAGACAGATGTCCTTCCCCTGATTTTGCACCATGTTACAGAGGGGTAAATATGACACACCAAAGCTGAGAGGTTAGCATTATCCTAAGCTTGTAATGAACAATGGTTCATTTTTTTTCCCAGGGCTACCTTTTTGCTGGGTGTCTTTGTGTCTCTGTCACTCTGGCATCTGCAAATAACTTAGGATGAGGCATCTCCCAGGGAATGGATTCATGCAATAACTATGATGTCAGCTGATCCAGGTTAATGCCTCTGCCAAAGCTTAGAATATTTAGCAGGGAGCTGATGGCACAGACATTATGAAATTATAATAAATCAGAGTCCTTTGTGATACAATAAACTCATTAACTTGTGACTAGAAAGTGGTCAAGCCACCATATTGCGAGATGGGTGGTGGCAGTGGCGTTCTGTGTGTGTCGGGGAAAGGGGGGGGTTGCTGTTAAAAGCTTTCTGTGAAAAATATGTTGAAAGACAGACTTTGAATGTTGCTGGATCTACATATTGAGGGTCCATTTGGACATTTAATGAGAACAATTATGAAATATCTATGCAGCTCAGCACCCTTCCTACACCCAAAATGTGCTTTTCAAAAAAGAAAACGGCTTCAAGTCCTCTTGGCAGGGGACCAAGCCCCGTATGGAGCAAGATGATGTGTGAAATTGGCAGACATTAGAATAGCACAACTTCTGTCTTTGATAAACCATTTGAAACTAAATTGTACTGATATTCTCTAAATTTGGAGGACATTTTACCTCCTCAGAATAATTTTTTCCCTTTATCTATGTAGGACTGGAATGAAAAAAAATATGTCCCGTTAATAAGGATGATTTGCAGAAGAGATGTGATCTGCCTTGGTGGAGGGACTATGTATGTCAATAATGTTAGAAGTCCTGAAAAGTACTGAAGAAAGAAATAAAGAAGTCCAACTTGAAACTCTTCTTTACTTTCCTGAGATGAGGATAGACAGTGTTGATATAATCATTATATCACCGATGTAGAGCTAGAAGGACCTTAAAGGTCATCTAGTAGAACCCATGTACTTTTATGGAAGAAGAAAGAAGGAAGTTGGTTTGCTCAAGGTCACGGAAGAAATAAGCTGGGATACAAACGCAGGTTTCTCTGATATCCAACCAATGCTCTTTGCATTGAACAATGATGTAGTCTCATTCAATCTTAATCAATTGATCAATCAGCGACCATTAATTAAGTACTTACTGTATACCAGGCACTGTGCCCAAGGAATGACTGCAATGTGCAGGCTAGTCTTAATTATTCAGAACTCACTTTAATCAAATGAAATAATATTTATAAAATGCTTCACACAGTGCTTGGTACACAGTAGGCACTAAATAAATGCCTGTTCTTCCCCCCACCACCACCTTCCCCTTCTCTTTAATGAAGTACCAACTATATGCGAGGCACTAAGCTAAGCACTGGTTACAAAGACAAAAAATTGAAATGTTCTTTGTTTTCAAGGAGCCTGTGTCTTTCTGTGGACGGTTAAGGGAATATAACAACTCTACAGAGAAATAAATTTAAGGGCATTTAAGAAGAGAGAATATGCTGATCCTTGGAGGGAATCAGGGAAGGTGCTGATTAGGAGCTAACCTCTGAGCTGAGCCTTAAAGCAAAGCAGGGTTTCTAAGACACAAGTAGAGAGGGAATGCATTCCAGGCAGATGGTACAGCCTGTGCAAAGACACAGACAGAGGAGATGACATATCTAACCAACAATCCAATATTGGATTGCTAGCTCATTGAGTATGTGAAGGGGAGGAAAATAAAATGAAATTGGAAGGGTCCTGTTAGACATTTGATGGAGAATTTAAATGTCAGGATGAGGAGTTTATATTTTTTCATAGCAGCTGATACACTGCTCAAAACAAACGGTGCCATGTTTATGTATTTAACATATTCATGTTTAAACTGTATTTGACTAATTCAGGAATAGAGCTGCTAGGTGGCTTACTGGATGGAGAATGCTGGAGCTGGTGCCAGGAAGAACTGAATTCAAATCTGAACTCAGACACTTACTGTGTGATCCTGGGTAAGTCACTTCACCCTGTCTGCCTCAGTTTCCTCATCTGTCAAATGAGTCAGAGAAGGAAATGGCAAATGCTTCAGTACCTTTGCCGAGAAAACCCCAAATGGAGTCACCAAGAATCAGACACAATTGAAAAACAACAAAAACTCAGGAGTACTGGAGGGCCATCTAAGGGCTAGAGTTTATAAAAAAAAAATACTATATAACTTCCCATTACATCTCTAGATTTTTTTAAGGACAAAAAAGAGCAGGTGAAAAGGACCCTGGATTTGTAGTTAAAAAAATCTGGGCTTGAATTAAGGCTCTGCTACTCTCTGTAAAAGTTTGGGTAAGTCCTTTCCCTGTGGGGGAGCATATCCTCATCTTTACGATGAGTACTTGGCCTAGGAGAACCCTAAGGTCCCGTCCAGTTCTAAATACTAAAATCTTATCTCTTCTAAGTACCTGACAATCTCCCACAGCATTAAAATGTCACAATTTCGCCCTTAGCTTTATCAGAAGGTTTTCTCCAACCAAGAACATATCTGTATGAAGTCACTTATCACAAATTAATCAACACCTTTGTAAACAGAGGGAAGACATCTCAAAATTGTGTTCTTTTGAGGAAAATATTACTCTGCCTTCTTCTACAACATGAGAACGGCTTTTGGTACAAGCTGAGGGTCGCAAAGTCTTGCTCACCAAAAGAGGAATCACAACACAAGTCCAGAGGTGGAGAAGATCTCAGAGGCCATCTACTCCAAACCCATTTTACAGATGAAGGAACCGTGGCTGAGAGCACCTCGACATCAAACATCACAAAGGCGGTAAACATGAGAGGCACGATTCAAACTCAAGCCCTCTGACACTGCAGCAAACATCCATTCTATTAGATTTGAGGAATAAAACTACATCTAGAAAGGGATCTGAGAGGGTGTCTAGTTCAAGTTCCTTATTTGATAGGTGAGGAAACTCAAGCCAAGGGAAATTAAGTGCTTTTATCACCCAGGTAGTAGGACTGGATGGGGGATATGAACCGGGGTCCTCTGGCACCAGAGCAAGTGATCTTTCCTCTAGTCCAACCCATTTGACAGCTGAGGAAACAAAGGCCCACAGAGGTGAAATGATTTGCCCCAGATTACACAGGTAGTAAGTTGATGAACCATAGTTTGCATCCCATACCTCTGACTCCAAATACAATTTTCTTCCTATCACATCATGGTGGGACGCTTTCCTTTTACTGGTATTTTTCTTAATGAAATAAAAGAAGACGGGTCTTCCCATTCCTCTTTATTTTCCACTGAAGAAATGAGATGGAATGCTCTCCTCCACCTCAACTCTTCCAACTGACTTCCCTGGCTTTCATTAAGTCCCATCCAAAATCCCATATTTTACAGGAAGCCTTCCCCAATCCCTCTTAATCCCGCTGCCTCTCCTCTGTTTACTACTTCCTCTTTATACTGTATAGAGTTTGCTTTGTATATATTCATATGTCGTCTCCACCATTAGACTGTAAGCTCCCTGAGGGCAGAGACTATTTTTTGCCTCTTTCTGTATCCCAAGTGCTTACCACAAGGCCTGGTACACAGCAGACACTTAATAAATGTTTACTGATTAATGTCTAAAGAACTAAAACAATCTGTCTGGTGTCACGTCACCAATTCTTGACCAAGTCCAGAAGAAAACTAACTCCCAACATCCTTTTCTGATCATGGGCCAGGGCGGCTTTCTCTCTTTGGTCAGGCTGCCGAGGCTGAAAATTGGGATTCAGTCTGAGCCCCGGAACTTCGTCTAGATTTCATTAATGCATAATCCATATTAATATCATAAATGGCTCTTTGGTGGAGACAGATATCATAAATTCCATGAAATTTTATCAGCTTCACATGTCTCCCGAGGAGTTATTGGTAGAAAGGCTATTATACCAATTAGTGTCATAAAAATAGGAGAAAATTTTATGCAGGAAAAAAATTCCACTCTTAGTTTTAAAAGCACAGATTTAGATGCAAATGATCAACTCTAATGATGTCTGCAAGGATGGAGAGGAAGGACAGTTTATAGGAAGCAATAATAACAACTATTATTTTGTTTCATAAAGCAATTTTCGGTGGGGCTTAAAGGCATTCAACCTCTGAATCTAATGAATCATACTAACATTATGACTCCCATTTCACAGGTGAGTAAAGTAGAGGGGGAAAAAGCATTGAGCTTAGTGGCTACCTCCTTCAACAGCCTTCTCCTGATTTTCAAAGTTGGTGATTTCCTCCCCGTGAAATTCCATTGTATTTACTCTCTTTCTATTATGTAGTATCCCTACCTGTAGACAAATAAAATCCCCTGCTTGAATATAAGCTCAGTGAGGGCAGGGGCTGTTTTTGTCTTTGTATTCTTAGTGCCTAGCACAGTGGCTGGCAAATATCAGAAGCCTGTTGAATTGATAATGGTAGCCAACATTTATGTAGTATTCTAGGACGCATCAAGTAATTTACATATATTGTCATTTGAGCTCCATATTGGTGAGATGATCAGACCTCTCCAGAATCCAATTCAAACAATATCAGGTGAAAACTGAGAGGTGGAGGCTCATGTCAAAGAATCATCACAAATGTCCAACAGGATCAGAAGCTCCTTGAGGGCAGGGACTATTTAGTTTTTGTCTGGCGTCTAGAAAAGTTCCCAGAACAAAGTAGGTGATTAATAATACAAGTTTATGAAGTTCAGCTTCTCCTCACAAGTATCATTTCTCAGCTCTCTTACTCAGTTTTCTCTGGCTATAAAATGAGAATGGTACCATATTGGTGAAGGCTCTGAGATCCCAAAGCAGAAGGTCACAAAAATAAGTGGGGTTCTCCTTTTCAAACAGCAACAAAACTGAGGCAGTCCTTCTCTTAGCAAAATAAAAATGAATTAATAGATAGGGCCGCGGGAAAGGGAAAGCTTGAGGCTTTTGTTAAGTCCCTCCAACAGACAGCCTTTTTGATTGGTTCCATTGGTTGTGTCTAAACCTCAAGTGGAACTTTGCATGCATCCCCTTTAATAGTTAACCCTCCAACATGTAATTAGGCATTCACATGACAATCAAACCATGACTATATTTCATGTTTGCCTTCCCTTTCAAACCCGCTACTAGAGGGGTACTTACTCTGTCAAATCTGCTAGAGTAATCAAAACATTGAAATTACTTCTTTCCACACTAAATATACTGGAACTGGTTGTTTGATTAAATGTAGAGCAGAGAGTGCAATTTGCTAAATTACAAGTATTCTGAACATGTAAATATAGTTTAATTACTGCAATTAAAGAAGATTACTGGAGATTGGCAGATGGGAATGTAATGCTGTTTTAATTAGAGTTTTTAATGCACTGTAACATAAGCATAATATTAACCCTTTATCCTAGAAGAGGTGGCTGGTCTTTGAAAAAATTAGTATTTTTAAAAGGTAGCAGAGCTAGTGTTTCGTAACAAGGCACGGACGAGCAACACAGGACAGGGGCAGCATGCTCTAGAGGCGTGTGAGAAGGAGAGGGAATAACTAATCACAGCTCAACAAGGTGGAGGCACAACAGAGATGCAAGGCAGTACGTTTGTTGGCATCCCAACATTGGATGGATCTATGAAGGAGGTGTCCCACAAAAGGCTGGTCTTTCACAAAGCGGGCAATCATCATTTACTTGTCAGTCATTTTAAGACGTGTTTTCGCCAAGGGAAGTTCTGGTATGGATCAACCACCACCACCACCACAACAAAAACCATTCATTTGCGGGTGCTGGAAATATAAAGACAAAAACGAACCAGTTTCTGCTAACCTCCTCTAAGCCGCTTAGTAGGAGCCTCTGTTGGAGGGTGGGAAGTGCAGGGCAGAAGAATATAATATATTTCCAGGTAATTAAATATAGGAAACATATGAAATCAATAGGCAAGTATTTGGGGGAGGGCGTTAAAAAGTGGGAAAACAGGGAAGTCATCTTGAAACAACTCATCATTCAACAAGTATTTATTAAGCAATCGCTATGTGCCTGGCACTGTGCTAAGATAGGCTAAGAGACACAAAGGAAAAAAAAATGAAGTAACCTTTGCTCTCAAGACACTTAGATGATATGGGCTTTGGTAACACATATAACACATACATACGATCAGAGGATCATAGCTTCAGAGCTGAAAGTTCTGGAACGTTAGAAGAGATCAAATCAAATCTCATTTTACAAATGAGGAAAATGAAGCCCATAGAGCAGAAATGACTTGGCCACAATCACAAAACTAATAAGCAGAAGATTTAGGATTTTAATTCAAATTCTCTGACTTCATATCCAGCAGAATTTTTCTCTACTACCTCTCTTGTTTACTACATATTATTTATATATTTATATATTACTATATTTACACTGGGAATCCCAAGATCTGAGATCTGAAGCTTGAAGAGGTCTTAGAGGTCCTCTAATCCAGATCCTTCCTCTTTTTTGGTCACAGAAACTGAAATAAGAGATATGGTCATACCAGGGGTGGGGAACCTGTGGCCTTGAGGTCACGCCTGGGTCATACATTAAGTGGTAATCAATAGAGTTAAAATAACTTGGTCTTCTAACTTGAGACTGAGAGTGCTTTCCCACCTTAGCCAACACAATTTAGGGATGAGGCGTTAGAAGCTGGAAAAGGGGGACAAAGATCTGTCCCAAATTGATTAAACACAAAATGAAAAATACAAACACACCTCCAAATAGAGACAGAGAAACACAAACCAAAATCAAAACCAGTTCAGAGGTAGGGCACCATCCACAGAGGGAAGCCAGCTCGTTCTGATCATGATGATAATTCACTCTTCAGAACAGCATTTATTTCATAAAGTAATATTCCAGAATGTAAAAAGCAATTTCTGTCATCTTGAAAGTGATTCTGAGCAACATTTTATCCATGCAAGTCAATAGCCTATTAGAAATTCTAATTGAAAGTTCAATAGCCACCTTGGAATCTTACAATAGAGGTTGCCTTTTGGAAAGCCATTTAAAGTCTTAATCTCTTTATCATTTGGTATTTTGAAGCCTAACTTTGTTCTTGTTAGGCAGATCAATGGCATTAATTTACAAAATGGGGGAAAATGTCACCCTTCATCCTTTAAATCTCAGTGCCAGTGAAGAGCAGTATAAGTGAATCCAATCGTTGCTTTCCCATATTAGCAGAAAACGGTGCCATGGGAGGTTTGACCTACAAATTTTAATTACTGCATGAAAAATTCAGTGCCTAGAGATGGAGAGAGATGGGAGGAAAAGCTGAGGTCCACCTCGTGTCTGTGTGTGTGTGTGTGTGTGTGTGTGTGTGTGTGTGTGTGTGTGTGT
>NW_020954546.1:16891412-16920654 GCF_900497805.2 Vombatus ursinus | reverse complement strand
TGTGTGTGTGTGTGTGTGTGTGTGTGTGTGTGTGTGTGTGTGTGTGTACATATTTCTGTTGAGCTTAAATTCTTCAAGGACAGGATTTATGCATCAACGAGCTAATATCACAGGTAGGGAGGGCAAAAGTGGACAGTACGTTTGAAAACAGCAAGGGAGACAAACAGAGATGAGAAGGGAGGAAAGGAGAAATATAGAGAGAGATTCAGTAATCCTGCCAGGGAAGAATGAGAGGAGAGAATCCATTTCACATAAAGAATATAGTGTTGAGAGAATAAGTGGGGACCACAAGATCAAAGATTCAGAACTCAGAAGGGAATACTGCCTCTGGAGGAGAGCAATGAAGCACCCTTACTTGGATATTGCTTTGTGTTTACAATGCATATTTTTTATATCCATAGATCTGAATATATTGTTCCACCTGATAGAAGTTCCTTAAGGGCAGAGGCTGATCCATCTGTTTCTTTCTCTGGCACAGTCCCCGGCACACAGAAGGTACTTAATGGGTGTTTGCTGACACACTGATATGGGAGAGAATATGGTGCCACTGGACGAAGGCACAGGACTTAAGTCAGAGGACCTCAGTTGCAAACCCAGCCCTGAAACTTCTTACTTGGTGACTCTGGACAGGAAGGTGGATGGATTCAATGAACATTTAGGGCCATTCCATGCTTCATGTCTAGGAGCCTCTGATCCTAGGTTTGATGAGAAGCCATCTATATCTAGCCCCTGCCTTTTTGTTTGTTTGCTTTATTTGTTTTTGTTTTTTTATTTTTCCCCCCTGCCTTTTAAAGGGGAAGAAAAGCAGGGCTAGGAGAGAGGAAGTGATGTGTGCAAGACCCAACAGACAGCAAATAGCACATCTAAGATATAAAACTGGGTTCTCTGCCAAAGCAATGCTGCAATAGTCTGTTGACTACATGATGCCTTCCTTCTTATTAAAGATTGTGACACACATTTCTGGACTTCTTTATCCAGAATACAAGGGTGCAATGGGTTGTCTCTGGAAAAGGCAGAGTTTTTGAACACCATGCAAAAATTCCATATCCTAAATTTGCCCTGCATCTGCCACCCACTGGTTGATGCACCAAAGGGTCTTCCCACAGAACTAGGTAGAAGTATTTTTGAAATTGTAGCATTTTAGAGAAGAGTACCAAGAGGTAAAAGAATAGAAAGGGTAAATGAACACATCAATGTATAAGGATTCTTTTGTTCTTGTTCAGTCGTTTCAATCATGTGACTCTTTGTGACGCCATTTGGGGTTTTCTTGGAAAAGATACTGGAGTGGTTTGCCATTTCCTTCTCTAGTTCATTTTATGGATGAGGAAACTGAGGCAAACAGGGTGAAATGATCTGCCCAGGATCACACAGTTAGTAAGTATCTGAGGCTGGATTTGAACTCAGGTCTTCCTGACTCCAAATCCAGTTCTCTAACCACTGTTCTCTAAGCATTCTTCATGGATAGTAAAAACTGGAAGAAAGTATGGGCATATGATTAAAAAAATGCACTTCCTGTAAGCAAAATAGTTTAACTTCAGCCCAGTTTAAAAAATAAATCATTTATCAGGCACCTTCTACGTACAAAGCATTGTGCTCAATGATGGGTGAATACACAACAATAAAGAGTGACAAAGTCCTAGCCCTTGCAAAGTTTACAGTCTAATCTGGGACCTAAACATGAATTCAAATGACGAGGATGCAAAATAGGAAGTGAAACGGGCCAAGGAGAGAGAGTCACAGAAAGGGACTTCTGAAAATCTGAGGAGGGAGTGCCCACGGTCGGCTGGGATTAAAGTCTAACAGATTTTAGATATAGAAGGGACCTTACATGGGAATAGCAAAGGTAGGAAACAAGACAATGGTTGGTGTAGAATGAGATAATGGAGGAGGGTGCCTAGAAATCGTGGGCCATGTTGGGTGACCCTCTTGTACTCACTCATTCACCACTAAGGACAACAAGACCCTACAGTGGGGGCTCAGGAGTGGACTGCGTCCCCCAGGACATGGTTCTTGGAGGTCTGTTGGCTCAGCAGCACCTTGTGGGCCACCGGCAAGAGAAGAATGAGAGGGTGACAAGCTTGTTGACTGATGGACTGGCTATGTGACCACAGGAAAGTCACTTCACTTTTCCATGGTCCAGGTTAACTCTGATCATACTCCTCAGAAAAGATTCAAATCTACCTTGGTGGAGGGAATGTCCTCCCCAAGAACTCCCTACAGAGGCGAAATCACAGAACCAAAGTGATCCCCTCCCCCAAAAAGGCAGGGGACAAAGGAGAAAGAGAAAAAAAATAATTTGAAGCTCATTCCAATAGAGGCCTGGGGGCAGCCCTTCAGAAGCATGGTATTTTTTCAATGGCTGTGCAGAAACATACAGGTAAAATTCAGAGGTTCCAGGATGACAAAGCTTTTGCAATTCCATCTGTCTGCTTTAACAAGATAGATGGCTGAATCAAGTGTGTGGATATCTGGAGGAGGGCCTGCAGAGACCCCTGGGATTTCCTCCTAGTCACTGAGAACACAGAGTTCTTTACAGCTGAAAGTCTCTATTTAAATCATGGGCCTGTTACCCATCCTCACATTACCACACCTTTGAATATAAACCAGAACGACAGAGTTGTAATCACATTTTTTTGTCCCTATTTCAACAGTGGAAGGGATTCACCCCCGCCCCCACACACACATACACTCCTCTCCTTTCTCCCTAACTCACCAAGATAAAGAGCAGAGGTAAAATGAGGTCAACAAAAAAGGCAGAGCTGTACCAAACTGAAAAATATTGAGCACTATCCTATGTCTTCGTTCTGCTTCTACACCCCTAATGATACCTATACAAAACAAAACAAAATCACTTTTCTCAGCCTGGCTTTCTAGGCCTTTCCTTATGTCGCCTTAAGCTCCCTATCCCCTCCTCATAGGCTCAAAATCCTGCCATACGTGTTTCTTTAATCAATAAGAAACAATATACATTTGTTAAGCACCTACTATGTGCCAGGCACTAAAATGGCTTTACTTACCTAAGACTGAAAAATGAGGCACAGTAGTGCTGCAGATAGAGTGTTGTACTTGAGACTCAGGGAATCAACCAATTAACAAGCATTTATTACATGCCTACCATGTGCCAGTTAATACATCAGGGGCTGGAAATATAAGTAAATGAAGCAATCTCTCCTTCAAAACACCTTACAGCTAAATAAAATAGAAGGAAAACATTTAATCTCACCTCAGGCACTTACCAGCCACATGACCCTGGGCAAGTCACTTAACTCTATTTACCTCAGTTTCCTCATCTGTCAAATGAGCTGGAGAAGGAAATGCCCAACCACTCCAGTGTATTTGCCAAAAAAGTGTATTTGCCAAAAAAAACCCCAAACAGGGTCATGAAGAGTCGGACATGACTGAAAAACGACTGAACAAAAACACTTATGACAAGTATTGTTCATTTCTTTCTTACACACAAAATCAAGAATTGTTCATTTATTTCTAGGGTCTTATTTTTCCCCTCCAGATGTTGTCTCTTTTCCCTGACCATGCTGTATGCCTGCTGAAGGCAGCTGTATGCACGGTAGATGTGCAATAAGTATTTACTGATGGATAAACTCTCTTGGAATAGGCCGTGTGACATTAAAGAAAATATATCAAATTTAACCAAAAGAAAGGCAAGGTTAATAGTTGAGAAATGCTTTTCACTTGACCTATAGACCCCGCCACAACTGTCCTTATCCAAAAAACTAACAAATTAATCACTTTCTTTGTTGTTTAGGCAAAAAATGATGTGGGAAGTTGTATGATACCCCAGTGCTGGGGGAGAGCATTGTAAACTCCCATCTAAATTAAATAGGTTTAATCAGGTTGGCATATAGTAGGCACTTATAAATACTTATTGACTGATCTTTATCAGGATATCTTAGATGTGGGTAAAGACTAACATCTTATCCACACCTGCATTTTTATCCTGTGTGATGTCTGTTCTTGTCATGCTATAAATTCTCCTTCCCCTGTATTCCATGACTTTGAAATCTTTGCTGTCCAGAGGATTCTGGCATTCTTCTTGATATAGGGAGGAAACATGGAAAAGAGAATTAACAGCTTGGTAAAAGAGGCACAGAAATTCACTGAAGAAAAGAACGCCTTAAAAAGCAGAATTGGCAAAATGGAAAAAGAGGTAGAAAAGCTCACTTAAGAAAATAATTCCTTAAAAACTAGAATTGGACAAGCGAAAGCTAATGACTCCATGAGACATCAAGAGAAAATAAAACAAAGTCACAAGAATGAAAAAATAAAAGAACATGTGATGTAGCTGATCCGAAAAACAACTGAGAAAAATGGATCAAGGAGAGATCATTTAAGAATTACTGGGATACCTGAAAGCCATGATAAAAAAAAGGGGGCATAGATATCATATTTCAAGACATTATCAAGGAAAACTGCCCTGATATCCTACAACCAGAAGGTAAAATAAAAATTGAAAGAATTCAGCAATCACTTCCTAAAAGAGACCCCCAAATGAAAAGTCCTGGGAATATTATAGTACAATTCCAGAGCTCCCAGGTCAAAGAGAAAATACTTCAAGCAAACAGAAAGAAACAATTCAAATACTACGGAGCTACAGTCAGGATTATACAAGATTTAGTGGCTTCCATGTTAAAGGAGCAAAGGGTTTCAAATATGATATTCTAGAAGGCAAAGGAGTTAGGATTACAACCAAGAATAACTTACCTAGCAAAACTGAATGTAATACTTCGGGAGGAAATGGGTATTTAATGAAAAGGAGGAATTCCAATTATTCCTGATGAAAAGACCAGAGCTGAATAGAAAATTTGATACTCAAACACAAGACTTAAGAGAATCATAAAAAAGTAAACAGGAAGGAATAATCAAAGGTTTCAATAAAGTTAAACTGTTTACATTACTGTATGGGAAGATGATACATGTAACTCCTAAGAACTCTATCATTATTAGGGCAGCTAAAAGAAGTTTACATAGACAGAGGACATTGGTATGAGACAATTATGTTGGGACGATCTCCAAAAAAGTGAGGGGGTGAGAAAGAGGGATGTACTGGGAGAAGGGGGAAGGGAAAGGTATTATGAGGACATTTTCCTCAACTAAAAGAGGTACGTAAGAAAGCTTTTATAGTGGAGGGGAATATGGGGGTGCAGAAGTGTGGAACAATTCTTGAACCTTAATCTCATCAGAATTAGTTCAAAGAGGAAAGAATATATGTGTGTGTGTGTGTCTGTGTGTGTGTGTATGTAATATACACACATATACTCAGTTGTGTATAGAAATGTATCTTACTCAATAGGGAAATAGGAGAGGAAGGGGATAAGAGAAAGAGGATAAGAGAAGGGGGATGACAAAACAGATTAAAGGAGGCAATGGTTAGAAGCAAACAGACTTTTGAGGAAGGACGAGAGAGACAGAGAGAGAGAGAGAGAGAGGGAGGGAGAGGAAGAAACAGAAGAAAATGGAATGGAGGGAAATACAAAGTTAGTAATCATAACTGTGAATGTGAATGGGAGGAGCTCACCCACAAAACAGAAGCACATAACATAATGAATTAGAAAACAAAATCCAACAGTATGTTGTTTACAAGAGACATGCTTGAAAAAGAAAAGGAAAGACATACACAGAATTAAAATAAAGGGCTGAATCAAAAACTAATATTCTTCAGTTGAAGCAAAAAAGGCAGAAGTAGAATAAAAACTAAAATAGACCTAATTAAAAGATAACTAGGGAAACTATATTTTGCTAAAAGGTACCACAGACAATGAAGTAATACAGAAATTTTTTACTGCAATTTTCTCTGATGAAGGACTCATTTCTCAAACATATGCTGAGTATAGAACTGAGTCAAATTTATAAAAATAAGAGCCATTTCCCAATTGATAATGGTCAAAGGATATAAACAGGCAGTTTTCAAAAGAAGAAATCAAAGCTATCTACAATCACATGAAACACTACTCTGAATCTCTACTGATGACTGAAATTAAAATTAAAACAACTTTGAGCTACTATCTCACACCTATCACAAATGACAAATGCTAGGGGGGATGAGGGAAAAATAGATACACTAATGAACTGAGAAGTGAACTGGCCTGACCATTCTGGAGAATAATTTAGAAATATGCCCAAAGTGCTATAAAACTGTGCATACCCTTTGAACCAGCAATCCTACTACTAGGTCTGCAGCCCAAAGATATCAGAGTAAAAAGGAAAAGGACCCACACGCACAAAAATATTTATGGCAGCTCTTTTTTTTGGTGGCAAAGAATTGAGGGGATGTCTATCAATTGGGGAATGGCTGAACAAGTTGTCGTATATGAATGCTATGGAATACTGCTGTGCTATAAGAAATTACAAGAGGGACAGTTTTGAGAAAAAACATGGCAAGATCTATATGAAATGATGCAAAGTGAAGTGAGAAGAACCAGAAGATCACTGTGCACAGTAACAGCAATGTTGTAATGACGATCAACTATGAAACTGGCTACTCTGATCAATAAAATGATCCAAGACAATTCCAAGGTATTCATGATGAAAAAATGCTATCCACCTCCAGAGAGAGAACTGATAAACTCTGAGTGCAAAGTGAACTATATTTTTCTCACTTTTTCTCCTTACTTTTAAAAGTATAACTAATATGGAAATATGTTTTGCATGATCTCACATGTACAATTGATATCATACTGCTTGCTTTCTCAGTAGATGCAGGAAGAGGTGAGAGGGAGGGGAGAGAATTTGGAAGTTTAAAGAGAAAAGAATGTCAAAATCATTGTTGTTGCTGTTCAATCATTTCAATCACAGCTGACTCTTTGTGACCTCATTTGGCATTTTCTTGGCAGACATACTAGAGTTTTGCCATTTCCTTCTCTAGTTCATCTGGCAGATGAAGTAACTTAGGCAAACAGGGTTAAATGACTTGCCCAGGGTCACACAGTTAATAAATCTGAGGCCAGATTTGAACTCAAGAGGATGAATCTTCCTAACTCCAAGCATAGCACTCCATCCACTGCGCCACCTAGCTTCCCTATGTTAAAAATAAATGAACACTTTTTTTTTTTAAACGAACAAAAAATGTTGTCATTAGCATGGAATTTCTATCGAGGTAGTTCTTCTAGTTCAGCTAATCTCTTGGCTACTGGTTTTTTTTTTTTTCCTCTATTGCTATTTGTACTTACTCAGCACAAAATAGTTAAAATGCAATGATTTCACTATCATTGATGAAAAAAACAACAACCATAATTTCTTATAAAGATCATGGTCTATTTCTGTCTTTTTCTGTTCTGTCTCTAGTTTCCTTTAGGAATAATGGCTAGCACTTGGAATGACCCACTCAAACTAGGTCTACTGACAAGTTTCCTATAACTTTGCATTTTCTCCCATTATTTCTTACATAAGATATTGATGCTTATAACTTTCCATTATCCTCTGGAAGATTTTATTCTAACTTGGCATTCATTAACTCTTTCTACATGGCAAGGAGATCAAATATTTACTTTATGATGTGACTCCTGAGTACTTTTGGTTTCCTTTTTATACATCTAATTTACATTGGTTAAATTTCCTTAGAAAATGTGAATCATTAATGTCAATGTCTGTTCTTTTATCTGTTTCCCATTTTTAACCTTCAGTACCTAGTTTGAATAGGTCAGGTTCAAGCTCTTCTAATTGCCTCCCACATCATCCTTGATTTTTCTTCATTTTTTAAAAGTTTGAACTGATTTTTATTTTAGACAGTTGTACTGAAAAAGACTGATAGCTGGTTTGAAACTAGCCCCCAGATTGGTAACTGGTCACTTCTTGCTACCTATATGTGCAATCAAGTTCATTTTTGTCTTGGTTTGACGTTATTTGTTGCCCACAATATCCATATCCAGAGCCTCCCAATTCTTTTCCTGAAGAAAATGTTTGTGATTTATAGATAGGTATGAAGCAAATTCTTCGTGATACAGACCATTTGTGCCGAACATGTGGCTTGTGGTTGCATGAGACCCATAACACACCTGAGGGCAGCCCAAACCAAATTAAAATGTAATTGGGAAACATTTAACAAAATAAACAAAAATACAATTAAGCAGATAATCTTATACTTTAAAACAAAGTCAATATTCAGCCCGCAGGAATCCTTATATATGGTTTGGTGGCTCTAATTTCTATTTGAGTTTGATGACATATAAGGAATAGATATACGGTCTATAAGATTTAGGTCTTTTTCCTTACTCTAATCTGAGAGATACCATACATGGTTATGTATCTGTAAAATGAGGAAGTCAGATGATCCAGCAGCTAATGCCTTTTCTAGTTCTGAAGATCTAGTGTTTTGGGAGATGTAACTCAACTCTCAACATATCCAAATACATGTACTAACCACTGCCTGTGTTATATGAGGGCCCAGATGGGTTTCCTAGGAGACTATGTGTAGAGATGTACAAAAGAATGGCATTAAACAGAATTTTAGGTATTGTAGGTCTATTGGGAATATAGATCATAAACTGTTTGCGGTCTGCCTGCTCCCAATAATAACAGACTGTCTTCCACATTCTGTTATAGTGATTATTTATGACAATTTCCCTTGGGGAGAAAGAATTCTTAGATCTAAGGATGCCACATCCTAGAAAAGTTCTTCTTTCCTCATTTCCTCTAGCCCCACATCACTTAGTCTATGTCGAAAAGGGTTAAACAATTCACGAAGACCCACTCCTGGAGCTATCATATAAGCCAGCAGCTTTTAGACAAATTGAGCAAAATGGCCCTTTCAGTTCAGAGGCACATGACTAGCTGCACAAAGGACTCCTTTTGGAAATCCCATGAATATCCCTATTATCCTAAGAATCGAGCACAGAAGCACATATTTCACGCCCACTGCCACCTGTGATTAGGTTTTTTACAGTTATTACAGAGCACTTTGATGGTGATGACTGTTTAAAGGCCCCAACAAGCGTGCTAATGTGACTTAAGGACTTGACTCCTTTTCACTAACTCCACTGTAGCCATCACACTAATTTACTTTAGGCAAAGAGGGACTTAAAAAAATAAGAGAGGGAGAAAAGGAAAAAAAAAAGAGGGGGTGGGGGAAGGAGACCCAACCTTGCTCAAAGAAACTGCTTAGCGTAAAATTGATGCACTCTCTTAGAAGCGAATGTGGGGATCACATGTTCAAGAAAATTAGATCTAGGGTCAAACAAAGCTTGTAGTCATTGGAGCTCCTCCCTTGGGTGGTGGTCAGCTCAGAGTTACAGTCATACAGAGGAGGACACCCAACCTTGACCAGAGTCCACTTTTGGTCCACCAACTCATCTGCTTCTTTTGTTGCCGGGATAACTCCTTTTCCCCAGAGATGAACCATGAGACATTCTAGTGGGTTTCAGCAATAATAATCAAAGGGGTAAACAAGGGGAAATAGGGGATCTTGAGGGCAAAGGGGGCTGGAGGATGAAGAGGGAAAGAATAGGATCGGGATAAAGGATGGTGGAGGAAAAGACCCTAGGAACTGGTGGAGAGGTAATCAGATGGCACCGGGTAGCAGCAGAGAAGGTTGCAGAAATAATCAGAGAACCAAAAGAAGAGTAGAGAGGACCAATCAGGCCTTCGGGGGAGAAATGAGAAGCAGCTGGAATGCACGGAAGGCCCCCCACCCACCCACCCCAGAGAAGCAGCAGAGAGGCAATCAGATCACCCCAGGAGGCTGGTGGAGAGGCAATCATGGAGGCCCAGAAGAGTAGCCCAGCAGGCCCCTGGGGAGACCTCGCCGAGAGGCCACGCTCACGGACAAACGAGCTCATTCTGGGACTGGGATTAATCTGTTCAAGTACAGCCTGGCAGGGCTATGTAGGAGACTGGGCACAGGAAACAGGGAAAGGGGTGGGAGGCTGAAGAGGAAGTGGGACACAGAAGTTCACCAGGCACTCTGGGGCCGAATGAATGAAATACAGTATGCCAAATGGAAAACGATGACTTCTGAATCAAAAGTGGCAGCCTCTGAACGGGAAGAGGTCAGGGCCAGAGCATGGACAGACGAGAATGTGCTGACAGGCGTCCCTGAGATGCTGCTCTGTTCTGAAAATGGCCTTACTTTTCCAAACGTAAAGAAAGACTCATAGCATCACAGACTCAGAGCTGGGAGGCACTTTATCAAGAGTCTAACCTCCCTCCTAACCAGAGGGCAAGGGACAAGTAAGTTGCCCAAGGGAAACTGAGGCAGCTGATGGTGCCAGTAGATACAGTGCTGGGCCTGGACTCAGGGAGACCCTAGTTCAAAATGTCGCCTTGGATATTTACTAGCTGGGAGATCCTGAGCAAGTCACTGAACCTCTGTTTGCCTCAGTTTCCTCATCTGTAAAATGGAGATAATAATAATAATAATAATAGCACCTACTTTGCAGGGCTGTTGTAAAGATCACATGAAGTAATACTTGGAAAGTGCTTAGCACAGCGCCTGGCACACAGTAAGCCCTACATAAATGTAGTTTTTTAAATTATTATTAAATGACATAATATCTGTAAAAAGGACTTAGCACAGTTCCTGGCCTACAGTAGGAGCTTAATAAATGTTTACTATTCCCTACCCCTTACTCCAAGGTTACAGAGGTAGTAAGCGACAGAGACTGAATTTGAATGAATGTCTTCCTGCTCCAAATCTGAAACCCAGAATCTTTACTCTTTTTTTCTCCCTCATTCCCAGTGTCCTCTGGGTTCCTTGATTTGTTCTTGTAGAATGTAAATAAGTTATATTTGAGGCAGGTGGAGGGTGTTTTATATCTTTGTATTCTCAAGTGTAATACAAGGCTCTGAACACAGGAGGCAAACTTTACTAAGTTTGTTAGTTAAGGTAAACTTAACTAAGGTGACTTAGCCAAGGTCCTATGAATGGTTGACAGTAGGACTGGCACCGGGGCCCGGGTCTTTGTACCACACATCCTCACTGGACTAGAACAGGTCTGTGAGGGCTTAATTCAGGAGATCAAGATGTCCTGCACTGAATTAGAAAGAACTCTGGAATACAAGTCAGGAGACCTAGACACTTATCTTGATTCAGCTATTTACTGTATGATCTTGACTCAATGGCAGTTAGGTGATACAGTGTATAGAGCACTGACCTTGGAGTCAGGAGAACTCGAGTTCAAATCTGGTCTCAGACCATACTAGCTGCATGACCCTGGACAAGTCACTTAACCCTATTTGCCTCAGTTTCCCCAGCTGTCAAATGAGATAGAGATGGTAATGGCAAACAACTCTAGCATCTTTTCCAAGAAAACCCCAAATGGGGTCACAAAGAGCTGAACACAATTCATTGACAACAACTTGAATCAATCCCTTGATGTCTGTAGGCCTTGGCTTTTTTTTTTTTTCTCAGTAAAATGAGAGGATTAGTCAGTTGGTGAATAAGCAAATACACAATTATTAAGCATCTACTACGTGGCAGATACTGAGCTTATTAGCTGGTTTCTATGATCTCAAACATCCCTCAGAGCTTGAATTTTCTATAATCCTACAATTCAACATGAAACAAAAGATGAGCAAAAAGCACTGTACTGACTCAGTCTATGGAATGGTCCTGTCCTTTCATTTTGTGAGGAAACATCCACATGGTTGCAGCAGGAGGTTCCCCAAACCATGATGGTTTTGAATAAGAGAACCTGGGTTGAAATCTTAGCTCTCAATGACCCTGTGTGACCTCGGGCAAGTCACTTAACTGTTATGGGATTCATTTTCCTCTTCACTTAAACGACAGTGTTGGCCCTCATCCTTCTACCTCTAATTTTACAATCCTGGGATTCAAAATCTAGGATTTACCTACCATCCCTCACATCTCACCAAGCCTCAGAAACATGAAAATTCATCAGGCCAACTCTTGGAGACTTTTCAAGGTGAGTCATGCTGGAGGGGGCACCATATTTTCATGATAATGCAAAAATATTTTCCATGTACACATCCTCAAATGCACATTTTAAAAATGTAACTTGGAACTTGACAGCATATGTTTGTCTAAAATAATCCCATGTTTTGTATTTATTTAAAACCTGGATGAAACCAAGGAGCTTCTTGGGCTCATTACTAGCTCAACTGTTTCCAATACAGAACTGAGTGTGATGGGCACACATTTGTAGCTCAATAAAATATCTGATATATATTACACACAGATATATATTCATGGATACATATATGCATATAAATAGGATATATTCACATATGTGTGTATCTATATAACTATCTCTCTCTAGACATGTATACATAATATGTGTATATGTGTGTACATATCTACAGATCTATCTATATAATCTATATATAGACCTATTTATTTCTCCCTCTCTCTCTACATATATGTATGTGTGTGTGCATGCAAAATAACTAACACAAATTTGAATTCCTGTCCTTACTAATTACAAAATATAAAGACCTCAAAACTTTGGCAGCCAGCATGGTATAGTGGATAGGGACTGAATTTGGAGGTAGTAAGACCTAGGTTCAAATCCCACCTTAAAATCTTACTAATATTGTGGCCCTGGGTAAGTCACCTTACCGTTCACAGCCACTAGGATGGACCCAATGACTTCTCAGGTTATGACCTTATGCACTTTAATCAGAACATGGACCTCCATTTATCATGAATGAGACAAAGGACATTCATACTTAAAGTAGTAGGTAGACTTGATGCCTTTGAAGTCTCTTTAAATTCTGAGATTCTAGTATTCGAAGCTACTCTTATTTCCCAGGTTTTCCCTGTCTGAACCAGAGAGGGAAAGGTCTCACAACCCAACCAGGAGGGCATCAAAAACCACACTCATGCTTTGTCTTTCTCAAAAGCAAAACAAGTGAGAAGGCCGCAATTCCTTCCTTTATTGTGTGTCTTCTCTCTCTTTTTTTTCCTTGCCTGAAGGTGGGGGCAGTTTAACACAGTCTGCGTTCTTTTTATTGAGTCATCCATATTTAAGGGGCCAGGGAGACTCTATCAAGTACCTTGGAAGTCCTAAACCATAGGTGCCTATAAGAAAGGCCAAGTGTAATTAGAGATCACAATAATGAGGAACCAGCAAAAATTTATTTATGACAGCATGCTATAGCTTATATACATATACATACATACATATATATGTATATATATATGTATCTGGGGACAACAGGTTTAGAATATTAATATTGTATATAACAATCACAAGAAAATTCCACATGCCTTTCAAGTTTTCAAAACATTCACATTTATGATGGTAATGGATTTAAATTCATTTTTGTTGGTGGAGACTTGGTGACGAAGGAAACTCAATGGTTCAACACCATTCCTCAACCCAAATACACACTTGCTGCTTCCTGGGTCTACGTTTGAGAGTATTCATCCTATGAATTAATTTCTAGTTGGTTTTGAATATGAAAAAGCTCTGTTGACTGAGGGTCATAGTATCAAACATTCCAAAGGTACTTATTAGGGACCCATGATTTGCCAGGTCCTAGAACAGGTATTGGGGATACACATATGAAGCATGACATGGTTCCTTCACTTAATAAGTGAGGCTGAATTGTATGCAACAGATGGCTTACATTGGGTCATAGGAGACTTAGGGCTTAGAGTCTCTCATGATATAGAGGAGGGTCCAAATTGTGGACCTCAGTAAATCTGTAAAAAGTCACATAGGCAGTAAAAGACAATGGCAGAATTTCACTCCAGAGCTCTTTCCACTGTGTGGCAATGTACTCCTTTTAACCTGGGTTGGGGTAAAAGAAGGTTCTAAATGATTAACATCACAGTGTCCTGGAAGGAATGAGGAGATTTTAATCAACTAGGATTAAATGAGATAATAATTGTAAAGCCCTCAGCACATAGTAAACCCTGGCACATAGTCACTTTCCTTCCTACTATTAAGGTCCAATTTCTCCAAATGAGACTGACTCCAAAGGTAAATCAGAGAATGACAACCTGACCCCCATCTCTTCTTTGAAAACTAAACTCAGAGGAGATGAAAGAAAGCATCTATTAGATTTTAAAAATTAATCTGGCCTTAATAATCTAGGTTGTCATTAGCAAACCATGAAAGCACTTCAAATTTATTTTCATTTTACCATTAATGAATGTCGCTGTCACTTAAATAAATAAAAAACCCAATAAGGGAGGAGGCCGCCTAAGGAGAAAGACCTAGGATTTCATGGCTCTAGTGCAGGAGGCTCCCTCTGCTACTTTTAGCAAAGCAGGCCAGCACAGTCACAGAAGAGGCCTGGGGCACTGGGGACTTAAGATGGACAGACCCAGCTGTCACAGAGTATGGGTCAGAGAAGGGACCAGAGCACAGGGCTTTATGGCTCTGAGGTCAGCTGTCTATGCATTCTATGTCATTATTTGCTAACCGAGTCTGTTTTCCATGGGATGTTCCTAGGTCCAAGGTTGCTCAATTAAATAAAAAGAGCACAAGATTGGTTTTCCCACAGCCTTAATTTCTTACCTTGTTGTTGTCCAGTCATGTCCAACTCTCCATGACCCCATTTAGGGTTTTCTTTACAAAGATACTAGAGTGGTTTGCCATTTCCTCCTTCAGCTTATTTGACAGATGAGGAAACTGAGGCAAACAGGGTTCAGTGACTTGTCCAAGGTCACATAGCTAGTAAATGTCTGAGGCCAGATTTGAATACTCCAGGCCTAGCACTCTATCCACTGTACCACCTCACTGCCCTAACTTCTAGCATTAGCCACTGTGACCAAGGCTTGTATTTTATTGGATGCACTTCAGGAAACAAATGTTTTCCTTTAGGCAAGTCTTAACTGAACCTATATTTATTTGGTCGCATGCATTTTCCCCTCAGAATGAATGCTTCCCAATTTGAAGGGCCTGACTTGGTCACCACAGGGGGCCCAGTGTTGGTTTGGGGATTCATCAGGGGAGGCTTCCAGGCAAATGTTCTCACACTACTGGTTCAAGAGGAAACCATCAGATTCATATATGAGGCCAGCGAGTCAGCAGAATGTTATTCCAAGAAGGTCTCGACAGAGGAAAATTCCAGTTCAGAAGGTGAGCAGGAAAGAGTGGGGAGGGATGGATACCAAAAAGTCCCCAGAATGTTGGCCGGGAATGTCAATAAAACCTTGCCCACCTTTGAATGGATCTGTTGCAATTCCAGAGCTGAGTCCATTAACTCCTGAGGACCACACTCAGTCAGTTTGCCTTAAGGAACTCACCAGACCTGTGATTACACCATTCCCCAATAACTCCTTAAGGGTAAAGATGATCTCACTCTTGTATTTGTCTTTTAAGAATTAGGATAACAATTGGCACAGAGTAGCCATTTAATGATTTTCATTCATTCATTCTCATTAATTTATTCCTTATTCATTCATTCATTATTCACAGACTGAGTGAATCTAACTGGATCAATCAACAACAATTTTTAAGAACTAAGCCTAAACTCTGGAACAAAACAAGAAAAAGCCACATAACAGGAGGATCATGGAGTATAGAAGAGTGAAATGAGACCTTAGAGGTCATACAGGCATGAGGTTCTACAATCTTATTATTTTAGTAGAATGGATCTCCAAGACCTTGAAGTATCTCCCCTTCATTTTACAGATGAGAAAAGGGAAGCCCAGAGAACTGAAGAGCTTTGCCCAAGGTCACACAATGTAATAAGAGCGGCAGAGCTGGTTTTCTTTCAAGTATAATCTCTTGAGCAAGATCATTCCCAACATTCCTATTTGTTGATGCTTCTGCTGCCTTAAAATTACTTTTATTTGCTCTGCATATAGATTCCAATTACTTATCTCTCTAATGTGTGTCCTAAGCTTAGCTAGAGACATTCTTGATCCATTTGGTTTTTCTTTGGTGGAGAGCAGAGCCAAACTCTTTTGAGTACCTATGGATCTCTTCTAGGAGGCTCCATATAATGCCACCAGAAACACATCACCCACAAAGAGGACCGTCTGGAGACCGTAACTGAAGAGGTGGGGGGGTTATGGGGTGCTCCGAGATGCACAGAGGCACCCCAAGATAGCGGGAGGTTTTGGGGCACTGGGAAAAAAAGCCCCAGATTGCGGCGTGAATCTGGCTGAAAGAATTCAACCCAGATCTTCTTCCAGCCAGAGAAAAAGTTTATTAAAGATAAAGCATATAGGCCAGATCATGCCTGTGAGAACAAGCGGGCTTGAGAATCTCAGCCTCTGGGCGTGAGAGGTTCTCAGCTTCAGAATGGAGGCTGGGGGCTAAGGTGGTCAGGCCAGGTGACACTCATGAGGACAGGCAGGCGTGAGAATCTCAGTCTCTGGGGGCATGAGAAATTACCAGAGTCTCAGTGGGGGCTGGGGTGAATCTTAAGTACAGAACGACTGAGGGAGGGGTCTAGGAGTGGCCAAGCAGTTTGGAGTGACGGGAGGAGTGGTCTAAGGAGATCTGGATGGGAGTGGCTAGTAAACTGTGGTGAACAGCTAGGATTAAGGGTGGCCAGAGGAAGGGGGGTTGGTTGGGTTCATTTGGAAGGTAATAAACAATGAGAATAGATAATGAAAGGAGCTGAAAGGGGGGAAAGTTTGCTTTCAAATGGAGCTAAAGAGAGACAAACAGAAGCCAGGTTCTTTTTGGGGCCAGGAAGGAAAGCACACTTGAATAAGATTAAAAGGCGAGGTTGAAGCTTTGGAAGGGAGGTAAAAGGAATCTAAAAATCTAAGGATTTTCAAACTGAATGGTGGGCACACAGCCCCATCGTTTCCCAGGGAAACGCCAGAGATCTGGCCATGTGGGAAAGTCCAGGGTTTTTCCCTTCTGGGGTCCAGATTCCAGTCTCATCAGTCACCATCCACAGGGAAACTCTCTTCAACTTGGACTCTGGGCTTGATCTCTACCATCAACTGGTCAATACCTTAGGTGATCCTGCCCTTTCTCTCAAATGACAAGGTTCTTTGTACTTAATGACTTTCTGCACATACATTAATTTATTGAGATGACAGATGCAAAGCACTTTGCAAACCTTAAAGAGCTATATATGTGTTAGCTTTTGCCATTATAATTATAATAATTACTATTAGTGGTGCTGGTGGTATGGAGTGGGTGTGTGCATGTATCTATCTATGTAACAAAAAGTACAAATGGCCAATGACTTGAACTCAGAATGAAAAAGAAGGAGAATTAGCAAGATGAACCAGCTTAGTGAAATTATGCAATTCCTTTTAGGATCTGAAACTTCTCCCCAGAAATGAAGGGACATCTTTTTCAAGCCCATAGTATTCTGGTGGTGTTGTTGTCCCTAAAATATTGAAAATGACCGAGAGCGCAATGGAAAGATGCTTGGTGGGTGTGAACAGGCTGTAACATATAACAAATAAGGAATTTCAAACAAGAACAGGAATAAAAAAAATGTCAGCACAGATATGTGTGATCCAGAAATGTTGGACTCATTTTGTGGGCTGGTTGAGGGACAACAGATGGACAGCCCCTGGGTGGGTATGCTCATGATGGGAGGAGAAAGTGGGGGAGGCTCTTAGGTCATTGGAAAGCTCACTCAGGGAGTGAATTAATGGGTGGAAAATAGTCCCATAGGATGGTCAGGCCTGGACGGCCATCTGCATAAATGGAGGGAACATACAAATTTATGCAAATGTAGATTCACTTTAGCCTGTTAAGAGTTATGTGTCTACATCTTTTCTCACTCTTCCCTCCCCCCAAAAATCATAACCTTACTTTATGGGGATTATTTCTTCTTTATTTTTGTATTCCCAGAGCCTAGCAAAGTGCTTGGCCAATGAGAGGAGCTTAATAAATGCATGTTGAATGAATGAATGAATGAATCTCCTAATGCTAATGAAAGGAAGGAAGGAGTAAGCTGTTTGCATTTACGGGGCTCCAATTTACCTGTCTCCTTTTGTTTCAAACAAATAAAGAGCAGATCGGAAATGGGACCATTATCTTTAGTTGATGCACTTCTCAACATCGAGGAAAACAACTCGGGCTTATTTGAATAACACACAGCCTGCAGATTAAAGCTGTCTTTTGCTCAGGAGACAGACAAGCACAGTCGTTGGTACAGCAATCACTTAGACCTCCATATTCCTTTCAGTGATAACTCAATGCATCATATTTTTCGGTACATTATCACATTCAGCAAGGTTTTATTTATTTAAATCTCAGCATCTTTCGCTGACATAGCAAAGCATAACAGGAGAGGTTTTGTAAAACTTAAGTGAACCTGTAAGCGGGCCACTTGTTCCATAAATCTCTAAATATTTCATGCTACTCCTTAGAAACTGTCTTTGCCAGACATGCCTATTCTGCTTAAGAATGGGGAGCATTTAAAAAAATCATTCTTCCTCCCCATCTCCCCCACACCCTCTCTGAAATGCTACCAAAAGAGCCTTGGCTAAGCCCTTATGAAACTAAGTGTGCTCAGACACAAGGTGGCAAAAGCAATTACTAAACACTAGCAAATCAGTGGACCTCAGTCTCCTTATCTTAAAATGATGCAGTCAGATTCCATGGGCTCTAAATCAATGATGGTATATGCTGGGGAGTATGAGATATCATGATCCAGGAGAAAGAGGCCTAGCTCTGGAATCGGAAACTCTGGGTTCAAATCTCACCTCTGACATTATCTGTGTGACTCTGGGCAAATCGTTTAACCACTTTAGATCTTTGTTTCCTTAAATGCAAAATAAAGGTTTGGTCTAGGGGGTTTCCAACTTTTTAGTCTCAGGACCCCTTTACATATTTTAAAAAAATATCGAGGATGTCAAAGAACTTTTGTTTAAGTAAATACCTATCAGTATTTACTACATTAGAAATTAAATTATGTTAGTATTTTTAAGAAAAATCTTAACCTCATGGATCCCCCTGAAAGGGTATCAGGAACCCTAGGGATTCCCAGGCCATACTTTGAGAATCAGTGGCCTAGCCCAGGTGACTTCTGAGGTCCCAGCTTTAAATCGACAATAAACGTTGGGAGCAAATTACAATAACAAATTCTGGAGACAGGGAGCAGAGGGGAGAGAAGAAGAGGTAAGAGAGAAGAAAAGGATCACTTTAACTCAAAAGAATCCACTGGCCAAGGTTGCTGTTGCCTTTTGGAAATTTACTTCCAATAAATTCATTGCACATTTATGAAGCTGTTCCTAGGTGTCAGACACAGTGCCCAATGACACACAGGTAGAGGCAAAGGGAGGGCAGGATTTGAATTCAGGATATGTGACTCCAGAGCCAGTAGCTTCTTTCTGCTGTAATATTCCATTGAGAGTAACTTGTTGCTGGGAACAGATACGCCGATTTTTCTTAAGTGTCTATGAGTCACAGAGTACCCACTCACTGCTCCACATTCTGCTAAATGCTTGTTGATTGACTGATCTATACACAAATGGCATGAACTGTGTTCTTTGAGAGCCAACAGCCTAGAGAACACCCTTAAACCCTTTCCTACTTCAAGTACCCCAAACTCAGAGTAGGCCTTGACTCTCATCTCTCTGTATCCAATCAGGAGTCTAAACCGGAGAGCTGTTCTTTGGAAAAGTCTCTTGCACGTGGCCCTTTCTTTCCATTTTCACAGCTCCCACCCAATGCCAGAAAGAACTCATCACATCTCCTGTGGATTACTGCAGCAGATTTAAAGGCAGTACTTCTAGTCTCTCCCCTCTTTGTTTCTTGTAGGAAAGCCCCAAATTAATCTCCCTCCCTACTACAGAACCTAGCTTTGAGCCTTTTTTCATGTCCTTGCCAATGTCCTTCTTCAGCTATGGTGCACAGAACTGAACCCAGTACTCCTGAGGAGGTCTCAGAAGAGCAGAATATGGTGGGAATGCAGCCTCCCTAAGCTATGCCCCACCATCTAAACAGATAAGGCAAATGGTTTGTCCAAAGTCATACAGCTAGTAAAAATAGGAGAAATGGATGCAGGCCACCATACTCTTTCAACTGGGTACTCCTACCTTCCTGAATGACTAGCTGATTGTTCTTTATGCAAAAGAAAGAAATGCATTTCTGTTTCAAGAAAAATCATAGTAGATTATCAAAAGTATGACTTAATAGCAATTAGCTTCAAAAGGTGTAAATCCAACCTAACGGGCAGAAGAAGGCACAAGAGTCACACACATACCATTTCCACTCACTGATATGGAAAAAGTGTCACTTGTTGGGGAGGGAAGGGGAGATACTCAGGGGCAGGGAGAGAAAAAAGGTAAACAAGGATGAAAGCAATGCCCAGTGGCAACCATTTTCTGTGTGACCTAGTGAGCTTTCAACTTCAAACCAGGCAGATCAAGTGCTTCCCAGCAGCACTACCATGGGATCTGTCATTCACACATCCAAGTGCCCTTCGGCAGGCCTCTTCTCACATGGAATACACAGCCAGATACAGGCACATCCCTGGTATTGTCGAAGAGAGGTAAGATAACTAAACAGAAGGGGGAGAGGAAAGGGACCCTCAAGGACAGAAAACAGGATGATTATTGATACCTACAAGAAGAACGTGAATATCCTCAACGGGAACAAGGTCACCATTACTCCAGATGGAGGAATTTCAATTGGTTGAGAGTGATGGGATTCCAAGTTAATAATCTGATCAATTTCATAAGGTAAATATTGATTATGACTGACAACCTATCTATGATGCTACAAAGGAGGAAGCAGGAATAAGAACTTGTTACAGCATGATTGTCCTAATTAATATAGGGATCATTGGAAAAATTGAAGATTGAAATACAGTATTTTACTTTATAACCACCTTAGTAAGAAAACATGTATTAAGAGATAACTGTAATTTGACAGAATTTTTAAAAATTAGGAGTGCGGTAGAGTAGGAGGTGAATTAAGTTGTAACTAGTTTAGACAACAAATATGGCGTAGCTGGCTTCCCCCAGGTGGGTAATCATACAGGGGCAGGCCCCTATGGGTAAACATGATGGGAGAACGGTCTGAGGGTAAGGCCCATTCTTCAGGTTTTCAAACTTTATGAAAGTTCTCAATCTTAGATGACCCACAATGAGTTAGAAGTAACTGAGCCCATCTTAGCAAGGAGACTCAAAGATGCAGAAAGCGGTGCTTTATAATGATACCTTTTATATCTCAGTAAATCAAAGTCACATAGATATTAAATAACAGAGCTAGAATTCTAACTCAGGTCCTGTGACTCCAAATTCAGGAGCCCTGCACTGCTGCTAAGTTTAAATTGGGGTTCTGATCTGGTACAGTGATGCATTCAATGCCTCCATACACAGCCAACAAATGATTCACCTGTCCAGGCCTCAGTTTCCTCATCTGTAATATGAAGGATTTGGACAACATGACCTCTAAAGTCACTTTTCTGTCTAGACCTATGGTTTTATGATTGACAAATAAAAAAACCTACACAGCGTCATGAATGGAATTGTAGACTTAGATTTGGTAAGATCTGGACTTGGGTTCTGCTTAGATATTTGCCAGCTGTATAGAAGTGGACATTTCAATTGAATTCAGTAAGTATTTATTAAGTCCCTATTACGGGCCAACAACTGTCCTACACTAGTAAGCATCTCAGGGAGGAAACTTCCCAAATCTAAGGGTGGCTCTCCATCCACTATGTGAATGCAACCTTTAACCCTACCTAAACGCCATCAGTATTGCTTCAGTCTTGGTGGAGGGACAATTTGAAAAAGTATAAGAAGGTACATGCTAATCAGGAGAATATCAGGGAAGCCAGTGTGCTTCTGATAGTGGTGTTTTTTAAGCCATAAAAGAAAGAAGAATGATGGCCCACAAGCAAGGTAGCCTGAAACTAGAAAGAAAGACAGAGCCAACAAAGAGGAAGAAGATGGAAAAAAGGAGATATGCATGATTTGGGGGCCTATAAATGCTGCGCCAGGGTCAAAAATCATCTTTGCAGTGATCATTTTTACCAAAGGAGAGATATATTGTAAATAATAACCCCCGCTGGTCAATCATTTGTCTTGAGTCTTCCAATGAAGGAGGCCCAGGCCCTGATGTTTAATCATACTAATGAGCTCTCAACGAGCCGTTTGGGAAGGACATTTTGTGAACAGCCCAGCGGAGGAGACAAAACAATGCAGGTCTGGATTGCAGGTGTCGCCATAAGTCAGCCACAGAACCGTGGAATCCTGGCAGTGCCCTGCTTGCTCCAGGAGACCACTGATGAGGTCCTAGCTCAGCAGGCTCCTTTTCCATGAATCTGTTCTCCTCGGCAGAAGGAATAGGGCTCTCCTTAGTACATGCAACCATTTATGGACGGGGATAAACACCTAAACAGTCATTTCAGTCATGGGCCTTAGATCAACGCTTCTACCATAGCTGAACAGCCAGTTGAGTTCATCTAACCCTTCATTATAAGCATGTTCCTGTGTATTCTGAAAGCCCAATAGGCTGATTTCAAACCCCTTCTCCCAGATGAAATGATTACACAGAGTGGGGGTGGGGTAGGGGGGGAAGTGATAAGATTAGGGAGAAAAAGTCACAGGTCTTCCTGATTCCAAGCCCAGTGCTCTCTATCTGCTTCACCACCTAGCTGCCCTACTCCCCAAAAGGTGGGATAGGGAGAGAAATGTGTCTGTCTCATCTTCTGGTACCTTTTCCTATTTTTTTCATGCTTTCTCAAGAATCACCGACAGTGGTTTTCAAATCATATTTGCAAGTTATTTAAGTTCACCGAGATATAATTCATCAGTGCCTGGAGAATTAAACTCATTTAATGTGGTCGGGTACTTTCTCTCTCTCCTTAAAATACAGCATTCCAACTCCCTCAATGATATTTGTTCTCCTCTTTCCATTTTTAATATCATTCAACCTTGATGAACAGAGAAGAGATGCTTCCTCTCTGTCATCAGTGAACACCATTAGAAAGTAACTCCTTTGGGTTAAAGCTTTGTACCTTCATGAGCATCTTATTAAGATGCACATACCTCTAGAGGGATAACACATTAAACTATTATTCATCATTAACACCTTCGTAGGGATTAGTTTGTTCCAATGATAAGTAATCAGAAATAACTTACAACATTTGTAAATTGTGATGAGAAGACAGGATAGAAAGAAAAAATCCTACAGGATTATATGATAAAAATTATGGGGCTAGAAGGTATATATTTATATTTTCTAAAGGTCATGTACCACACCAGATGAGGGAACTCAGCCAAAAAGAGGTCGAGTGATTTGACAAGGGATCATGACTACAGGTAGTAATGGAAAAAATGAGATTTGAACACAAGTCTTATTGACTCCAAACCCAATATTCTGTATAAGAATTATAGATCTCATAATGGACTTTAGTAGTAGATTCTTGGACTGGGACAGAAAGAAGGTGGTACAGCGGATAGAGTTGGCTTTGGAGTCAGGAAGATCTGACTTCAAATTCAACCTCAGAAACCTACAAGCTATGTCATCATGGACAAGTCACTTGCCCTCTGTTTGCCTCAGTTTTTCTATCTGTAAAATGAAGATAATAACAGCACCTACCACACAGGGTTGTTGAAAGGATTAAATGAGGTAAATATGTAAAGTGCTACACAAACTTAAAACACTCTACATATTATTATTATTCAATATTGTTGTTGTCACTGTTATTATTAGCCAAGGTAAAATACCATAGTGGGTAATGTCTGGAAGTGAAGTCTGAGGTCAAAGATTTGAACCTAGATACTTCCATTTATTACTTACATGACCGTGAAAGACATTTCCCTTTTCTGGGCCTCATTTTCCTTCTTTGTAGAATGGGAGGAGGTGTTAGACTAATTAACCTTTAAGATTTTCTCTAGCGCTAAATCTGTAACTCAATGAACCAAATTACTTGGGTTGCCCCCACTACCACCCCCAAGAGGAGGAATTGCACAATTCATATTAAGAAAACTCATGCAGTATGTTTTCCAAAAACGGGTTCTCATCATTAGTTTGTGTGATGTTCACTTTTAAACATCTTGAAAATGACTCATCTGAACATTAGGAAGGCCAGTGAGGAGAACAGACAACTCTGTGGGTCTGGAAGGTCAGCAGAGGCGTTTGACACCTCATCTCACGGATTCTACCAACAGCCTTTCGAGGGAGCATATAATTATTCTTTTACATATGAGTAAACAGAGGCTGAGAGAGGCCACAGCCAACAAAATGTCAGAGGCAGGACTGGGGTCCTCCCGATGCCAAGCACGCTGCTGACTAGGACAGTTTGTGAACCAGCATCAGAAACAAGTGAAATTTTTGCAGGCATAGGAAGGATGGTCTGGAGGCAGTCACTGTCTGATCCTTGACAGCAAACGCCTCGGACTGTTTCAAAGGCAGCATCATGGGTAGATATGGATGAAGGATGAAGGCAGGGAATGTGAAAGACCTCTAGGAGAGTCTCCTTTTAAATAGTTTAGGGAGCTCTAACTGAACTGAAAAATAATACAGTTAATTCCCTTCAGATTCTCCCTGTTCACCCACTACCCTGCCTGGGCTGGCTGTTTTCTTATCTCAGTAGTAATCCTCCAGGAAAATGGAAACAGAGGTTGTATTGGGTCCTAATCCTCTCTTTAACCATTCTTTTAGGCCTGAACCAATCATCCAGAACTGCAAGAATCAGATGCCACCTGGCAGTTTCTCTGTCCAGGGGAATTTGTCTCCAACTTGATTCTGTGACAGCTATCGCAGACACTTAAGCTGCTTTTGTCTGCATTCCTGGCCTATCTCTGGCTGTTCCATCCACCCAGACTTACTGGACCCCATCACAGGGAGCCCCTCCTTCCCACACCCTACCCCCAAGGCCAGTTCCCCCCAAATACAATCTATTTAATGACTCTTTTTTTTCCTTCCTCATGAGGGTGGTGGTGGGCAAAGAGTGGGGAAAAATCAGCACCCCACGTTTTCTGTCAGCTTAGAAATACTTAATTGCTTTGTGGGCTGTATGACAAGCTTTAATATTCTCATCTCTTCAAATCTAAACTCAGCCTGAGGTCAAATCATCACCTTTATTAAATGGGGGGGGGGAATGTCTAAATGTTAACACTGCAGTAAAAGTTTTTTCTAACTTAAACTGACAAAAGGCAGAAGAGAGAGGCTGGACCTTGCTCTCTTTTCTCTTTGGCAATCGCCTGCACATAGTAACACCATGGGATGGTGCTACTAACAAGGTTAGAAGGGGGAAATAGGTCACATCCATAGAAGCAGAGAAAGACGGCTGGAAGAGACCATCCGAGTCATCTAGGACTTTTGTATTATGTTAAACAGGGTTACGATGGCTCATCCAACTCTTGGGACCTTTCCTCGACAGCTTTGTGCTTAGCTTGTTTATACCTGCATCCCCGGAACCTGGCACAGTACCTGACACAGAGCAGACGCTTCAGATATACTTTTTGGTTTTGTTTGTTTGTTTTTTGTTTTTTGCTAGATAATGGGGTTAAGTGACTTGCCCAGGGTCACACAGCTAGTAAGTGTCAAGTGTCTGAGGCTGGATTTGAACTCAGATCCTCCTGACTCCAGGACTGCTGCTTTAACCACTGTGACACCTAACTGCCCTTCAGCCATACTTTCTGATTGATGCATTGATCACTCACATTCTTGTTAGGCACATCCTCTCACATTTCACAGAATGAGAGCTGTACGGGACATCTGAGACTGTTGATTTCAACCCCTTTCACTTCAAAGACAAGGAAACTGAGTCACCCAGTAAGAGTGTGAGGGAGGATTTGATCTCAGGAATTCCTGATGTCTACCACTCCATCTACTGTGTCACCTGGCAGAATTGCAATTTACTTCTTATTTCCTTCCTTAGTTATTTACGTTTACTTCTTATTACTATCTCCAAACCCTTACTTATTTACAATTCAAATTTTATTTGCTTATGCACTTAATCACATTTACTTCTTATTTCTGCCCAAAACCTTTAAATTTTGACTTCAGCTTTTGCAACTTTACGACATTTAAATTAATTTGAAAATAAAGTTGCAAACTCATACAATACCAGAAATATGAAAACAACCACAACAATAAAAACAAAATGGCACTCCAGTCTCTTCATCAAATATTGGTTATTAGGCGATTAACAGGCTCCAAATTTAGAGGCACTAGGGACCCTAAAGTCTAACTCCTCTCATTTTGTAAATGAGTAAACTGAGGTGCAGAGACATTAAGTGAATTGCTCAGCATCACACAGGTGGTGATAAGCATCTTAGAGAGCATCTGAACCTTGATCTTTCTAACACCATGTCTAGTGTTTTAAGCTGCATGTCACACTATCTATTAAAGGGAGATCCCAGAATATTAAAACTGAAAAGAAAATCTGACCCTGGCAAAAATCACTTAATCCCCTCTGCCTCAGTTTCAACAACAGTAAAATGGAGGTATTACATATCTGGACCATTGGTTATGGCCACAGTTCCTCGAGACTCAAATCAGGGTCGAACTTATCAAAACTCATCCAGGTCCAAAACTAGCTTCAGTGCAGCAGTAATATTTCATTTATTTATAATCAGAGTCAGAACCTAAAATACCTAGGCTTTGAGGCTGACTTTTTATGTAATAGAACTCGATTCCTCTCAATACCTGACATGCTTAACACCATGCCTCTCACACACTAGGCAATTAACACATGGTTATTGATTGACTGATTGAGTGATTAATTCTATGACACTTTAAGGTTGACAAAACCTCTTTCATAACATCCTATCCAATATGGTAGTCCATCCAACACTTGCTAGCAGTTATATGTTATAGTGTCCCTAAGCTTTTTCCTTTCCAGGCCAAAATTCCCAGTTCCTTCAGCCCTGACCACACAATTTGTCCTCATGATGCACTCAAGCTTATCAAATGCCCACAAGAGAATGTACTCTAAACAATGAAAAGAATCTGGGTGATTATCTTTGTGTCAAAACAAAACAAAAGCAGTGTTTCCATTTTATAAAATCAAAATATTCCATTTTAATTCCTGGGATCTTCACTACATTTTATTGGGTCATGAACTTGTCTCATTCATAGACGTGAAAGGCAATTGCTTCCTTTCTCCTTAATTTACTTCACTTTTTTTTTTGGTATTTAAGTCAGGTGCCCTTTGAAGATTATTTGGCATACAGTATAAGATGTTGGTATACACATTATTTCTGCCGGAGTGCTTTCCAGTTTTTGTAAAATAGTGAATCATGACTCTGGTAATGGTAGGTTTGGCACTGATCAAGCATTATGATACTGTGCTAGTTTGCTTCTGGGTGTTACGTATGCACCAAATTTATTACACCGTCGGACTTTCTGATTTTTAACCAGTACCAAATCATTTTAAAAATTAGTTCTTTGTATTATAGTATGGATAGAGAACCTTCCGTCTCCCCTCCCTTTTCCCGCATAATTATTCTGAAGGTTATCGGCCCTTTGTTCCCCAATACGAATTTCAATACTATTTTTTCTAGCTCTGTAAAACAAACTTTTGTCATTTTGATTGGTATAACATTGAGTAAGTAAATTAATTTGGGTACTACTGAGTGACTGGGTTATTAGCTAGTGAAATCTTCTTGGGTTTGAAAGATCTGAATGTCAATCAACCCTGGTCATAATCTTCAGAACCAATGGCGGTCTCTGGTAAGAACTGAAGGGCACATGTGTAGCTGTGAGGTGCTACTTCCTTGAGATCTTTTAAATACATATATACACATGTACACTGACGTATATGAGCACATACGTATATATATGTACATGTGCATGCATATATAAACATATTTTATATGCATGTATATGTGTATATGGGTGTGTTTTCCTGCTGAGTTCGTATCTATTTGTATATGTAATTTTTTTTTTCCTTAAGGGGAATGACACTTGGGAAATGATTGAAGGAGAAATAGTAATACTCCTCCTGGCATTTTAAACCCCAAGGAAATATTCATGTTGTGGAATGAATGGCTGTACCTCTCTGGGAGGGAAGCAGGGAAATGCTAAAGATGACTTTATAAATCTTTAGATTATACTGCACTCTGTGGGGTATCTCCTATGAAAATGACCACAGCCCACCAGGGTATCTATACAGATACTTTCTCTCTTTCTTCTGAGAGCAAACACAGAGAGTGTGGGCAGACAGGAAACCACCAAAACTAGAGAACCGATGAGATGCCTGATGGTTTTAGATGCAGCAAGGTGGAATGTGTGTTTGTGTGTGTGTGTGTGTGTGTGTGTGTGTGTGTGTGTGTGCGTGTGCGCGCGCGCGTGCCTGTGGTCCATCTTCCCCACCCCCATCCCCACCCCCAGCCAGGACAGCCGCACTCATGGGGGGGATCACCAATCAGCCTGCAAGGAAGCGCTTCTGTCCTTCAACAGGCAATTAACGTGAGTCCATTACAGATCCCTGGGGAGTCCTGGGGGCTGCAAAAGGCATCGACCGAAAGGTCAGAAACCTCATGAGGACAGGAGAGACGTTGTGCCTGGTGTAATGGAGTGGAAAACTGGAGCTATTTGTCACCCTCTAGTCACTTAAAGGGGGTGGGGAGTTACACGCTGTGGGTGGGGGACGTGTGTGGACAGGATTTGTCCTCTGCAGAATACAGACTGAAGCTCATGGCAGTGAAGAGGGCAAGGTCAGTGCTGGGGGCCCATCTCTCAATCAGGGCTCTAGGAGACTCCCCCACACAATGGAGACACCCACCACAAGACCGTGGAAATGCTGGCTGGCCGGCGTCTACTCCAAAATGAGAACGGCCTCACAGGTGAACCGTCCAGCCACAGCCCAAAAGGAGCTAAAGGAAAGCCATGCACCACGGACAGCAGCAGAAAGCAAAATGGCACAGGTGGACTCAGAGACACTGAGAAAAACAGATGGGAAAATGGGAGAGAGAGAGAGAGGGAGAGGGAGAGACAGAGACAGAGAAAGACAGAGAGAGACAGAGGTGCAGACAGGCACAGAGACAGAGCCACAGAGACAGAGACAAGGAGACAGAAACAGAGAGAGACAGAGAGACAGAGACAGTGAGAAAAAGGGAGATACACACAGAGGCAGAGAGACAGAGACTGTGAAAGAGACACACAGAGACAAGCACATACAGGTATAGGGTGGAGGGCCAGAGAGAAAGAGAGACAGAGATAGAGAGAATTGGGATGTTGGGACAAGCACAGTGCCATTAGAACAAGTTTCAGTCCACATGGCCTAACTGTCAAAACTCTGGCGTTCTTAACCCCGGCCCTGAGTTTAGCCATTTCTAAGGAACAAAACCACTAACCCAAACTGGCAGTTTTATTGCAGAGACCTAGAGAGGTAATGACAAATGGGTGGGGAGGGGAGATTAAACAAGAGGCCAAGACAGTTTCGTGTGTGTGTGTGTGTGTGTGTGTGTGTGTGTGTGTGTGTGTGTGTG
>NW_020954546.1:16876561-16891402 GCF_900497805.2 Vombatus ursinus | reverse complement strand
GTGTGTGTGTGTGTGTGTGTGTGTGTGTGTGTGTGTGTGTGTGTGTGAAGCCCATGTGGGTGGGGGGAGGCTGCAGGCAAAGCTTGGGCTAATTTGGTGGCTGGTATTAACTCAAGGAGACTTGGAAGCAGCCGTAAGTGATGTCAGCACTAAGCTAATGCTATCTGTAAGACAGCAAAAACATTGGCGTTTCTTCCAGCCTTCATTCCACGGCTGCTATTGGGAGTTACAGGGTTTGTTTTTCTTTGCAAATTGGCTTTTGAGATGTAGCCCAATGGTTACAGATCTAATCAATGTAACTGGGATTCAGGCGATTACCAGGAAATGGAGGGGGGGGCAGGCTGGGATGAGCAACTGAGTCTTAAAAGAAATCACAACAGAACAGGCTGAGATGTTGGGTTTTGTTGGGTTTTCTTGGTGGGTCTGGCTGTTTTCTGTGGCTCGAGCTGGTATTAGCTATAATGGGATAAAAAGTCTAAGCCTTGCAAATTACCTGTCACTGACTGATTGAAAAGCTTGGCAGATTATCCCTGGAGGCTTTAGGTCCCGTCTTCCAGTCCATCAGGGAGCTTAGCAGCCCTTCCCTGGGATTTCCCTCAAGGCTGAGGCTTCAGGACTGACTCCAAATTTCAACAATCCAATTTGGTGATGATCAAAAACACACCTTCCCCTGCTGCCATATTTAAAGACTTTTAACGGCTTAATTTTTTAAAACCTTAGTTTTTGATTTATAAAACGAAGGGATAAAGCAAGGTAACATCTAAATTTAGGACCTCAGCGATTTAAAGGCAGAAGGGCCCTCAATCCAACCCCTTCATTTTATAGGTGAAGAAAGCAAAGGCCAGATATTTAAGTGACCTGCTCAAAGTCACCCTTCAAATATCAGAGTCAAATCCTGAACCAAAGGTACCTGAATCTAAATGAGAACTCTTTTCCCTGGCTTATATTTTATATGCCACTTTAAGGTAGGTGTTTGTATGTGTATGTGTGTGCATATATGTTTGTGTGTGTATACATGTGTACACACACATATACCTGTGATGCAGACAGTGCCAAATATCATTATTTCCATTTTACAAAAGGGGAAACTAAGGCACAAGGCCACAAAGTGACTTGCCAACTGCCAGACAACTAATAAATGCTGGGGACAGGTCTTCATCTGAAGTGTCTTGACTCCAGCTCAGTGCCGTTACAATCAAAAGACCTGTACAGTTCTCACCCTTTGCTGGACAAGTCACTCACTTTAAGTGAATTTGGTGCTCTGTAAAATGGGTATAACAATCCTTGCCCTATTTATTTCACATGGTGGCTGTGAGGATGGTGCTTTATGAAGCTTAAAGGGCTAAATCATGGAGCTATTATTATTCTGAATCAAGAAATAATTTCTAAGTAACAAACAACTAAAAGAAATATGGAGAAAGGCTGAGTACATTCGAGTAAATTTATGAATGTGACAGATGAGGATTAAATAGTCAATTCCCTTAAAAGAGAACAATTAACAGGATGAGAGCTTACATTTCTAGTTACACCACTCTATTCAAAGTTAACTATTGGCTCAAACAAAGCTGTATACTTTGATCACTGTTGTGACAGCAAATGGAATTTGTGACTGAGTCACTGAGTGACATTTGATTAATGTCAAAGATATCTTCAATGATTAATATTATACATATATGTAGAGTGTACATGTATATGCCACACACGCATATGTACAGGCATATATCTATACACAGGCACATTTGTGTGCACATACTCATATACGTGTGTTTATACACACACAATTGCCTCCTAAGGGTGGGCATATTCCGGAGTTTTCTCTTGGGTCCTTTCTTATCTCTCTAACCTTCATTTGTTTGCTGAGTCCATCAGATCCCATGGATTCAAATACTGCTTCTCTGGCAATGACTCCCAAATCTCAAATGTCTTGTGAGCATTTCTAACAAATCCACCTGGATGTCCCAAAGGCATCTGAAATGTCACATATCCAAAAGAGAATTTAAAAAAAAAATCCCTCCACCCCTCCCCACCCACTCCTCTTCTTAATAAGTACCTTTTTTCTGTTGAGGATACCACCAATGTTCTAAGTACCCAGGTTCAAAACCCCTGGTATCATCACCCTCTAGCTTTCCCTCATTTTCACCCTCTATATCCAATCAGTCGCCAAGGGTGGTCAATTCCACTTCCAAGATATCTCCTGAATCCATTCCCTTCTTACCATTTTGAAGGCCTCCATGCTAGGTAAGACCCTCATCAACCATGGAATAGCCATTTAATTGTATACAGTCTGTCACCTGCCCAATCCACTTCCTATGTCCAAGACACAGAGCAGCCAAACTGGCATCCCTGAAACAGATTCTTAATGACGTCACCTCCATATTCAAGAAGCTGCAGGGGGTCCCTCTTGTCTATGGGATACAATGGGAATTCCTATTTGGCATTTATGGCCAACATACCTTTCTATGGCCTCTGAATGTCACTTTCCTTTGTGCATTCCATTATAAGACATTGGTGTTATCTATTTGTGTGGGAAACCTTTTCTCTTTAGCCACACAAGAGCCCTGACTTGAGCCTAGCTTGGGTGGAATCATTAGGAATTCATAATTAGTAAGGTCCAAAAGAAAGGGCTTTTATGATGTTGGGGTTGGCCCACTTTTATTAAGGCGCCCACTTTGAAAGCATTTTATTTCTATAAAGTAAAAGAGATGTAAGGGTGGACCATACAGTAAGGGAGAATGTATGTCCCAGAGCTCCAAGAAGAATAATTTCTTTAGGAAAGCATCCCATGTTACTTGCTGCATGGGTGGTGATATCAGGCCAACGTGTTTAACAGGGAGCTGCCGATCAGTATCCAGGAAAACAGTTAACAAGATGTTTTCCTCTAACGACCTGTATTGACAAAGGAATTAATGACATCCAAAGAAGCTTTTGTGTTGAAAGAGCCCTGGTGACATTCCCAAGAAGCAAACAAGTTTTCCCCATTAATGTTTACATTAATGCTGTCAAAAAATCAGCAGAAATGCACACCAAGACCATATGGCCTGCTGGGTGACAGAGTGTCTGCCATGGGAAATACTTTATTAACATTAAGTAGATGGGGAAGGGCTGAATGCAATGCCTTGGGCCACTGTGCTGCTCCTTGGCTGCCTAGGAAGAAATGGAAATGATGGCATCGAGGCTTTCTTCAGCATCAGCCCCAGCCTTTGATGGTTCCTTGAGACTTTGCATTGTGGGCAGTGCTGACAACAGAGAATCAGAGAATGATAAAATCAGAGAAATAAGAGAGTGTCACACAGATAAATAAAAAAAAATACCATACAAATGCACTGCTCTTTTAGACATTCCTAGCCTCTGTTTCCTCTTCTGTAAAATGGAAGGTCACACTAGTCTTTATCTACGATGGGCATTGCTTCAGACATACTAAGACCTTAGCTTAAAAAGGCCAAGGTCCCCCACTGCATTTGGCCGCCGGATTCTGATGACTCTGAAGGACAGAGTGAGGCTGGCGACTTTGCACAGCTCTGCCTCACTCAAATCCAATTCACTTGGAAGTTAAGACATCACCCCCCTGATGGCACTGGTCTTCTTTGGAAGTAAAGGACGAACAACAACAATCTGGTCATTCTGGTTGGCCTCTGAAGTCAGTTTCACTGTTCGTGTGTGTGTGTGTGTGTGTGTGTGTGTGTGTGTGTGTGTCCTATCTATAATCCTACGAGGTCTCTTCCAAATCTAAGTGGATGATTTTATCAAATAAGGAGGAGCAGCTAGGTGGCTCACTGGATACAGAACCGGGAGCTAGAAAGACCTGAGTTAAAATCCGGCTTCAAACACTTACCAGCTATGTGACTCTGGGCAAGTCATTTAACCCTGTTTGCCTCAGTTTTCTCATCTGTCAAATAAGCTGGAGAAGGAAATGGTAAACCACTCCAGTGTCAAATGGAATCACGAAGGTCACACATAACCAAAATGACTGACCATCAAATAAGAAACCTACTTATAAGAGCCTACTATTTGCACTGGGAGTTGGTCATACAGCAACCAACCAAAACAGTCCCTGACCCCAAAGAAATTGCCGGGGCATGGTCAAACCCGCCTTCCCACTCTGAATTCATGTTTCTCCCTCTCCTCTCCTCTTCATTCCAATATAGTCAAACTATGTTGCCGGCGATTCTTTGTACAAGATAATCCAGCCCCTGCTTTCACATCACTGTACAGCCTGATCCCATGGCCTGGCAGGAAGTCACGCCTCCTTCACTTCTGCTGTAGAAATCCTCTAACTTCCTTCAAGACACAACCGAGGCGCCATCGCCTACAAGAAGCATCTTCTGATACTGTTCACTCCGTCCCTAGCCACGCGCCCACTGTCTCCTCTTGATTTGACCGTGTAGAGCCTTGTACTCATTTATCTGTGTCCGTGTCGTCATCAAGGCTTCTACCCTGGCAGAATATAAGCTACCTGGGCATTCTCTGATTCTCTGCTGTCAGCACTGCCCACAATGCTAAGTCTCAAGGAACCATCAAAGGCTGGGGCTGATGCCGAAGAAAGCCTCGATGCCATCATTTCCATTTCTTCCTAGGAAGCCAAGGAGCAGCACAGTGGCCCAAGGCATTGCTCAGCCCTTCCCCATCTACTTAATAAGCTACAGTTTCATTCAACAAGCACGTATTATGTGCCTACTATGAACCAGGTTATTATTCCAAGTGCTAAGAATACAGTCTCAGAAATAAAATGGTTTCAGATCTCAAGGAGTTTACATTCTACAGGGAGAAACAACATGTACGCTGAATGTTAAATATAATATTTATATAAGACAACTGTATGTATATATCTACATGTTATATATATTTATGTATCGAATTGTGTGTCTATATCTATAGTATACACATATGCAAACATGTATAAGTATGTATATGCATATACAATTGCGTATGTATATGTGTGCATATGTGTTATATAAAAGCTGTGTATATATGCACATGTGTATCTGTATATGCACACACATGTATATATGCATTATATACATTATATACACACACAATGCAATTTCTGGAGGTAAGGCATAGTTATAACATGAAGAGTAGCTTGTTAACAATAAAATATAACAAAGAGCACTATGGAAAAGTAGAGGAGAGTAAAATCATGGGAATGATTTTTCATTCCTAGCATGTACTGTATGCTTATTAAGTGTTGATCCAAATTCTGTGAATAGTTAGCATTTATATAGCGCTTGAATATTTTCAGAGTGCTTTACAAATACTGTCTCATTTGATCCTCCCAACAACTAACTTGGGAGGCAGGTGCTATTATTATCCCCATTTTACAGATGAGGAAACTGAGACAAATAAGGTTTAAGTGACTTGCCCTGGGTCACACATCTAGTAAGTGTCTGAGGCTCAATTTGAACTCAAGCCTTCCTGACTCTAGGCCCGGTGTTTTAACCACTGCGCCACTAGCTGCTTTTTCATTGTTAAGAAAAATGTTGGCCAGAGGGCACCTGCAGTTCGATTATGAAATCAAACTCTTTCTCTCTACAGAGGAGAAAGCTGAGGCCCAGTGAGGGGAAGGATCTTGGCCAAGATGAAACAGTTAATGAGCAGCAGTACAACGTCTAAAAGCTTGGGGAGTCGATGTGGGTATGCTGGCAAGAGCAGCCAGAGGAGTTGGATTCAAATTCTGTCTATGACATTTATTACCTGGGTGCTTTTGAGAAATTGACCTAAGACCTCTTTGGGGTCTCTGAGGCCCCTTTTAACTCCAGGAGCCTATTATCCTGCCCCCGCTCTTCCACCAGACCATACTGCCTCTGTGAATTAGGGTGCCAGGTTCTGGTTGTAGGCACTCAATCAAAAATGGAGGAAGGTTCTATTTTAGGCTGAGCTGTCTCGTCCCTCATAACCTCATCCGTGTAAGAGAAGAGAAATGCTCAAGGGAAGGAAGAAAAGGATGGTAAGGAAATGCAGTCACAAGGCAGGGAATGTGTGCCCCAGCACCACTGAGAAAAGATCTTGGTGCACGGGGCCACGATTGAGGCACTAAACGTGGGAGTCACCCAATGTCAAATAAAATGACTGAGGCTTGCCCAGGGGGGTGTGGGAGGGGCAGAGATATCATGAGAGGATGCTGGAGAAGTCTACAGGAAGGTGAAGAACAGTGGTCTCTGAGGGACAAGCAGAAATAAGGAGGAGAGGATAAATGACAAAGACAACCAGGGCCATTTGGGCAAGTCAGAGACAAGAATGTCGTTGACGCTATTTGGAATAAAGTTAATGTCTAGTATGGAACATGACATGACTTTGCATCAACCTATTTCTCTAAAAGACGGGATGCAGATTTGTGTTTTCATTGAACTGATCCAATGGTATCTAAGAATTGCTTAATTGCCTTAATGGTTTAATTTCATTTGCCGCCAATACGATCAGCATAACACGAATGCGTGAGTGTGTCCGAGTGTGTCCCAGTACACACACACGCCTTTCAGCATCCTATTTGGTGGGGAATAGATAAAGCCCATCCAAAAAGCACAATCACCTGACGCTTGATAATAATAACGATTTGTTGTTTAGTCATTTTTCAGTCATGTCCAACCCTTTATGACTCCATTTGGGGTTTTCTTGGCAAAGATACTGGAGTGATTTGCCACTTCCTTCTCCAGTTCATTTGACAGATGAGGAAACTGAGGCAAACAGGGTTCAGTGACTTGCCCAGGTTCACACAGCTAATAAATGGCTGAGGATGGATTTGAACTCTGGAAGATTAGTCTTCCTGACTCACGGTATGGCACCCTATCTACCATGCCACCTAGCTGCCCATATATGTGTAGGTGTCTGCAAAGATACACACATATATGCATATGTATATATATATGTGTCTGTATACACACATGCATATCTATCTATATATATATATGCAGACACACACACAATATACACTATACAATAAGTCTGTATATATGCCCATATATGTGTCTGCAAATATACCATGCATGCTTATATATGTGTCTGCACAAATATATAAACATACATGTCCGTATTTATATGCTATATGCATACCACATGCATAAAGCAGGTGTACAATACAATACATACATGTGCATATATACATGCACGTGCATATATGTGTGCTTGCACATATATATATATATACACACACACATACATATACACATACGCACACACATCAGATACAATCTCTGGCCTCAAGGGACTCCCCTTTCATTAGTAATCATGGAGCCATGTGCTTAGTGGGACTAAATTCAAGTTTGTAATAAAAAATGAGCTACCAACCTGCTTGTCCCTCCTGGCTCCCTGAGGGAGCGATGACCCTGTAAGGACATCATCCCATCATACATCTTAATATTTCACCAGGCTAAGTCATTAACGCTCTTCAGGACCCTCCCAAGATTCGAGCCTTCAGACGCTGTCGGGTTCATTTGGGGAAGTGAGCACAGCAGCGATTTAACCAGGAATTTGTGCTTATTTGAATAAATACTCCATGTCTCTGCCAGACCCTGTTAATATGGATTGGCACCATGTCTTCTAGATCTCGGTAAAGACACTAACCTCATGCAACCCTGTAACAAGACATATCGCGACAGATACACGGCTTCGGAGTAAAATTAGAACACTATTAGAACTGGCGCTTTACAAACCGTAACTCAAATGATGCTCCAACACCCTGGGACGTTGGTGCTGCCGCTGCCATTTTACAGATGAGGAAATAGGCTCAGAGAGTGTATATGACTTGTTCAGGGTCAAAGAGTCAGGAAGCGTTTGAGGCAGGATTCTAATCCAGCTCTTTCTGGTGTCATGCCCAATGCTCTATACATTACACCCATACTATGGGTGGTTGATAAAAGCTCACAGGTACTGCTGTGACTTGGAATCAGGTTTAAGATGAGAGCTCTAGTGTGGAAGAGAACCTGCAGATGATGTAATTCTAAATCCCTCATTTAATCGAAGATAAAACAAAGGGCTAACGATGTTCTCGGGGCAGCTGGGTGGTTTAGTGGATGGAGCACCGGGCCTGGAGTCAGGAAGACCTGAGTTCAAGTTGAGCCTCAGACACTTACTAGCTGGGTAAGCTTGGACAAGTCACTTTACCCTGTTTTCCTCAGTTTCCTCATGTGTCAAATGAGCTGGAGAAGGAAATGGCAAAGCACTCCAGTATCTCCGCCAAGAAAACCCCCAATGGGGTCACTAAGAGTCAGACACGCCTGAAAACAACTGAACAATAACAAGAGAGATGTTCTGTAACTTAGCTAAAGTCACAGAGATACTGTGCTCTAAGCAGCGGGGCTAGACTCTGGACCACGTGTTCTGATTTCAATGAGCAATAATCTTAGGGTTACGACGTCTCTGTCTGCCTCTCTCTGAGTCTCATCTCCAGCCATTACCCACCCTCTACCCTCTCTGACTCACAGTGAAATCACTGTGAAGTGATTGTGATTTAGTAAATCCAAGAAGGCTTTATTCTTCTTGCTCCTGTGTTCAGGATAGTTAATGAAGCATGCATCTGGCAAGTCTGAGAATGGCCAGGTAGTTTGTCTGATTCGTTTCTGAGAGAGGAACAAAGACATAGACGACCCTGGCATTTCTTAAATAATGGAGAATCAAACCCAACAAGCATTTTTAAAAGACCTAGTGTGTGCAGGGCCCTTGGGATACGAATCCAAATGGGAAAAGAACATTGGCTTCAAGGCACTAAAAATCCCTCAAGTCCTTGTAGGCATAGCTTAAGTGGTACCCTCTCCATGAGACTTTACAGCCCAACTATTAGCATTTCCTCCAGCTTAACCTCATTCTTTTATTCTATGCTCTGCTTCAGTTCAATGTGTCCTGGTCGTTTCTCCCGCTGGAATGTAAGCTCTCTGAGGACCGGGGCTGTGTTCTTTTGACTCTGAATCCCCGGCACCTAGCACGGTGTCTTGCCTACCTCACAAGACTGACTGACATTTGCTGAAAGGAATAAATATCACTGGAGGACGTCTTTATTATTTGCCATGGCCAAAGGACTATTAGAGAGCACGGGCACCTGGAACGAGCATGACGACGGAAGTGTTCAACGGCACTGAGCGCTAACGTCCACTCACTTCCTCCTCCAGTCCAAGGCAATCTCTGACAGAATGATTTGAGGAAAAGGGGGAAAAAAAGGAAACACATACACTTATACGCACACAAACACCTCCCCCCAGCCCATCATGACAAGAGCATCAGGGCATTCTGGATGCAAAGCAGAAGCTTATCTGTTTTACTGTTCCAGCACCAGAGAAAATCAATTTTGACACAGAACTGCCACTTTACAAGCAAATAACTATACTTTCCAATAACCTAATCTGTGCAAAGCCTACTGAAAATTCCCTAAAGAACCAGTAGTTAAAACCTCCATTAAATCAAAGGGTTTAATATGGGAAGGGAAGAGAGGATGCAGTTTGACTTGGGAATGTAATGGACTCAGTGGGGAAATAAATATGGTGTTTTATGTGTACAGTTACAGAAGATGAGAATCCAGCATTTTTTTCAGAGGGAGTTCTCTTGCTGTGCAACTTCCTCGTAAACAGATGTGATTTTTGCTTATTCAAAAACATTTAGGTAACAATTACAGCATAATAAATTATAATTGCCGGCATCTTTTACCAATGCACCGCCTTCTATGCAAACACAAAGGAAAAAAAGGCTATTACACTCAACTGGAAACCCCCTTTTCAGGTAGCTTTGAAAGCCTTCCCCCAAATAATCATCCTTTTTTTTCCCCCACAGCATAAACAATGTCTTTTACCTTATGATTATGCAATCCATAAGCAAAGAGGATCCCTTCCTGCCTGGCAGACAACTGAAACATGGAGCACAGTCCCATGGGACCACCATAAGGTCGGATGATCTTTAGATGTTGAATCAAATGGGCCTGGCTCCAAACCCTACTTTGACCACTAGGTCCCCTAACCAATCTGAGACTCAGTTTTCCCATCTATAACATAAAGATAATGCTTATACTACCTTATTCAAGGGTGTGTTAGGAGAAAAGCACATGTAAACCTACCAAATACTACAGAAATGCACACATATTATCATTATTATTTATTATTACAAGCAAGAGTTTATTGCCTAGGCGACTGGCTGAAAGATAAAAAAGAAAGGTATAGCTTTCCTTTTCCCCTCTGTTGGCTTGTGTTTGAAATTCCGACCAAAAGAGCTCCTTCTGAAATCAGGGATGGTTCAAAATGAGCACACCCTTAAGGGAGATTAATTAAATCACTATCAGATCCTTCTACCTGAGCGTCAATTCATTTCTCAAATCCCTTTCCAGGGCAAGGCTAAGGGGGAGTGGTTTTAGACAGAGTGAGGTCAGAAGCAGCAGGTGGTAACTTAGGGAGAGAGGTATGATGGAAGACTCCAAAAGGATGTTGAAAGGGAAGACAAAAAGGTAGAAGAGGCCTTACTGCCTTCACTCAATTCAGCAAATATTCTGAGGTCAGGGACAGTCTTTTTTTAGGAGGAGTGATGTATGGCCAACCCATGCTTGGCATGCTATACATCCTGAATAAAGGGTTGACAAACGGTTGATTGACATGGGGGAACTCTGAATATTAATTTGGCAGCTGCATGGGGGACGGATCAGAAACAAGACGGACAAAAAGCTGGAAGACCAAAGATGCTTAAGTTTATTTTTTCATTTATCTAAGAACATCTTATGATACCTCCCCCCAAAAAACAACAAAAAACCCAACTTTCTCTAAATTTCTGGCAAAATGAAATACCTGTTCCACAGCCATTGTTTGTGAAGAGTGGATGAACATCTCCCTCGCCTATTATCACTGAATGCCCATTATCATTCAATAGCAGAACCTAGTTATAACAGTCCAACCAGCAGGGTAGCTCTCCTGCTGTTACATTTTGGATTAGATTGTTTCAATGTACTCATGAACCTAAGAGAGCACATGAAATACTAACCTATGAGGTAGCAGCATCTTCAAACAGCAAGGCAAAATCCAAGTACTCCTTGGGTACCTCTACTTTTACACCTAAATGTACTCCTCCTCTTCATTCTCCTCCTCCTCCTCCAATAAATCTAATTTGCATATATTGTACTTATTTATCTGCATAAGTGTTGTTGAATCCAAGAAGAATGTAAGCTCCTTGGAGGCAAGTGCTGTTTTCACCTTATCTCAGTAACTGGGAATTTGTAGGCAGTTAAAAAAATGGCGGGACTTTGGGGTTTGCATTATATGCTATCTTATTTAATCTTCACTGATAAAGATCAGTGAGAAGGGTTCTATTATAATTGCCAATTAAAAAATGAGTTAACTGCGGCTCAATGACTTGCCCAGGGTCATGCAACTATTAAGTACCTAAAAATGTACTGGAACTCCGCTCTTACTGACTGCAAGACCAATACTCTACCCACTGTGTCACCCAGCTGCCTCTACTAAATGACTTGATAATAACTTAATTAATAAATGCTTGTTGAATTGTACTGACTATAAATTTTGTAACATATTCTATATGCAGAGTTCATCAAGCCTCTACAAAAGAATTACCATTACCATGACTCACATTTAGATCATCTCTAATTATTACAATTTCTTCCCTTAAAATTGATCTTGTCTTATACCAAATCAGATAATATCTGAAAAGCAATTAGCACAGAGTCTGGCATATAGCAGGTGCTTACTAAATGCTTATTTCTGTCCCCTTTGCCTTAGGTGAACTGGTGAAAAGGTATATTAAGGAGACTAGGAAAATGATATGTATAATAATGAAAAGAACAAGAAAAAATAGAAATAATGACAACAGTAGAGTAACTTAGACAGAATCCGGTGGCTGAATTTGTTCTCAAGAAGAAAGATGGGAATGTACCTCCCTTCCACGTTTGCAGAGATGAGGGACTATAGGTATACAACACAGAATACGATGCTGGACTGACTTGGATGATATATTGACTTGTTTTGCTGAATACACACACATACGTATACACACACACACACAAATTTTTTTCTTATTTTGAATGTTGTCATAGAGGGTGGTTCACTGTGAGGAGTAAATTGGGAAATGAACGTAATGAAAAAGCAAAAAGATATCAATACGTTTTTAATTTGTCTTGGCTGACAAAGAAGGCAGGGTAATTGACTACTATTAACATGATTTCCAGCTTCAAGGGAGAAATCTAAATCCTGCCTACTATTCCAATGGGGTGGGGGACATGGTGAGAGAGACACACATACGGGTTTATTCTACTGGAAAGAGAGATGGGTTTTTGACAGAAAACCTTGTTTTAAGTTTGAACTCTGTCACTGATGTCTCTGTGTGACCGTGGGTAAATCCCTTCTCTCTGTAAAAGGAGAGGGTTAGGTAAGACTATGCCTGAGATGTCTCCCAGCTGTAAATCTGAGATCTTAGCACTACAGGGTAGAGACGTGCGTGCATTTGATTTTAGAGGAGACAGCGAAGATCATCAGATAAGATGAATAGGGAAAATGGCGACTGAGTTAAAATGCCTCAACGGGCACACAGGACTACTCTGGGCTCAGGGCTTTTAAGGGCTATGCTCATTGCAAATGTGTTGTGATGGTCTGTTCAGTTTGACTGTCCACAGGGGGCTCAATACCAATACATTTACAATGCACACACAGTAATAACTTCGCTCAGTGACAAGAATGCGTGGGGTGGGTAGGAATCTAGTTTGTTAGACTGAAGGTAAAGGTCTTGCCTTAGGGTCAAACAGGAGGTAACATATTGTTAACTGCTTTGAAACCTGAGTGGGATGAGAGGAGAAAGGGGACAAAGGTAAGTCATGTTTCAATGCTGTGAAGAGGAAGGGAGGGAGGGAGGGAGGGATTTTGTGATCTTTTTTTCAGGCCATCACGACCTCTTGTAAGAGACCATGTCTTGCTTATTAGCCTCACTTCCCTCTTCTGCCTCCTGTTCTGGAATTCACTGGAGTTGTCAATGTACCTGTTTTGCCCCTGACCAAAGCAGGACTGTCCTTTATCTGGGTCTCCCTCAAAGCCCCTGGTTTGTCTTCCTCTCTCGATGAAGCCCTCACATACCTACTGTGTTTCGGAATAAGACTTAAAGTCACCGCTCACTACGAAGTATGTCGCTGAGTGAAAGTGAGAGATGATTATTCCTGCTATTGCTGCCTGCCAACAGATGGCCTTTTTTCTCACCTCTTGCTCCTGAATTTGGACTCTTTTCCATGAGCACTCACAATAGGACCCATATTCTACCAAAAAGAATTTTAAAGAAAACCTGGTTTAGATCTCTCTTGAGGGTCAAGGAAACAGTGATCAAGAAAAAGAAGCCACACATTACAATGAAGAGAAAACTGGCTCTGGAGTCAGAAACCCTGAGTTTAAATTCCATCTCTGACATTTACTACCTTTATGACCTTTGTCAAGTAACTCTCTGGGTCTGAGGAGACTGTCCTGGAAGGACTCTGAGTTCCTCTCGACTCCTACAGCTATGATCTCATGACCCTACTGTAGAACAAATGCTGCCACCAGCAGCTATGACCTGCATTCAAATCCTGCCTCTGTGTGATCCTCAACAAGTCATTTAACCACCTGAGGCCACAGATTTCTAACCTATAAAATTAGATGGCTTAACTAGATGATTTCCAAGTCCTTTCCATCTCTAGATCTATGATTTTACTATTCTAAGTAAACTGAATCAGGTGAACAATATAAATAAAAACAACAATGTAAATGGAAACAAAATTAAAAGGCAACTGGTCATGGAAAAGAAATGATGAGGAAACATATTTTCCTCTTCTCCGTAGAGAGGTGGAGGGCCGCGGGAAAGGAATGTTTGCATGTCTTTTCAGGTATTATCATTTTGCTTAATGGTTATTTTTATTTTAATTTAATAATTATGCTTATTGTTGTTTTTAACTAAATTTATTTTAATTTAATAGTTATTAAATAATTATTTGCATATAGCTAGGTGGCAAAGTGGATAGAGCACTAGGCCTGGAGTCAGGAAGACTCATCTTCCTGAGTTAAAATCTGACCTCTGACACTTAGTAGCTGCATGACCCTGGACAAGTCACTTCACCCTGTTGGCCTCAGTTTTCTCATCTCTCAAATAAGCTGGAGATGGAAATAGCAAACTATCCCAGTATCTTTGCCAAGAAAACCCCCAAATGAGACCATGAAGAGTTGGATATGACTGAAATAACTCAACAATAAATAATTATTTATTATAATCAAGGGGACCTTAATTTGAGGAAGTTATTCAGAAATAAGTATATTAGAAAAAACTAAAGGTATGAATAAAACTTTAAAAACAACTTAGAACCTGTATAGTTACCCTCTCCTCTTCACATATTTCTCTAACTATACCAAAAATTTCGGGATTTTTGGTATTCACCTTCGTTCACCTTAGTTCAAAGGTTGTTTCTGATTCACCTTAGTGCAACGACTTCTATGTTTTTTGTTTTATTAAAGTGTTAGTTCAAGCACTCCACACCTTGCACTTGCAAACAACTGCTGAATGAGTGAGTGGACTAAATGAATGAGAGAATGAGTAACTGAATGGACAAGTGAATGAATGAAAGGACATGTGAATGAATGAATGGACATGTGAATGAATGAATAAATTAGGCAAATTCAGATCAGTATTAAATCCACTTGTTTCTACAGCATTCTACTGATCCTTAAAGAAACAGTTTATTTTACTTTCATTTTAATTCAATGATATCATCCATATCCTTCTAAAACAATGTTTTTAATGCTCTTCTCAGTGATGTGTGTTGGGTTTGTTTCTTTTCCCTGAGATTTAAAAGCACTCTCTCTCTCTCTCTCACACACACACACACACACACACACACACACACACACACACACACAC
>NW_020954546.1:16874133-16876551 GCF_900497805.2 Vombatus ursinus | reverse complement strand
ACACACACACACACACACACACACACACACACACACACACACACACATTCCCTAACAAAACCTCTGTGAGGGAATAGATGATATATGTATCATTATGAACCTTCCTGTTGATTTTTTAAAACCAAAGAGACATACCATTCTTTTGATCATCTGCCCATGTTACAAAGTGTCAGCCTTCTCCACTGGCTGGCTGGTGGATTGAAAGGTATGCCTTATGGGATGTATTACGTCTAAATCATCCATGATGTATTATGCTTAGTTTAAATGACGGAGTCCCATTTGCACAATTGCCCTATTAATTTACTCAACATTGATTTACACCATTTTTTCTGGAAACCATCCACCAGCCCCTAATTTTACATGCACTCTCACCAGCCCTGTTTCAGTTTTTTTCTTCCCGGTTCAGCTTCTCTCACCGTCTTTCCATCTGTTTTCATCCCTCCCTCTGCCCTGCCCCTGCCCCCTCCGCCTTCCTTCTTGCTTCTCCTCCACGTGTCTTCCCTTTTACCCTTCCTCCTTCTTTACCTAAGAGTAACTAATAAATCTCTAAATGAAGGCTAACAATTGGAAAGATCCTATGCCAAGGACAAGAATGACCAACCAAGCAAACCACCTGGAAAAATTCAGAAAGAACAAGCCGCGATGATTCAAAGTAAACTCGACTACAGAGACTGGCAACACCTGTCTCATGATGGACACAGAGTGGCCTGGGGGGAAAAAACCAAAACAGGACAAAATAAAATAAACAGAAATAAAGTTAAACAATCTTTCCTGATTCCTTAAGGAAAGGCTGTCTATTTTCCCAGTTGCATCCCCTTACCTTTTAAATAATAAGTGGTGGAGCTGGAGTCAGGAAGACCTGAGTTCAAATCTGACCTCAGACACTTACTAGCTGTGTGACCCTTGGCAAGGCACTTGACCTTTGTCTGTCTCGGTTTCTTTGTTAGTAAAAACTAAGATAATAGTAGCGCCTACCTCCCAGGATTGCTATGAGGATCGAATGAGGTAATATTTATAAGGTATTCAACACAGTGCCTGAAATATAGTAAATGTTATCTACGTGCTTGGTTCCATTCTTATTTGTGACATGGCAACTTTCATTAGCACGGGGATATCAGCTCAACAGTATCACCTATAATATCACCTATAATTTATTAGTGTCTTTCTTGGGGGATTCTCAGATTTCTGTCCAAGAAGCAATATGAGGCAAACAGACTTGAAGGGGGGAAATCTCGCCCAAGTGGGTATTATGCCAAGATTAAGAGAAAACAATTGTCTATTTAACTATTTTAGCAGAAGGAAGTGTAGGCCTGTGTTTAGTTTGAAAGTGTCTTAGACTCTATTTCCCCCCCCAGAAAACATAACACTGTCTTGAGCAAGAAAGAGATGAAAGGCTCTGATCTACAGAGAGAGATAAAAACCCACTCAGCTCTTGACCTACAATCCTGTAATCTTTTCAGTCAGCCAAGTGGGTTGTCATTAAGAAAGACTGTTCAGGTATAAAAACCACTTAGGTTATGTTTCCAAAACCAGTTATCCAAATGTTAATGCCTATATTTACTTTCCTTACTCTTAAGAGTGTTACAAATCATCACTGAAGACCATGGTTCAAAATCTAGTACTACCTCTCACTACCTGAATGTCCTAGAACAAATCAAGAAGCCTCTCCGAGCTTTAGTATCTTCATGCTTTTTCATTCATTCATTCATTCACTCATTTATTCATTCATTCACAAAATGCAGGGGGTTAGGCTAGAGGAAATTATACCAGAGAGTCTTGAAGGTACCACCCAAAACTAAATCTAGGCCCCTATGATTAGGAAATATTTACTGAGGAAACTATTCTCAAGGTGTTAGGAAAACAGGGAGAATATAAAATGCTTGTCATCCTTGGCTTCAAGGAATTCACCCGATTAAGTAGGGTCGAGGGGGCTGAGTTGGGTGGGAACATAGTGAAGAGATGAGGAGGTGGGCTCTACTGCTTTCACTATGACATAACCTCCCATTTATACCTTCTCTCTGTGTCTATCAATCACCTATATCTATTTGTCTATCCATCCATCCATCAATCTATCATCTATATCTATCTACTTATCTATCTATACTTATTTATATATCCATCTATCCATCCATTCATCTATCATTTATATCTATCATCTATCTGTATTATCTATAATCTATATCTATCCATCTCCATTATATATCCATCTATTCATCCATCTATCATCTATAATCTATCTATCTATCTATCTATCTATGTGTCTATCATCTGTCTATCTATCTCATAGACAGGATGTCCCAAAAGTCTTAGTGTAGTTCAGAACTTTAATTGCTTAAAAATTAACTATTAAAGTTGAAAATCACACTAAGAATTTTGGGACACTCTATATTTGTACATATAAGATATATTATCTATGCA
>NW_020954546.1:16801283-16874123 GCF_900497805.2 Vombatus ursinus | reverse complement strand
TATATGTGTATATATGTACATATACACACATACACAGAGAGAGAGCTTGTATGCATATAGTTTTTTGCATGTTCTCTCTCCCATCAGAATATGGACTCCTTGAAGGCAGAGATTGGGTTTTTGTTTTTGTTTTTTTTGCCTTTCTTTGTATCCCCAGACACTAGCACAGTTCCTGGGACACAGTAAGAGCTTAATAAATGTTTATCGACTCTACCAGCAGCCCACCAACTTTTGGTCAGAACTGACTTTGGGTAAATCACTTTATCTTCGAGAGCATTAGGTTCCTCCACTTTTGAATGGGCACAGGACGTGTGAAGGAGTTCACAGAGGTGAAAGGGCCTTTCACAGTGATTACAGATGAATAAACTAAAGCTCACGCAGTCAGTCGACAAACATTGATGAAGTGAGTTCTATGTGCCAAATGCTGAGGATACAAAAAGTCAAAAGACAGCCGGTGAGCACAAGGACCTGGTGATCCAATGGAGCAATGGAAGTTACCTGTCCAAGGTCACTCTGCTAGTCAGTGACAAAAAGTCCGTGAGCCCAGGAAGCATTCCCATTTCAACTCTCCTACAATAATATTTGCATTGTCCACCCCAGAGGGCTGTTAGGAGAATCAATGCAGATAATGTGTGAGGGCATTCCGAATACTATCACATTACTTTTAGAAACTCAAAGTTGGAACATGAACATCTCATTAGGATGCGTGGACGGCGAACTGGGCGGGGATATACATGATGGTGGGACTTCGGATGAGGGAAGAAAAGCGGTAGGACCTGCTCTGGCCTCTTTTGGCCTAGGAAAGTATCAGGAGGGGATGCAGGGAAGAGTTTTCCAAATCTAGCGCAAAGTGACTGGCTTTGTAATTACCGCATGGGAAATGTCCAACCTTAACTACACAGTAATTACAGGCTTGGGAGATTGCACAGCCTAGTGATAACAGTGTATGGAGTTACTAATTTATGCCAAATATAATTTCCATGTAGATTGCAGCATGCGAGTCTCTGACAGCCCCATGGTTGGGACAGAAATCAACATTATTTACGCCCTCTTGAACGACACAGCTCTTAAGAACACAGTTAGTGAACAGATCCAGTAAATGGGGAAAAACATAGAGGCAGGGTTCAGACTTTGAGGAAACTGAGCAACAGAAACTAACTATACCTTGACAGAAGCCAAAGGAAATCTTACTCATGGAAGGCAGCCAGGTCAAGGGAAGGAGAAAGCCTCTCAGCATCCTCTTTCAGATGCTTAAGGATAGAGCCTTGGACGCTAACTGGCTGGGGTACTTGGGGGAGGCACCTGATCTCTCTACAACTCAACATCCTCATCTATAAAATGGGGACACCACCATATTGAGTATCTTTCTCAATGAGTTCTTGTGAGGATAAAGCGAAATAATTTTGTAAACTTTTAAATTAATTATATGTAATAATGTTATAAACTTTCATAATTTTATAAGCAAAATAATTTTGTAAAGTTTTTCAATAGTTGTAAATAATTTTAAAACTTTTGGGAAGTATAAACTTTTAAAATATCAGCAGAAACAAATAAGGCAAGGGGCAAAATCGGATTGCAAACTCCTGGTCTTGAAAAAGGAAAATTAAAATGAATTAGCAAATAACAAATAAGGAAAGCCACAGTGGAGAATGTGCCGGTTCTGGAGTCAAAGAACGTGGGTTCAAGACCTGCTTTTTCAACTTGGGCAAGGCACAATGTCCTGGGTCTCCATTGTGACCTTTGTAAAAAGAGAAGGCTTGATGAAAACAGGCACTATTGTCCCCTCACGCTCCGTAGGTCACTTAACCTTTATGAGTCTCAGCTTCCACCTCTATGAAATGAGAGAACTGGATGGTCACAGAGGTCCCTTCCAACTCTAACTCTCTGATTCTGTGGTTCCGTGTTCTCTCTTCCCTCCCAGGCCTTTCTGAAGTTCTGTCCACTGGGGCTCTGGTCAAGCTTTCCTTGATTAGCCCAACCTGCTCTCCCTAACCACCTTGTACCAAGCAATTTCCTGTTTATTTTACGTTTTCCCTTTTTTATGTTTGTTGTACACATACTCATAGGATGCCACAAGGTAAGGCTGATGGAGAACTGTCTATGGAGTTTGGAAGACCTGGGTTCAAGTGCTGTCTCTCAAATAGATGGACTGTTTGACCGTGGGCAAATCAACTTGTCGTTGCTCTAGGAAGCATCCAAGGCCAACCTGAATCATTACAGGGAGTCTTCTCATCGGGGAAGTTCCTAGGCCTAGAGGTGAACCAACTTGACCAAGGTCACACAGCATATACATAGGAAGTCTCCTGTACTTTCCACCATATCCAGCTGTCCCTTAGCTCACGATCTTCTTGAGAAAAGCTCTCTACTTCTCCATTTTTCTTTCCCTAGGCAGGCTTCTTCTCATTCTTTTGTCTTGAAAGAAGAATAGCCAAAATGTACAAAACTCATGGGATCAAACTAATACAAGAGAATTAGGCACTGAGTTAAAACAGTGGACAGACAAGATGGGGAAACTTTACATCAAATGTTCAAGACAGTTAAAGTTCTGTTTCATAAAATGTAAACACTATCTCTCTACCCTACAGTGCTCTTGTCTGAAAATTCCAGAATATAGAACAGGATCAGGGAGGACAGGGGATGGTAGGGAAGGGAAAGATGAATGGGAAATGAAGCGGAGAGAAAGGAAAAGAGAAGAAAAGGACAAATAAAGAGGAGAAGGGAAAGGAAGAATGCATAAAAGAGAGAGAAAAATGAGAAAGAGAAGGAGAGAAGAGAGAAGAAGGAGGAAAGGAGACAAGAAAAAAGGAAAAAATAACAATAACAGTATTTATACAAAACTTTAGATATATAATATCATTTGGGACAAAGAGAGAAGAAACAAGAAGAAAGAAAGAAGGAAGGGAGGGAAAAAGGAAAAAGAATGGAAGGGAGAAAGAAGAAAGAAAGAAAGAAAAAGAAAGGAAGAAAGAAGGAAAGAAGAAAGAGAGGGAAGGAGGGGGGGAGAGAGAGAGAGAGAGAGAGAGAGAGAGACGGGGAGAGAAAGAAAGAAGGAAATAAAAGGAAAGAGGGAAAGACAGAGAAAGAAAGGATTCAACAGCTCCCATTTCTTTATATTTAGATTAAATGCACCAACTAATAATCTGAATGGTGCCAATAACAGCTTCCTCAGGATTCAGACCTCATCTCCCTCTCTTACTACAGTACATAAACGACATAAACTTCTCATCAATAGCATAAAAAATTCATATTCTGTCTACACAGCAGCTGCTATCACAGGCTTATGTCAACAATTGGCCTGATTTTTAATAGCATAAATGTTTAAAGAGGTAGCAATTCCTGTAAAATATCTGTGGGGATATTGAAAGCTGACATATGTCAGAACGGAGCCCTTGCCACGGACGAAGAGGCTCCACACGTTTTTTTCTCTACTTCCTAGAAGAGGTCCTCAGCAAAACATATTGAGCTTTTCAAACTCATCGCTGACCCCTCCTCAATACCTACCAGTAAACATCCACTCTCCATGGGGAAGCAATGAAAGCCCCATCAGTCTTCCACCCTACTGAGGCCAGGAGCCATCTTTGGTCCTCTTAAGTGACATGGGGTAGTGGACCAAGTCTTGGACTGTATTCAGGGGCACTGGGTTCTAGTCTTGGCCTTGACACAATCTCTTTAACCTTGGGAAAATCAGTTAACTACTCAGGGTGTTGGTTTCTTTACCTGTTAAAGGGATTGAATTATCTGGTTCTTCTAAGGTCTAAAATTCTCTGGTTCTAAGGTATGCCTCACTGTTGTTCTCAGACTGGAACCTCGGCACATGGGCAAAGCCAGGGACCCACAACAAGAAATCTTGCTAAATGAGTGTCTTATTAGAATAAAAAAGGGAAACGTGGTATGGTACAGCAGAAACATAGCCCTGGGTTACAAATCCCAGCTCTGAAACTTATTACTTGTGAGGCAAATCACTTAACCCTTCTGGCCTTGGTTTCTAGATCCGTACAATGATGGCCCCTGAGATCCACTGCAATCAATGTGTATGTGTACATGCAGGTCTGAACACATGTGTGAACACACACACACACACACACACATTATTCAGCTCTATTCCACCTGGCATTCCATTTATTGTATTTGGAGCTCCAGTAACTAGCACAGTGCCTGGAACATTGTAGGTGGTTAATAAATGCTTCTTAACTGAATGATTGATGAGACAAGCTCTGGCCTATAAAATTCATTATTATGTGTATACCGGGTTTTCCCCACTTTCTGATGATCTCTGAAAGCCTTATTCTAGTATCACTTATGTGTTTAGGGGTCCAAGCGGGGAGGACAGGAGGTAGGCAGTGCTGTAGACAGCCCTGGCTCTCACAACGAAAATGAAGAGGGAATGAGCTCTTCCTCATCCTTAACTGCTAAGCTCTAACAGCAACAGAATGAAGGAGCACAGTACTTCATTTTGATTAAGTTTATTAATTGATTACTAATGTTGTACTAATAATACTTTCTTCTAATACAGTAGTGTCATCTTCCAAGCACTTGACAAAGATTAATTACCGGAATGTACTATATTTGGTAAGTATTTGCAAGCCAGTGTACATCCAGGTTTATAGGCAGAAGTCCTCCATTTTCCCCATCCCTGTGTACACACCAGTTAATCTAAACTTGTTCTGTTTTATACTCTTGCCTCATTAATGGATTGTCTCCTTTTTGTTGCTAATTCCTTCACATGTTTCTTACTCAAGAACCTTACATGACCTTGAATATGAAGATATTTCGTGTCCAAACAAAACTATCACCCAAAGAATTTACAGTTATTGAAAAGGGTTAATTTCATCCTTTGTCTTTGGACCACCAATGCCTACCAGAGTGGCAGGCATGTAGTGGGCATTCAATAACTCATTAGAGATTGACTGTCTCCTCTAATACAGGCTGTCCCAAAAGTCTTAGTGAATTTATGGACTGAGACTTATGGAAAACCCTGTAGAATAAGGTCTTTGAGGGGAGGGACTGGTTCGATGTCTTTGCGTTCCCAGTGCCCAGCACGGTACCTGGCACATGATACGGAATTAATGAATGCTTGTGGAATGAGAGAAAGCACTCACCTAATCTTGGTACCCTAGAGCATTCATCAAAACGGTCATACTGGATTGACCATGCAATATAAAAGATGAGTTGGTAGGCACTCACAAGTCCTACTTTGACTCAAGGAGAAGAGGATTAGGATGGAATAGTCATGGGCACAGGTAGGGACATCTCTCTTTGGCTGGCCCTGTTGGTGACAGATGTCAATGCCATTCCTTTCGAGGCAGCAATGCCCCAACGCCCCAGGATGGAGCAGTGGCAGGCAACAAACTCTTCCAACCTTTCTCTCTTGACCAAGATAAGGTGAAGAGAGAACATTCAAAAGCAGAAGGCTCACAATCACGGCGGGCCACCAGGAAGCTTGACCAAATAGAATGACTAAGAGCACTGTCACTTTAACAAGCTCCATTTCCTGTCACACAGACGGCTGATTCCTGTTGGTGCTACACTCCTTTTGGCCTGATTAAACCGCTATGATGAACTTCAGCGTTTTGTCTGCCCTTGAGCCCCACGTCTATCCGATCTTTAATTCTACAACCCACTCATTTCTTGCAGAGCACACAACTCTACCGGTCCCGCCGGGGCAGCCTTGTTCAGAGTCGGCATCAATATGTTCAGGGCTGAATTCATTTCTGCAGGGAGCCCAGTAAATCTGAACTTTCCAAAATCATTTGGCCCCCATTACTGGTAAGCACTGCTCTTAACTAGGTTGTAACTCCAGCTAATAGACTCCATAACCATGGCAGAATCGAACAAAAGGGCCCAGGACTGCCTTCCATCAGTCATTTTTATTCCTCATCAACTAAGCGGCGAAAAAGATATAAGTTTCAGGTTTCTGAACCTCATGGCGTCACTAGATTGTGTGTGTGTGTTACACAGGGACTCAGGTACATGTATTTGCCACACCCCAAAGAATGTTGACAAAACTGGGGGGTCCAGACCTCTGATTTGATTGGTGCAAAGAACTCCTAACGAAAAACCACCCTCGACCAATGGGGATTGCTACCTGGTCTGTATCTTGTAGTCTTAAAGAACAGCCACGGGCATTGATAGACAAAGTGACTCCTTGTGAGAAGGGGCTATTTTTGGCTTTTCCTGCTAATATTAGCACTTAGCAAAATACCTGACACACAGTAGGCGCTTAATAAATGCTGATGATTCATAAATGACTCTCTTAGGGTCTCATTGCTATTATATGTCAGAAGCAGGTCTTGAACTCAGGTCTTCTAGACTCAAAAAACCCAGCTGTTCAGCAGCTCCAACAGCTGCCACTGAGAACACAATTTGTGGGAAATTCAAGGGTGTATAAATAACAAATAAGAAACGTAGGAGGGACGGCTGGAAGGTATGGTGGATAGAGGGTTGGATGTGACAGTCAGCAAGAACCGAGTTCAAATCCTGCCTCAGGAACTCACCACCTGCATGTATCTCAGCCTCAATCTCCTCATCTGTAAAATGGGGATCATAACACTATACTGTGGAAAAATCACCTAATACAACCGAGAGATGTTTTCCTCAATTTCCTCATCTGTATAATGGGGACAATGACAGCATACACCACACAAGGTTGATGTGAGAGCCAAAGTTGATAAGGTATGCAAAGGACTTTGTAAACCTTAACGTGTTATACAGATATTAGCTATTATCATTATTATTTCCCAAGTTTCATTTAAACAGCTGGCTACCATAACACTTAGGGAGAGGCATTACTCACAAGATTACCATGTGAGTAAATGGTTCTGATCACTCGCTGGGAGGGCAGCTGGGGTGACATTTTGCAGCCTGATCTGCTCCTCCCCATCCTGTTTATAAATAATCACAGTACTTTATATATAGCCTTAATTCACTAGGGCTGGTTTTCAAGACACTCTAGAGAATGCCTGATTTCTCATTTGCTTGACCAGTTTTCTTTAGCTGGGTGACATCAGGCAAGTGACTATCTTACCTTGACCTCGGTTTCCTCACATGTAAAATGAAGAGCAAAGGATGAGCCAGGTGGATTATAAGGTCACAGAATTCCAGATTAAAAGCTGGACAGGACCTTTGAAGTCATCTAGTCTAAATTTCTCATTATAGGGATAAGGAAACTGAGTCCCAGAGAAGTTAAGTGACTTACTCAAGGGCGCTCAAGTAATAAGCATCAGAGCTGAGATTTGAATGCAGATCCTCTGACTTCAAATTCAGCAATTTTTCCAATATACCATGCAGCGGTCTCTCTGCCTTTGGATCTATAATTCTACGATTCAATTTTTAAAATAGACGAGGAGTAATGCTTCCATTTGGGGATTCTTTTGGATTCATTATAGTCTAATAATTCTACCGTATGGGCCCGTGTAGACTCAAGTACGTGATAGTATGCATACATGCCCTTGTATACTCCAGGCTAGGGGCTGCCACACAATGAAACCTCAAGGTCAGAGCTGTATTGGATTCCAGTTTGAAAAGACAAAGTGGCCAATAAGGAAGACCTAATGAGCGTCTACAGTTTGGACAGGCTTCCCCCCTAGTCATTAAAACCCAATAGAAAAGTTGTTAATGACAACGGCTTTCTAGAACTTAATCAAATTTACATGAAGACTGGGTAAAATGGTTACATAAAAATAAGAAGGTGAAGAAAAAAGACTAGCTGCTCTGGAAACCTCATCACAGAAATAGGCAGTGTTTACTTAACCTTATTCTGGGCTTTGCTGACTTCAATAGATATTGAAATTTCTAATAAATCTGTTTCAATTGCTACTTCCATCTCACTTTTTTTCTCCTTTAGCACACAGTACAGACTCTGATCTGGATCAAAAGACACAGCCTGCCTTGCAAGAATCTAGGTATGTTATTCCTACTACCTATCCTTCTTCTCCTACAGAAATGAAGCCAAGGGAGAGGCGCTTTTCTTTTCTCTTTCTTTGATCTATTCTCTGTTCTTTTTTTCGTAACCATGGGATTTGATAAAAAAAAAATATTCTTGATCATGCTGGCAACATGGACAGGCACTTACCTAATGGCACTTAATAGTCTGTAATGCCTTTTCAGTCTCTATGATGAGCCCAAGCACTTGGAAAAAAGATCCTGCAGGTGGAATTATAAGACTGCTCTAGCATATTTTCAGCAGGATTTCTAATGCTTTCCTGATAGGCAGAAACAACAACTGCTTTACTCACCTACCAGAAGACTACAGGAAGGATTAAGATGCGATGATTCATTGCATACAATTAGGTAAACCACTTAAGAGAAGGGACCACTGCACATCTGTCTCTGAATCCCCAGAAATCTAGCACAGCGTCTTTCACACAGGGATGGGGACTGGGCCTCAGATTCACTGGAAACAAGAACCTAAGGACGCAGAAGCTTCTACGGACTGAAGATCATCATCTCTTCTTCTGCTTATAGTCTTAGAGTTGCCTGGGACATTGAAAACATAAGGGTCATACAATATGGGTCAGAGGCTGGACGTGAACCTGGTCCTCCTGACTGCAGGGGTCAGCTCTCTCTGGTCACCACTCTGTGTTGCAGCTACATCTTCCATACAATGGATGAACGAGGATGAGGAAGTACAGTCTACATTGGTAGAAGTCTCACCCTCATCCCTGAGTTCCCAGCTACAATGAGGTCTAATCCCTTTCCCTGCATGAAAGACACGGTGCGAGGTTCTGCTTAACGCTTATTGAATTAGATAGCCCCCATATTTGAGAGCAGACATGAACTTTTCTTTTAACATATTGCAGCAGATAGTAAGACTAGTGTGCAAAAGATCACTACATTCTTAATAACTCAGAGTAAAGGACCACTCAAAAGTTGACCTTGGATCAAGATAGCAAAGACTCTGGACAGACCAAAGCTTGAAGGCCACAAATTGTCCCACCACCTTATCAATAGCTGGTTCAAATGTAACCCAACAGGCCTAGAATGTAAAATTTTAAAAGAAATGTAAAATTTTTAAATTCAAGGAAAAAACCCATTGTGTAGGGTGGAGCCTTCAATTCCAATCCTAGATGCTTTTCATGGATTTCTGATCAGATGGGGTACAGAATCTACCCACTGGCTCATGTCCCAATGATCCCTCAACTTGTGGCATTTTTGATGGTGTTTTTTTTGTAAATTCTTCATAGAGAATTGACCCAACATGCAGAAGGGCTTCCTCTGATTCTTTTACCGTTTCATGGTTATGAAATTCTATCTATCAATCAATTGATCGATAGATTGATCTATCCGTCCATTTATCTCTCTATTAATCCATCTATCACTCTCTCTATCCATCCATCATCCTTTATTTAATCCATCTATCTACAGATTAATCAGTCGATCTACCCATCCATCATTCTTTCTCTATTTAATACATCCATTGATCTATCTTTTACTCATTTAAGATTATAGTTCTAGAGTTAGGAGGAAACTCAGCCAGGGCATTGTTCACTTGTCTATTTGATATCTTACCCTCTTGCTAAAGATGGGACAATATTATTTTCCCACCATCATTGTCCTGTGATAACATTCTTACTCTGCTTTTCCTGTGAGTGAAAGTCATTGGAGATATAATACCGTTATGTATCTTTTATTCATTATGTGGATCTGCCATAACTTTTTATTCCTAAGATGATGTCAGCAAAAAATTCCCAGTCATAAACCACTACCATGAGACTATGGATGTTTACTGCCTGAAGGACCCTGAGTATGTCACTTAACTTCCTTTTCCCTTAGTTTTCTCATCTATATAATGAGTGGGTTGAACAGATGGTCTTTGAGTTCTCGTTGAGTTCTAGATCTGTATCTAGGATTCTTTGATGTTTAGAAACAAAAACAGGTACAAAATGGACATTTGTAGCAGGAAATGCCTTGGGATTTCTAAAAGGTCTGTAATATGATTGCCTGATTGTAATTCACCCACTCTCCTTTTCATCTTCCTAAATTTGAACCTAAGGCTCCGATAATCTGCACCATCATCAAAGATATAACTTAATGGGATGTCTAACCAAGCGCACACCATAATCTGAGCAGAGGAATTCGGCATAGATACAGCTCACAAAATGCTACCGGGAAACTCTTTCATTAAAGGAAAAAAAATATGTATCAGCTGAGTATTGTAATAGGAAGCCACCTTAGATCAGGTGTCAACCAAATAGCCTGAGGCCTACAAACTACCATGCAGCCCCAACCAGATTAAAATGCAACTGTGAAATATTTAACAAAATAAACAAAAATACAATACAGCATCAATAATGTTAATCTGTGGTTTTCTGAGTTAATATAAAGCCTTCAGGGAACCTTCTGTATAGTTTAGTAAGGAGTGAGACATCACTGCATTAGATGCTCAAACAACACACAGAAACTACGTAACAAAGGTTGATGTAAAGAAGCCCTCGCAGAGAGAAGTCTGTGTGTACAGCTCTGGTCCCGGAGTCCAGGAAGACCTGAATTCAAATCCAGCCTCAGATATGTAACTTAGCGGTCACTGAACTTCTGTTTGCCTCAGTTGCCTTATCTGTAAAGTGGGAATAATAATAACACCTACCTTCCAGGGCTTCTGTGAGGATCAAAGGAGATGACCATAATAAAGCACTTAGCACAGTGTCTGGCACATAGTAAGTGCTGTGTCAATATTAACTATTATTGTCATTATTATATGTATAAGCATGGTACACAACACCTTGCATACAATAGGTGCTTAATATGTCTGCTACATACATCTTCTGTATTTATTTATGTACATGATGTCTCTTCCCATGGAATATAAATTCCTTGAGGGGAAGGAAAGGTTCATTTTTCTTACTGTATTCAGGATACTAGCACACAGCAGGCATATAATAAATGCTTGCTCACTGAATGAACTCGTTGAGCTGTTGCATATACACACTTGTTTCTGAAATTTACATGTAAATCATATGTCTTTGGAAATACAGTTTAGATGTAATTTATAGCAAGTCACAAATGACGTATATGAGACTCAATCATACCTCGTATTATGAAATTACTACCAATCTGACAAACCTTTGGAATCCTGGGCCAAAATGGCAGAAATGTCAGGTCAAGATACAATTCAGTGAACAAAATAGAAGTAGGAAGAGTCTGCCCAAAGCCCTGTTGGTCTCCCAAAACAGGACACAGAATTCACACTCTCTTGTTTCCTGCGTTGGGCCAATGTAAGAGTCACTCCCTACTCCAGTAGAGGTGACTGGCCCTGAGGTCCAGTAGGTAGTTAGGATGCACGTATTTTAGCATCCATCCCCATATGCCACGGCTGCTGTCTCCCACAAGCTGAAACTCATCAGCTCAGACCTTCCCTTTCCCAGGGCTCTAAAAACATACCCCTTTTACAATAAATATTAAGAAACAAAAGAAGCCAAATAAATGCTCTTGAGCAATTTGATTCAATCATTTTTAAGCTATCTGAGACCCAATTTGTGGGTTAGCAGTGCATGGAAGAGAGATGCATTTTCAAACCAAGCAAAAGGAGTGATGTGGCATCAGAAGTACTGCATGGTGTTTTCCATTAGGAATCACAAGTTCCCTCTGATATTTTCATCCAGATGTTTATTGGACAAGCTCCTGCTTTCATCCACATTATTTTGATTAATGTGTGAATGGACCCAAGAATTATAGAAAAGAAGGCTAAGGTGATCGTGCATTATAATAAATGAAAGGATGCCTCCTATTTACATTCACAATATTTCATGGCTAAAATGCTTACTGCATTTTTTTTTTAACTGCAACATACTTCTCTTAGCTGGTTTCGGTTTTGAAGTAATGATATAAAATTCATTTCATCTCTTTTTTCAAGCCAGCCTCTTTCATACATAACATCAGACTTGTCATATCTGAGGAATTATTAAAATAAGACGGAGCCTGCTGTATCTGAGCAGAAAAGCTGCTCTGAGCTGGCATCCTCAGGAGAGAAGCAAGCTCAATCTCATTAGCTGGTGCTGAGAAGGCGTCCTAGTCCCCAGGTTCAAGGTGATGAAAGATTAGGGCGTTTGGCCTTGCCTCATTTTGCATGCAGCTCACGTCCCTCCTTGCCCGTGAACACGAAATTACATTGAACCGGGGGAGTCTAACTCCATTAATTTTAAATGGAAGATTAATTTAACAATATGTGGCAGATATTTGTTACAAACCTATCATGTAAAAGTGACGGTTAGCAATAAATTGTGGCGACTGGGACTGGCCACTGGCCCTGGCGGAAATAAATCAGGAGGCATTTACACATAATTGCTGTTTTTAAAGACAGGGATATGGGAGATGTGTTTCTTTGATGAAAGACTGGGCAACTCCACTAGGAGAAGCAGGCGCGATATTAAAGGCCCAGCACCCGCTTTTGGAGAGAGGCATTTTTGATTAGGACTCCTGGAATAATCATTTTTGGAATAGCAAATCTCGTGCTGATGCAGGGGCAATCCAGTCTATTTATTACTGTTTTTTTAAAGTCTAGGTAACAATTCCGAGGCAAGAAATTGTCATGGATTTTTTTTTTATCAATTTTCTTAAAGTAATTACAATAATAACACCTACAGAAATAACCATTTGCAAAAGATGGGGAGAGGATGAAAACAGAAGGAGAGAGACAGAAAGGGATCGCAGCTGACAAGGAATAGCAACGCTTACTGATTTTCTTCAAGTAATTACAATAATACACATAAATAACAATTTGCAAGACACAGGGAGGGGTAAAAGGCGGAGGAAGGTTTTGAGGGGAACACAGTCTGAACAGGAAATGCTCTGAGATGTGCTTCTTTCTGCTGTCTCTAAGCTATTTGGTGGAGATTTCCTTTTCCAAAGCAAATACTCATCTTCCCGAAGAAAGGAAAGAATGAGAGATGCAGAATGCTCAAAGAGCTTTCCTAGGAAGGCATAAGCAATGCAAAAGAGAAAAGGCAAGGACGTTTGATGCTTGGAGCTCTCATCCAGAGAGGCCCGAGCCTGCGGAATGGAGCACCCAGCTGAAGTGCTTGACCGCACTCTCCGTGCTAGTCACGGTGTTATTCTAATCTCCTCTCCTCTGAAAGCTCCTTTCTTGGCAGCATTTGGGGGAAGAACGCTCAAGGACTTCTGTCTTCAGTCAGACCTGGAGTGATAGGTGGCTTTGTTTCCATCTCTTTTAAAAGATTAAGGGAGGAGGAGGGCAGAGTGTGGGGATGGGGCGTTCTCCCTTCTCCATACCCACTCAGCGTCCTCAGGGGGCCAAACAGAAGTAGGTTCAAAGAGCTGCCACTCAGAAACGAGACTTCACTCTGCTCTTCCATACTTGGCAAACAGAGAGAGCGAGGGCTGGAAATCCATCACTTGACATATTACCTATAGCACTGGCAACATCATTATCAAGGCTGGAATCCTTGGGCTTAAGCAAGTAAAGCTTGGGGTTTTTAACGGGGATGGATTTTTCTTTCTTTTTTTACTTGAGGACTTGTGCTCTTTCCAATTAGTAGCAACTTATAGTGGTTGTTGACATCGATACCCATTTATAAGTGTCTCGATTAGACGACCTGAAGGTGTGATCTAGAATTGTAGTCAACTCTCGATTATCTGAGCTGATCAAAGGTAACAATCTAATGGGTAATCCAAAATAGGAAATAGTTTGAGAGAGAGTGTGTGTGTGTGTGTGTATGTGTAACACATATGTTAGAATACACAATTTCTAATAAATATCTAGGTTTGAGGTCAGGGTGCAGGGTGAGGGTACAAGGGGAGGTTAATTTTCATTTGGGGTGGGGGGCTCAGTTTCATATCAATTATTCTAAAATTCATCCCTCTATGCTTCCTTCGTCTGCTTCCATGGATGTGTGCTATGCATATGTAATGTACTCTGCTAGGTGTAGGGGCATGTAAGGATAAATGAAACAATGTTCCTGTCCTCAAGAAGCTTACATTCTGATCAGGATGATAAGACGTATACACACACACACACACACACACACACACACACACACACAGAAGAATACGATGTGGCAAATATAAAATGCAATAAGAACACTCCCAGACAGGAAAGGTGAGGAAAAAAAAAGGGACAGCTATACTTTGAAATTATCATTTAAACAAGGAGTGTCTATTTCCTTGGGGCAGCCAGGTGGTGCAGCGGATGGAGCACTGGGCCTGGAGTCAGGGAGACCAGAGTTCAAATCCAGCCTCAGACAGTTACTAGCTGTGTGACCCTGGGTGAGTCATTCATCCTTATTTGCCTCAGTTTCTTCATCTGTAAAATGAGCTGGAGAAGGAAATGGCAAACTACTCCAAGAACCTTTGCCAAAAAAACCCCTAAAAGGAGTCAGTGAAACGACTGAACAACCACACAGCCTGTACCCTTCCCACCCCACAAAAAAATTAAAAAAAACTTCTTGAAAGAGCAGCCCTGAAGATGTGCAAGAAAACATAACACCACCCAACTGAACACGTTCTAGGTTCCCCATCCACTGGGGGGAAAGGAAAAAGTTACAAGATCAAGGAGGGAATACCAAGGGTCCAGAGAATTCTCAGGAAAAAAAGTCTAGATTAAGAGTCAGTTGGTTAGAATTTCAATTCTACTGTAGAGGGAATATTTGATTATGTATGAGTTGAACCAGATGGCCTCTAAAAGCCCTTCCAATTCTGAGATCCTACATTGAAGCTACAAATGAATTCTTAACAGTACCTAGCACAATAAGAACTTAATAAATGCTTAGTGATTGTTGACTGCAATACAGAGAGCGGTGGGAACTTTGATCTTGTGTCTTTAAGTTTGTGCCCTCCCTCCATATTCATGTAAACAGAAATAGAGCTACATGAATTAGAAGTTTTTCTCTGGGGATTCTCACTTAGGAATGGTTCTTAGTAAAGAAGACACTCCAGATTTTCCATTCTGACACCCATTCACTTAGCAAAGATTGTCTGTGCACCGACTGTGTGTACAGGGCTTAGGAAATGATCTCTTGGTATTTACAATTTCATTGTACTCTAACTGGAGACACTTTATCGACACTGAATCCCATCTCCAAGTAACTAAATACAAATAACGACTAGTTTTTGGAATGAGAAATAATACTAGCAATAATAATAAACCAATGACCAGTCTTTTCTGGGGAACCTATTATAACTTCCTTCTGAGGATCTCCAATAATAATTAAGCTCAAGAGTTTCCCTCAGAAAGGGGGATGAGAGGAGGGGTGAGAATTATTTCCAAATGATGTATTAATTGAAGCAAAGAAGGCTGAAGGGACCTAAGGCAGCCAATCTGAGATCGGGTGCTGAAGCTGCACATTCCCGTTGGCTTAATGAAAGAAGAACACCAGTGACATCATCATCATAGCATGTGACATTCAAGGCTTGCAAAGCTCTTTAGATCGATTATCTCAGATGACCTTGACAACAACTCTTTGAGATAAAGGCTATCATTACTCCTGTTTTAAAGAAGGGGAAACTGAGGCTAGGAAATGTAGTAACTTGCTCAGGGTTACACAGCTAACATATCCAGGTTATGTGGTAGAAGCCTTCCTACCCTTATACATGATACCATGGTGCAACTCATGATCAATGAAAGGTGAAGAGATGTACTCTTGAGAGGGTAGTCCTAAAGTCACACTCCAGATTTGAAGAGGTTGAACCACCCCAACCAGTGTGAGAGAGGACACAGAGACTGGAGGGTTGGAAGCTTCCAGGATCGATAAGAGAACAGAGCGGTTTTCAATTCCGCCCTGAAACCCAGGTTGCCAGCCCTGGATCCCTATACCTCATGTTTGTACTTTACTGTTAAATTTCTTATGGGAGCACATCACCTAATTAGAGGAATTGATAACGGCACTGTTCCATAATGAGGCCAATACATTTCAAAGTCATTAAAGATAACCAAGGCAATAAGTCTGGGTTTAAGCGGTGGCGGCGGCTTCCTTAAGATTTCACAGTCTGCATGTCGCAAGTACAGGGTGGGGGGAGAAAAAGCAATCCCTGCCTAGTCAACTGTAAATGCTGGGTTATTGGAATCTTTAAAACAGGCAGCAAGGAGAAAATTACATGGCCAAATCTCCTTTTTCCAGTTAATGAAGAATTAAGACTCCCATTTACCATATTAGAAGGTTCATCAGAGGTCTCTGCTCTCCATAGCTGGTATTTGACAGCAGTGTCAATTTATCTGAGTCTGAACGCACAAGTGCGTGACAGTACATCATTCATAACTGTCACATCTACTTATTTCTCTCATTGTCACACCACTAACGAAATTCAGGCCATGGTGTTTTCTTTCCACCCAGCCCCCACCTCCCTTCCAACATGCCCAGGATCCTCTCCAGGCTGCATCTCTAGATGGGGGTGGGGGGTGGGAAAGCCTATCAGATGCTTCTATTGTGTCAGCACAACGCAAATCGACCCCAACAGTCAGCAGAGCTTCGGTAATCTCGCCATCCAAGGGAGAAGGCACGGCTTCCCCAAGACTAACCTCCAGCCATACCGCGTTCATGTCAGCATTCGGAAACGCCAGCTCGGAAAGAAGATAATGCCGCGGAGAAAGACTTCTGAATATATTATACTGGGGCATCAGGGAAACAAACACATATACACGGCATAACCTTCCAAGTTTATCTTTGCTGGTAATGAGAAAATGACATTTCCATCCACTAAATAGCAATAAGTGAGGAAGGATTTCATGTGAGCTAGTACAGCTATTTCAGTACAACAAAAATATGTAGGAAGTGCTAAATACCCAAACCAATCAGGAGATTCTGATGATGAGAAACCACAAAGACTACATTTGATTTGCAAATTGAATCACTGAAGCAGTTCAGATGAATAGGGGAGAACAACTGTTATCTTTGTCATATGCCTTCCAGTTTGTACAGTGACTAGCCATTTTGGGAATGGCCTAACAGGGCCTTGCCTAAATGCAGAGAACTATTGTAAACCCAAGTATGACATATTTCAAGAGAGGGCTAGCAGCAATACAGACAGTGACCTCTGACTCGAGCTAACCAGAATAAATGAAACAATAAAACCCAACAGAAGGTCCTTTTGAGACACCGAGATTTTCAGTATCACAAAAATACAGCTGAACTGCTTCCGTGAGCCAAGACTTCTCAATCTGCTTAGGTCAAGACTGTGCTAACACACCTAAAAATTCTGAATAGCCTTAAATGGTCAGTTTCTACAAAGACACTAACAAAAGTAAAGAAAAGTTAAATCTTCCTTATCAGTCAATGATCCACAGAATTAAATCAGAAACTAATTAGGATCTGTGTAGGAAGTTCACTGAGAGACAGTATGTTGGAAAGAAAGTTTGTCTAGCAGTCAGCAAGACCTGGTTTTAAGTTTTCTCTGTAAGCCTGAGCAAATCATTTGAACTCTCAGTAATCCAGAGAAACTCTCTAAAATGCTAGGCTGGAGGAAAAACGGGGGCATACATTGGAAGAGTGATCTTCCTAACCTGGGAATGACCTATACAGAGAAGAACGTGCAGGTCCAATCTTTATGCTAACAGATGTTTAATAAATGTTTTTTGATGAAATGACTGATCCACCTCACCAAACAGGCCTCTCCTCCACCACTGTCTACCTGTAGAATTCTCCTTTCTTAGAGGCAGGGACTAGCTGGCCTTTGTAATCTTTCTACACCCAGAGTCTTTCACAATGTCTTAAACACACTAGATGTAAGAGTTTATAAGAGTTTTCATAAGAGTTTAGGGAATTGAATCAGTTGTCTAGAACAGCTTTGACTCAAACGGAGGCAAGCCTGCTTCCCCACCACATTTCATACAGCAATCAGACTAGGCTTCTTTTATGTACTTACAAGAAATAATTTTATATTAGATGTATATGAAACATTATAATCGCTTATTTATATGTTTGTCTACAAACCACCCCACTAGATTATGAGTTACATTAAGGCAGGGATTGGAGATTATTAAACCTTTGTATTTCCCCAGTGTCTAGAACTATTCATTTATTTAACAAATATTGATTAAATACACCAGGGAGTCTGCTAAGGGTAGAGAATTTGAACACAAAATGAAAAGACAGCCTATTGTCAAGGAGCTGGCATTCTACTGGTGCTAAGAGGCAGCAAGGTTGAGGCTTGAGACAGAGGGTGAAGCTTGAAGTTGAGAAGACCTGAGCTTAAATCCAGCCTCAGACACTTTACTGGACATGAGAAATTGAGCACCTCATTGATCTTCTATCTGAGTCAGTTTTCTCATCTGTAAAATTAGGATAATAATACCACCTACTTACCAGGACTGTTTTGAGAATCAATTAAGACAATAGAAAGTACTTAGCACAGGTTGCAAGAGTCTGCTCAAAAAAAAATTGACCGACAGGGTGCCCAATCGAAACACTTTAGACTACTATTCTACAACATGGCTCCTAGTGACACATGGAATCTCATTTCTCTTGACACATTCTCTATGCAGTACATGAATATAGGTCTATTAACTGCTCCCCGTATCTGACAGGTCTGAACTGTTCCCCATCATCCGCCTCTATGCCTCTGTCCAGGCTGTTGGCCATATCGGGAATATTCTCAATCCTCATCCCCAGTTCTTGGAATCTCTTGCTTCCTTCAAGGCTCTGCAAAGGTGCCACCTCCTACATTTCCTGACTCTCTTATCTAGTTGTTACTGCCCTCTCTCTCTTGAAATGGCATTGGATTTATTTTTTATTCATTTATCTCTGTGTACAATGCACTCAATCCAATAAAATGGAAGCTCACTGAAGGCAGAGACTGTTTCAATTTTGAATTAAATTGTTATACCCCTTTATACTCTATACCAAACACAAATACATAAAAATCTAATGATACAGTTAAGAAATGTGGGAAAACAGTGAAGTAATTTTATGTTGGGCACAAACTAAGGCTGTTCAGAATGTTCTCATCATACCCAGAATATAGACCCTCTTTCCACTGAAATAGGAATCACAGCTGTGAATTTTTAACAAATAGAGAGAGAGTTGCATTTTCTAAAGCCCGTTATGGTTTCCAAAGTGTTTAATTTATATCATACTTCAGAAGTAATGTGGTAAAATGGGTCCAAGAAGATTTGGGCTTAAACCTAACCTCTGACCTATAAAGACTATGTGACATTAGCCCAGTCACTTCACCCTTTAATGCCTTCAGACAATCCTCTAAGGCACTTGAAGAAAAGGTGTTTACCTGTCTTAACAGATGATATTTATTTATATGGAGTTCCCAATGACAGTGAAATCAAAATTCCAGTACAAAACATGTGTATTTTTTCTTATTTATTTAGAAAGTCAGCATGGCTTAGAAGATAGAGAACTGGTCTCAGACTAAGGAAGATCAGGTTTTAGTCCCACCTCTGACAAATATTTTCTATTTGAACACGGGCAAATCAGTTGACCTCAAAATATACCAGGCAACTCTCTAAATAAATGGCAGAGCAGGAGATGATCTGCATTTATAAGAGGAATTGTTCAACAAGAACTCTCTGTAAGGACGAAAATGGAGATCCCATCCATCTATGAATCCATCCATCCATCTGTCTTTCTATCTGTCCATCTATCAGTCCATTTATCTATTTACAAGTTCGTCTACCTATTCATCTATCTATATATAAGTTCACCAATCTATCTATCCATCCATCTCTCCATTTACCTATCCACCCATCCATATATAAGTTCATCTATCTATCCATTTATATACATTTATCTATCCATCTATCTATCCATCATCTATAAGTTCATCTATCCATCCATCTATCTAATTTATTCTATCATCCATCCATCCATTCATCCATTCATTTATCTATCCATCCATTCATTTATCTATCCATCCATCCACCTATTTACCTATTATCTATCCTTCTATTCATTTACCTATCTATCCATCTATTCATTTATCTATCTATCCATCTATTCATTTATCTATCTACCCATCCATCCAACTATCCATCTATTCATTCACCCATCTATCTATCCACTCATCCACCTCTATATAAGTTCATTTATCTATCCATCCATCCATCTAGCCATTCATTTATCTATCCATCCATCCACCTATTTACCTATTATCTCTCCATCTATTCATTTATCTATCTATCCAGCTATTCATTTATCTATCTACCCATCCATCCATCCATCTATCCAACCATCTGTTCATCCACCCATCTATCTATTCACCCATCATCTATATCTCATTTGATCTTTACAACAAGCCTCCTAGATAAGAGCTGCAGACACTTATTATCCTTTGATCCCCATGCTAAAGGTCAGGATACTATGACTCAGGAAAGTTAAGTGATTTTTTCCTGGGACACAGAGCTGCTAAGTATTTGAAGGAGCATATGTGGTCATTGCCAAGTCCTCCTGATTTCCATTCCAGCACTCTATCCAATACTCCACCCAGCTTGTCTTACCTGGAGCAAGGGAAGATGGACAACTTGTTTCACTTGGGGGGCAAGCTACCATAGAAAGTGACAAACAGTGGCATCACTCGTCTCCCTAGGCTCACAGAAGGCTGAAGAGTGGAAGCTTTCAAAAATAGATTCAAGGTTCCAACCACAGTCAAAACATCCCTAGATAGAATATGCCCCCGCCATTATGATATTTTATGGAAGTTTCTACTTCACGCATCATCGAGAAGGAAACATTGCCAACTGAATCCGATGACTTGTGGAACAATGAAAAGGAACGGAATGTATCTTTAGTTCCACAGTTTGTGAAACTTCAAGAACTAAAATAAATTACCTGACCCCCTGGTAACTTCCACTAGAACTTATGGATACAAATTGTTTGCCTCAAGCTGGGTGAAATATACATTCAAATTCAGGCTCTTGAAGGAAATTATTAAGTAGAGGCATATTAGCTTTCCCGGGAATGGACTCGTTTGCGATATTGCCACCGTATAGACCAATTATGCTACCTTGCCATGCTGAGAAATGATTGTTCAGCTAACACAGCTCTGGGAGGAATCAAAAGTACTACATTTGTAACCTTGCGGGGATTTCTGTGATTGTTGCTTCCTTTCCAGATCCTTCAAATGGAAAACATCTTCCATTAATCTAAATGCAAAAAAAAAATTGTTTCAGCTTTCCGAAGTTGCTTGAAAAATGTTAAGCACAAAGCAATAAAGTTTTTATGCTCTTAAGACCACTAATGCTCTGAAGCTTCATATTCATTTTGAAGAAATGAACATTTTATGGTTCACGGAGGAATAGCTACATGAATAATATCTGAGATTATAATGCATATAGCAGAAAAAGATTAAGTTTATGTAAACTATTTAATCAGACGTGAAATTCTCTCCAGAGGATAAAAATTCTGACCTTATTTAAGTTTATTTTTAAAATACCAATATCATGTTTCCACCGAGGGAACCCACCAATTTTCCCATTTACGTAATGTAAATATTCATTAGAGATGAGGCCTAACAGAAAATGTAGCCTTGGTCCAGGGACGGTCTTAAAGGAGAATCTGGCTCTATGGTAGGAGGCTGAAGGAGGTGACCTTCAAGGTCACTGTTAATATGTTCAACTCCAAATCAGGGAGCCACCATTTTATCTGTCATTGGTTATGTAACATACACAGTGGAAAGAGAGCTAAAAGTTAGATTCTGAGAAGCTGGGTTCAAATTCTCAGCCATAGGACCAAATTCTAGTGTTTGAAGGGACCTCAAAAAGGCCATCTGGTCTAACACCTATTTTAGAGAGGAGTTCAAGGAGGTTGAGGAACACTCAGAGGCTTGCTGAAGATCTAACAGGGAGTAGATATCAGAGATAGGATTTGAACCCAGGTTTTCTGACCCTGGTGGCAGTGTTCTGTCCACTGGGTTGGTTGTAATAATCCATAGGACAATACAATACTAATCTACACGATTTTAATGATATTGTGAATACATGAATTATGAATGGATAAGCAATGCATGCACCCTTCATGGAAGTGAACACGCCACACCATATGACCTTGGGTAAGTCTCTGGACATTTTAGGGGCTCAGTTTCCTCAAATGAAAAATGAAGAAAAGATTGAAAGAGATGGAATCTAATGTCCCTTCTAGCTCTGAATCTCTGATCTCCAAGGTAGTTTACTTGTGGAGTATATATAATAGAGGGGAAGATGGGGAAGGAAGAAAAAAACAATCATAATCTCTACACTGAAAAAGAAAGTTGGTTCTGAATCCTGGCTCTGACACTCACTAGATACAAGCCCTTAGAAAAGTCATTTCTTCTCCAGGCCTCAGTTTCCCATCTGTGCTTAAGGTTCTGAGATTTTTGTAGTCATGGTTACTCCCTCCCCTTGTGGAAAGTCTTTGAGAGGAGTGATGCCACCCCCACAAAAATTAAATTAAAAAATAGCCCACTGCTACCATAGTTATGAGCATTTGTACATTTAGTGGACACACAAACTTTTTGCTCACAGCCTTCCCGGGGAAGTAGATCCTGCCAGAGCTTGCACAACTATGGAACCAGCCTACAAGACCAGAAGAATCACCTCCATGGAAGACTTTTGTCATCTCTAAAATGAGAATGTAATGGTTTGTAGTATATTCATCTGTTTCACAAAGTTATTGTAACGACCAGAAGTTCTTAAGTTGGGAAACAAGGAATTTTGCAAAGGTTCTGGGAATCCCAAAGTTATATCATTGTATCAAATGGTTCAATTAATCTATGAACATTTATTAGGTTCCTATGCATTAGACCCCAAAGATGCAAAAACCAAAAATGAAACAGTCTCTGGCCTCAAAGAACAACTACTACTAATAATAATCATGATAATGATCACCAACAATATTATGAATAATTAATAATATTAGAATGATAATAATCACCACTAACAATAACAATTATTATTGTTACTACAACTATCATTTAAATGATAATTTATGGTTTGTAAAAATTTTCATGTTATTTCATTTTATTCTAAAAACCACCCCATGAGGTAAGTGCTATTATTAGCCCTAATTTACAGATTAGAATTTGAGTTTGAGAGAGATTAAGCAACTTGGCCAGGATCATACAGCTAGTACGTGTCTGAGGTAGGATTTGAACTCAGGTCTTCCTGACTCTGGCAGCTAGGTGGTACCTCAAATGAGGTCACAAATACTCAGACAGGACTGAAATGACTGCTCAGCAAGTTTTCTGACTCTAACTCAGTATTGTGCCACCTAGTTCTCATTCCATGTAGGGAAATAGGCATTTAAATGTTTGCTGATTTGCTAATCACCAGGCACTGTAAGGGCCAAGACAAAGAATGAAATAGCCGTGCCCTCAAGAATCTTCTATTCTATCAAAGGAGACATTACGCACATTACAAGGGGGTCCCAGAAGTCTGGAGGAAGTTTTAAGCTTTAATATCTTAAAAACCACAATAAGACTTTTTTGGAAAACCTGAATAGGTAAAGGCAGGTCTGGGGGAAAGCACCAGGAATGGAGGCAAGGAGGCAAAGCCTCAGGTAGGAGGCCTAACCTGAGCAGAACTTTGAAGGGAAGGAGGGATTCTAAGAACTGAAGAAAATGAGGACATGAGGGAGGTAGGGGAGGAGCGGCACTGGGATGATAGATGGAGTAACAAGCAGGAGACCAATAAGTAATAAGACTTGCATATATTCATACGTTTATAGACGTTCAGAGATAAATATTTATGTTCTGTTGTTGTCTTTGGATTTTTAGTGCCTAACCTAACATATTGCACACAGAAGGTTCTTAATTGATGCTGGTTGGTGGAATGAATTTTAATATATTAACTACTACCATGGGGGGAGAAGGTGATAGATAGATGGATGGATGGCTACTTAGATGGACAGATGGGCAGATAGACAGATGGATAGATAGATACATATATAGATACATAGATGGATGGATGGATGGATAGATAGGTGATTGATAGGTAAACAGACAGATTGATGGATAGACAGAAAGATGGATAGGTAGACAGACAGACAGGTTTTTTTTTAAACATTATTTTAAAAGGTTGGGAGCTATATTTGTAGACCAACTGGAATGACGTATAAAATGATCAACAAATGTGAATTGCTATTTTGGTCATAGCTATTATACTAATCTTTCTTCAATGCCCCCATCTAATTCGTCAGAGACAACATTCAAGGGAACGCACTGTGCTAAAATAACATGCATACACGCGAACTTGAACTATTGCTTGAACTAGTGCTCCATGCTTGGAATGGTTTCAAAGGTGAAAAATATCTTAAGCGGAAGAAGGTTGACTCCTGGGCTTCTAATCCAAAGTTCCCAAGGGGACCGGCCTTTCTCCAGCCCATTCTTACCAAGAGACACCAAGCTTTCTTTCATGGGGCTCCACAGCCCAGTGCCCAGGGGTCCATGATTCACAAAGAGCCACATTTACAGATGCACTGCCACAGGAAAACATTAATTTTTAGTTAAACAGATTGATCATCAAATTCTCTTTCATTCTTCGATTGACATTTTACCAAGAGGTTTTGTAGAACATACTGTTTTTAATGTATTCCTACCACTCTTGAAACATACACATCACAGAACGCTCAGTGTACATTGACAGAATATGTTAAAAATTACTGTGAAGTAATTTTGAGCAAGATCTTCAAAAAGCCCATCCTGGACATATATTCAGTGCATTTATACTCCAAATCCCACATTAAAAAAAGCTAATTTTAGAATGGAGAGAGAGAGAAGAGTGATGGTTAGTTTTGAAATGTCTGCTAAGACTTTAAATCTTCCCAAAGAAATCTAAAGCAGCGTAGCAGAAATAATAGGTTCATGGGATAGTTAACTTCGGTATTTTAAACCCACTTCTCAGTGACTGTGGTCAATGAAACAAAATGGAAAAGGATGACGAGGAAAGAACCTGGGCCAGTGAAGAGCTTGCACAAGGATGACACCTGCACTGTCTCTAAACACACACGCACTATCCAGTGAACCAGCAGAGTCACTACTTGCATGACCTTGGCCAAGTCATCTTCTTAGGACTCAGTTTCCTCATGTGCAAAATGACAGGGGGTAGAAGAAATGTCCTCTGAAGTCCCCCCTAGCTACTCTAAATCTAAGATCCAATTCAGTACCTGTGTGATTGTGGGGAAGGTAGCACTGGGCCTGGAGTGAGGAAGACCTGAGTTCAAATCCAGTCTCTGACACTTACTAGCTGTGTGACCCTGAGCAAGTCATTGAACCCTCTTTGCCTCAGTTTCCTCATCTGTCAAATGAGCTGGAGAAGGAAATGGCAACCAAAAAAGTATCTCTGCCAAGAAAATCCCAAATAGGGTTATGACTGAAACGAATGAACAACAACAACAAAATCTTACATCTCTGAGCCTCAATTTCCCCATCTGTGAAATGGGGGTAGTAATACCCACAGCCCTATTTCATAGGGTTGTCAAGAGGATAAATGAGATAATGGATGTAGGGAGTTGCCCTGAAGGACCTAGTTTTCCAATAGCACCTCTATCTAAAATTGCAAAAATGCAATTCACATTTTTTTATGGATGAATAATCCTGCCTCAGACATTTACTAGTTGGGTGATCCTGGAAAAGTCACTACTCAGTTTGCTAATCTATAAAATCAGAGGGCCAGCCTCAATGACTACTTACACTCCTTTCTAGCTCCCAATCTCTGCTCCAAGGTCATCTAGGGCAGACGTGTCAAACATGTGTGGCTGCAAGCCTGAAGTCTACAGGGATCCATTTCTATTTGAGTTTGATACCACTGATGTAGGCAATACATGGGGAAAAAACCTGGCCTCAAAGCCAGGTCTTCTAATTCATGGGCAAATGAGTTTTTCCATGGCACCATTTTTTTCACTACTTGGACCAATGCTCCTCCAACATTTTTCTTTGTTGTAGTAAGGCAGGAAGGGAAAGATGCAAGACCTTCGATTTTGTTGGTTTATACAACTCCCAGTAAGTAGATTCCCTTCACCAATGTGAAGTAGTATCTTCTAGAGAACTTAGAACAGTTAGAGAATTGCACGAGAAAGTTAAAGTGACTTGCCTAGAAAATGACAGCCAACATGTGGCAGAGCTGGGATCAGAAGCAAGGTCTTTCTGACTCTGAAACAAGCTCTTTAGGCACTGGTCCATGCTGCATTTGCGTTTTGTGGGTATCTGTTCCTAGGCTCACACATAGATGCTAGTAACACAAGAGGACAGGACAGAAAGCATGGGATTTATAACCCAAAGACCTAGGTTCAAGAAACGGTGCCAGTATTCCCTAAGCTAAGTGTACTTAGCAAAATCACTGAACTTCTCTGGGCTTTGAGCTGTTCAATTGTAAACAAAGGAATAGTAATAATACCTGGTCTGTTTGTCTCCCAAGGACATTGTGATGAAAGTGCTTTGTAATCTGTCAGTACTATATAAATATAAGATAGAATAATAAAAAATATTATCCACATTTACATGGTACTAGTTTTAAAAAGTACTTCAAGATGAAAAAAAGAAAGAAGAAATAAAAAAGGAAGAGGAAAGAGATAAAGAAGAAAAGAAAAAAGAAGAGAAGAGGAAGAAAAAAGTGAAACAAAGAGAACGGAAGAAGAGATAATAGGAAGAAGACTGAAAAAGAAAAGAGGAAGAAGAAGAAAGAAGAAGAGAAGGAAGAAGAAGAGAACAGGAGAAGTAGGAGGAAGATGAGAAAAGAAGACAAAGGAGGAGGAAGAGAAGGATGCAGGGGGAAAAGAAAGAAGAGGAAAAGATTAGAAGGAAATAAGGAAGAGAAAAAGACACAAGGAGAGAGAGAAGGAAAAGAAGAGGAAGAAGAAAACAAAGAAAGGGAAGAATGGTAAGAGAAAAAGGAAGAAAGGGAAGAAGTATGACAAATAACAAGAGAAGAGAAAAAGAGGACAAGTTGGTCAATAACCCTGTGTGAGCTGAGAGGATGGGGGGGGGGGCTCGGAAATCTGATAATGACTCATTAAAGAAGGTAGGAATTCCAGGGAAAAGTCCATTCCCTGTGTTTTGCTAAAGAGGCCTTCCTCACCAAAAGCTCTATGGATCTTGTTTTGCTACAGTCCTCCCTAGGGTGCCATGGTCACAGGAAGGAGGCATCTGCCACTGACTGATTGGCACAAGGTAGAGCCCATTACTCTGTCAAAAGCCCTGGTGTGACAGTGATGGGCCTGGCATGAGAACTGATGAGATAAGAATCTGGCAAGACAACCGATGGGGAACAAATTAAACTGCAGGCAGACAGAACGCACATGGTCTCTCCTCCATGGACATGCCAGGTCCTTGACACCATAATGAGTTCTGCCTGATGCCAATCACTGATTGTCACTTCAATCACACATTTCCTTTCTGATGCTCCCGAATAGCAAGAGCACCTGAAGTTCATAAAGTTTGCTGAATAAACGTTTGCTGAAGGACGGACCTTTGTCTTCTATTTTCTATTCATTTTTTAATTGGCTGCTACCATTGTTACAGAAGGAGCGATCTGTGTGGCACAGGGCATGAGTAGGACAGTGGTAGTTGCCAGGATGAAGACTCTGAGAGAGCTTTAATGTTCACACATCAAACACATTTCAATCCTCCCATTCATCTCTGATTTCTTTATTAGGGCTACTTCCCTATAAATTGAGATCTCAACCCCTCACCACGTCTTAGTGAACATTTCTTGCAAACCACAGTAACCAAAACAAAGCAAACACAAAACTATGATGGGGAGGGATATGGAAGGAGAAAATTCTCCACATCTGGCTCAGTTGGTCCTCAGGTGACAGTCATATGGTCATACTGTATACTGCTTTTAGAAATTCAATCACATTAGATTGTACTCTTATTGACCGTTACCATCTGCTGGCCTTTAGAATGTAGAGTGATCATAACCCCGGGAGCCAAGGGCAGAAAAAGAAAAATCACCTTTCCAAGAGAGAGCACTGAATGAAGCAAAGTGTGGATTTTGAGTAAAAGCACTTGGGTTCACATTCAAACTGTGCGTGACCTTAGGAAAGTCACTTCACATCTATGGGTCTTGGATATAATATCTGTGAAATCAGAAGGGTGAACAAGATGATAAGCAACTTTCTTCCAGTTAAAAGACCTATGATCTTATGTTCCTTTGCATCACTCTCAGATCTTTCCAAGCTGGAGGCCTACCTGGATGATGGCTCTTACCTTTCTTTCTGCATCCTAAATGGTTAGAGAATAAAAAGGGAAGCATGGGAATACAACGGTACCTTGCAGACAATGTGGGGTAATGCAGATGGGTGCAGCTCTCTCTGTTACCAGGATCCAACCCAAAATTCTAAGGAGCAGGAGAGGACATTCCTTTGGCAAGATCGGCCCCTATATATGTAATAAAGGTACTCTTAAAAAAAAGCACTCTACATCCCATGGAATCCAATTGAAATTATGTCATCTGTCAAGTCAGAGAAGAAAATTCAAGGAACTCAATGAAAATTACCAGAAAAGAACACTGATGTACAAAGACAACGTTAAGCTAGTCATCATTTGCAAAACTCTGGGAGTTCTAGCTCAATATCACTTCTCATTCATTCATTCATTCAGTAGATTTGGGCATGACTCTAAAACTTTCTCTTGACTATCCATCTAGACTACATAAAATCTTTCACGAGTTACTAGGGTCATGGGAATTGAGAAACACAAGGTTTGGAGTGATATCACAATATTATCCCCCATTACCATAAGGAGGGTTGGGATATTCAACAAGCCATCAGTTTACTGTTTAAGATTCGCTAAGTTGGAGACCTCAAAGAAGTAAAAGTTATTAAGTCATAAACCAAGACCTGGAAAAGACCTCAGAAACCATCTAAACCCATCCTCTTAACTTAAAGAAGGAAAAACAAACTGAGGCAAAAGAAAGTTAATGCCTCGTCCAAGGTGAGATTGGAACCCTGCTCTTTACTCTCCAGAAAGTATTCTTTCTGTCGTGCCATATCATCAAAGAAACTTTCAGAATATATCCTCACCAATCAATCATCAATCAATCAACACACGCTTATTAACCATGTGGTCAACAGTGTGCTGGTGATACAAAGGCAAAAATAGAATAATCCCTCCCTGTCCTTAAGGAACTTGTCAGGGTAAATGATATGTACATATATAGATACACCCATAGTAGCTGTGTCCACTTCCACGTCTCCAACGGTGGCAAATAGGTGGCCTTCTTGAAGCCTAAGGCCTAAAGTCTACTATTCTAAGAGGGAAAGGAAACACCCCTACTTAAAAAAAATCTTCTGATCTAACATGGCAATCTTGGCCAGGGAGAAGGACCTCCACCTAGTCCCCTCCCTTCACATCCCATCCTGTATGTAGGGGCACCTAGCATCAAAGTGTTAGATGACACAGTACATAGTTTTTGGATTTGGAATCAGGAAGGACTGAGCTAAGATTCTATCTCAGACACTAGCTGGGTGACCTTTGGCAATCCACATAACCTCTGTTGGGCTCAGAAATACAGGTATAATAACAGCATCTAGGATTATGACCGTGATTATTATAGTAAAAATAATTCCTCTGAAGCAGAGCATTTTTCTCACTTTTTTCTGCTTTGCTTTGCTTTGCTTGGGAATGACTGGCATCACTGGGAAAGGAGGAGAACACCACCATTTTGTCCAGTGGTGGTTCAATTCATGAAAACAAAAACGCATGACTCCCAGAATCTTCTTCCTCTATTCTAACTACCATCATAGGGGCCAAAGACTTTAGGTGTCTTCACAGAATCACAGCATTTCAGAGTTGGAATAGACATCCCCAGCCACTTAGCACAACGCAAACTCCAAAAGAAATCCCCACTATGAAGTCCTTGACAAGAGGTCTGCTTGAAAGCCTCCAATGAGAAGAAGCTCATCGCCTCCCAAAGAAGTCCACACTGCTTCTAGACAGCTCTGTTAGGAGCTTTGTTTTCTTTTCCTAGCATGAAGTTTAAAATTCCCTCTTTGCAATTTCTACCTGCTGCTCTTAATTCTGGGGAAAAGGAACGAGTCCGGCCCTCTGCCCAAACCCTCTGCCCCATGAGGGTATTTCAGGCTGTCAGAGCCAGGTGTCACGCCTCTCCTGAGTCTTCTGCTCTACAAGTTGAACACTGTGAGTTCCCTTTAGCTGATCACCATACACAATGGACAAGGTGGCTTTGGAGGTTCTGTTGGCTTCAGGTTTCACGCTCTGTTAAAGAAAGGTGGCCATTGGGTTCTGTGACCTCTCTTGCCTTCCATCGTCCAGCTCCAGACCAATGAGCCTTTGCCAACGATGGAACTCAGTTTCCTCTTCCATAAAATGAAAGGGTCGAATGAGGCAGCCTTTCCACCCTAAATCTATGGTCCTATAAACTCAAGGCCCATTGCCATCCTGGCTGCCCTCCCCATCGGGTTTCAGCCCCTTTGGACAATAGCACAAAAAAGCATGCATGATCACCAGAAGCGCCGAGGACCAGATGGGTTCCTGAAACGTGCTTGCTCCTATACTCTCCTGGCAGCTGAATCCACATGCCTCATCTCAAACACGCTGAATTATGAAAATGGCGTGAAAATGAAGCTCTTCAATGACATTTGTGGCTGTCCTACTTAGCATTCCTCTTCCATCTCTGCCCTCGGCACACGGTTCCTCCCGGATGCCCTTCCTTGACCTCTACAGTTGTTACTGCTTGCTAGAACTACAGTATCAGCGTTGTCAAACCGTTTCCACAATGACACTGTGTCTCAGGCAATGTTAGGCCACCGCCAACAAGTAACGAGTAACCCAGGCTGACAACACATTACAGCCCTGCCATAACCAATCAACGTCTCGCCCAAGCAAGATGGCAGCAAAATTACGGCAGGATATGTAACAACACGCATATTAAATTGGCATAGCAGCTTGGTAAACAAAAAAGGGGCAGCGGTGACAGGAGAGGTGGGGGGACAAGCGTGTAGCATTTTCTCTGCCCATCCCGGCCAACATTTCAGGCCAAGCACTCCTTGGAGGGGTTTCACAGAGAAGTAGCATGTGCCATGCTTGTGGCCAGCCAATAAACAGCATTCTTCTCTTCTGAAAGGATGAATAATGACAAAATAACAGCTATAATTCTTCTGCTAAGATGAGCGGTAGGAAAGGGTCTTCACTAGCAAGGAGGTCCTGTTTGTTCAGTATTAATAGATGCAACAGCCTGACCCATGACCTCAATGCATTATTTACAAGATATCACTCAAGGTCCCTTGGAGATGAGTTTTCTGTATATCCCACACACTCTGTCTGGGAGGTCCCTGGATACAGCAGAACATCATTTACTGATTACTGAATATGGGACCAAATCTACCCTTGGGAGCTAACCGCACGGACCCTACCATCTGAGTATGGAGGATATGGTTGTCCATCATTCTCGTCGCCTCTGCTCCTTCACTCCTGCTCCCCTCCCTCTAAGACCCAGAGTCCATCATGGCTAGGCGGATCTCCACCCTCCGAGAGAAAGTGGAAGGAAAGGCAGCCCTGGTTTATTAACCCAACATGCTGCAAATCTAATTAAAAGTCAAATACAAAATACCCTCATCAAAATCCAAATGTTCTTTTACAAAAACATCAAGAAAGAAGGGGGCATACAGGGAATGATGCCACAAAGGTAATCAGAATTCATCTTGAGGGACTCACACCCTATTACTCCAGGCTCATTATCAGTTCTCTGTGTAGCCAAGAAACACCTAGAGACCACATCATTAGCTTCCTACACATTCACTATGCTACAAACGGAAAGACGGTAACCAAAGCAGCCCCAACACACAGGGAAAGATCAGATTGTGGTCCCTAGTTCCCGGGCACTTGAGTCCGCCAAAGTTTTCGGCAATATGCTCTTAACCATGGAGGAAGTAGCATTGTGGGGCTTAAAAAAAACATAAATTAAAAAAAAAAGAACATAAACCTGTAAGCCATGAATTAATACAACTGGGGCCCAAGGTTTTTCTTTTAGTATTAAGATTTTTCAATAGAGACTTTAGAGTACACACACATTCATATAAAGGTTTCTTTCTCCTACTTTGGGTTTTGACAACTCCAGCTAATGAATTTTATTTTGAAGAATGGCACCCACCAGGTAACTAACGGAATGGTAATCAAAACCATTACAGCCCAATCTTTAATTAGCAGGAAGAGAAGATGCTGGCCTCTTTCGCCAAAACCCTCTAAAGTAGAGAGAGTAATTCTAGACCTGAAGAAAGGGAACGCGCACACACACACACATACACACACACACACACCCCCTAAGTGGTCCAGAATGTGCTTGTGGGGGATATTACCATATCCAAAAGGGTACTGTGAGAAAAAAAATCACCTGCATCATTAGCCAAAGGTAAGACCTCCATCACAGAAGGAAGGCTGAAGATATTCTCAGCTCATTTTCTGGGCTTTGGTTTTCAATGGAAATTTCAAAGGGAAGTGGGGCGGGGGATAACATTGGCAGAAAAAAAAGGGAAGGTTTACCTGGTTTGATTTTTTAATTTTTATTTATTCATTTATTTTATGGTTAATTTCCCAACTTTTCTTTAAGGACAGAAAGGTAGTTTAGGAGTCCAAAGGATCCCATAAATAAGGTAGCATGATCAAGAATTGTTGCTTTTTAAAATTATCCTTTCGTCTTTGAATTCCCAGCGCCATACACAAATTCTGATACATAACAGATACTTAATAGATGCTCACTGATTGGCTGATACTGTTTTATTCTCCCACCAGAACATCAGCTCCTGGAGAGCAGGGGCTGTTCAATTTTTTGTCTCTGTATTCTCAAGGGTCTAGCACATAATACATACTGACTAAATGCTTGCTGGTTAACTAACTGATTGATATTTTATCACTTGCACCCAGCATACTGTCTGGTAAATAATAATAATCGCATAATAAATGCATGTTGATTGATTGTTAGGGCATCATTCTCCCTTCCAGAGCAGGGGTTCTCAACATTTCATATGTCATGGACCCCCATTTAGCAATCTGTTAAGTCCCATGGACATCTTCTCATAACTCCCACCTCCTTCCCACCCCAAGAAAATACAACTGTCGCAGTATCTTCATGTCTCTCCTGGATCTGTCTGATATCCAAGGCTAAAAGGGACTATAAGGCCTTGCTTGGCCAGATAAAATATAAATATGAAAGTCAAACCTAATGAATCTTTGCTTATCTAGAGACACCTCATTGATGCCAGGACCTAAGACGAAGCCACCAATGACCCTTGCAAAAGCTGGGGGAGGGGGGAAGGGGCAAATGACCAAAGTGACTGCTGCCTTCTGCTGCAAAGAAGCATCATCCAAAACAAATGCGTAGACAGGGTTCCAAGAAACCAAACATGTCATTGAGATAAGATGAACACAGAGAAGGAAGCTGATGTCATCGGAAGGCATGGCGCACTGTTGCTCGACACAGATCTCAATAAGTAAGATTTCCAGCTCTGGAATCAAGGACAGAAAGGGAACAATGAAGGACGGCCTACTTCGGCAAGTGGGGAACCATTTCTCTGGTCCGCCATGAATAAGAGTAGAGACAGGCAAGGTGGCATCAACAACGGGACTTGGAGTCCAGAAGACATTAGCTACATGACCCTGGGCAAGTCCCTTGAACCCACGGGCCTCATTTCCTTCATACGTCAAATGAGGAAATTGGACTTGAAGGCCTATAAGGTCCCTTCCAGCTTCAAATATGATCTCGCGATTCCATAAATCAACTCAACGCAACTCAATTCAAGAAGTTTTTACTGGGCCCCAATAGAGTACTGGGCTTGCAGTCAGGAAGACTCATCTTCATGAGTTCAAATCTGGCCTTAGACACTTACTAGCTCTGTGACCCTGGGCAAGTCACTTCACCCTGTTTGCCTCAGTTTCCTTATCAGCAAAATGAACTGGAGAAGGAAATGGCAAACCATTCCAGTATCTTTGCCAAGAAAGCTCCAAATACTCTAGTAATCTGTCCTGAGTTACTGTTCTTCACACCTAAACATTTACAGGTATAAAGAGACGGATGACAGCATCTATATCTTTCAGAAAATCTGTTGTCAATTAGGAACCTTTCACACCCTGTTTTCTCCACACACACCAAAAGAGAAAAAAAAAGAACGGGGGGGCGGAGAGGTAAGAAGACAAATTGAATAAAGATGCTTCACTCCACGCTGCTGGGTCATGGAAGACAGCAGCACGACAGTTGTGGAGTTTCCAAAAAGAAAAAGAAAGAGGGGGAAAAAAAGTTGTACTTTCGTACTCAGGGACCTCTTGTTTTAATTTATGCAAAGATTAAAATATTTTGTTAGGCCTGAGCGAGACCATCTGTGCAAAAAAATAAAGGATGCCTAAGGGTAAAATAGCGTGAACAGTAATGCTGAATGTGTGGAAGGCAGTCGTTGCCTACAGGTTTGAGCATCTACCGCTGTGACCTTTACTGCCTCAGTGCAGAGTCAGGGGGAATTTCCATATACCATCTCTTCCAGAAAAAGCCAAGCAGCCCTTCCTTCTCGCTCTCCTCTGCTACCCACTGCTAGATTGACCCAACCGTGAGGACCAGGGGCAAGGCAAGGAATGTCAGTTTTATGGACAGAAAGGTACTATGTCAGGAGGTTTCCTTTGATAAAGCCCAAGCCTTCCATCTTCCTGTCAACCAATCCATCAATCAACTTATATGTATGTATTAAGAGCCTACTGTGTCATGGGCAATAGGGAGGTAAGACAAAACTGAAATAATTCTGACTCAGTTTTTCCTTCTGTAAAATGAGGGATTTGGCTTAGCTGGCCTCTGATGGTTTATCCAGTAATGATCGAGGACCCCAAGAAGGTGTGCCGACCATCACGTGTTTTCCTTGGGCACATGTTTGGGTTGTTTCCCAAACATAAATGCCCCCTCCCCCTTTCTGGGGTTGGCAATTCAGTCTTTAAAATGATGGATCACTTCCTACAACTCTTAAATTAACATTACAAAGGCCTGACCCTGTGTGCATTAAGCATTCCCTGAAGATGCTCCGGAATATTTTATGGGCTGTTTCATATTGCTGTCTTCTGTCTGATCACCTCTGGGGTTTATTAAGAACCCAGCCTGCTTGCCCCCCCCCCCCCACCTTGGAGCAGGCCAGCTGGGGGATGGGGATGAAGGCACGGGGAAAGAAGCAATGATGGGGGTATGCTATTTTAGATCAAAGCTGAAAGGGCTTATTTACCAAAAGAAAATTATAGACCTTCAAAAAAAATCCAGCAAGCACTTTTATCTAGGGGGAAGTTTTTTTCTACACTGTGTTTGTAGAAAGGTACCGCACATGAGAGGGAAAAAGAAAAGATCATTCGTATTGGCAACTCTTAGTACTGCTGAGGGATTAGCTACAAAACCACAGATGAGCAAAATGGTTTCATGCATTTCAGACACAGAAGAAATCAAAATGATTGAGTTTATTTTTCCCAAGCTACTCCCTGCGGTAATATGATCTAAAGGCCTTCCTATCCTCAGGTGACCCATGTATATGGGTATGGTGGAAAGGAGAGACAGAGAACAAGGTACAGTGGGAAGGAGGTTGCATTCAGAGACAGACGACCTGGGTTCAAATCCCAGCTGACACCTGATAGCTGTGTGATTTTAAGCAAATCTCTTCACATCTCTGTTCTTTCATATGTAAAATCAGAGCCAAGGTCTAGACCAGGGGTGTTAAACTCAAAGACAAACTGGACCACTAAAGCATACACAGGATGTCTCAAGCTGCATATTGACTTAGAAAACCACATATTAACATTATCTTTGTTCTAATGGACTTTTTATTTTGTTAAATATTTCCCAGTTACATTTTAATCTGGTTGGGGTTGCATTGGGATTATTGTCACCAGCAATACAGCCAAGGACACCATTGGTCTACGTGATCTCAAAGTTCACTTCCAACCTAAATCTATAACTCTACAGAAAAGCAATGGATTTGGAGTCAGAGAACCCAGATTTGAATCGTGGCACTACATCTTACTGCCCCTATGACCTTGAGCAAGTCACCTACTTTAGCCTCACTCTGCTCAGCTCAAAAATGAGAGGGTTTCACTAAATGACCTCTGAGGTCCCTTTTGGTTCCAAATCTAAACTTGTAGAAACCCCTAACCAGTATGAATGCTTTCATTCCCATGAAGAGGGAATCACAAATGAATGAACACATAGGTAAGTAAGTGTTTACTGAGTGACAAGCCCTGGGGATACATACAAAGTGAGATAGTACCTCCTTGCAAGCTATAGATATTCTATTAGAAGTTGGGTAGGGTGCTAGTTTTAGGAATCAAGAGGATCTGGGTCCAAATCCTACTTGACACTTGACAATTGTGTGACCATGAATAAGACTCACTCTCTGTCTCTGTCTCTCTCTCTCTAAGATTTCCATAAAATAGTTATGACAATAATGGTACTTCCCTCACAAGGATGGTATGAGGTTCAAGGGGAATGACACATGTAAAGCATTCTGTAAGTGTCAACCATCATTGCATAGAAGGGACTAGGGACTAGGGAAGGGAATTCTGGTCTAGGGCGGAACTTCCTGGTCGCGCACGCGCGTATGCGTGCATGTGTGTGTGTGTGTGTGTGTGTGTGTGTGTGTGTGTGTGTGTGAAGGGCCTCAGATTCCCCATCTACAAAATGGAGGGGGGTGGTGCCTAGGTCGCCTTTAAGGTCTTCTCCACTCTTGTTCTAGAAGTGTGACCCTTTCCTTTTTACAAATGAAGAAACAGAGACTTAAGTGACTTACTCAAGGTCACAAAGCATACAAGGTTATAAAACTCCAGGATCTAAACTCCAGTCTTCTGACTCTCAAATCCAATGTTCCGTCCTCATAACACGCTCAAGGATTCATCAAGACAAATGCTATCTGCCCCCAAAACACAAGTGGGGCACAGCCTGAGAATGGAAATCTTTTGTCAAAGCATGGAATCTGAATTAAGATTTCCATTGAAAAAAACAATTTCACGGAACAATTCTTCAGATGCTCCGCGTAGACAGCACTACTCCATTAATTACATTATTTCACTTGAGAAGCAGTTTTTTATAAAAAGAGTTATTTCCCACAAGAGCATAAATTATATACTTTGAGGGTTTCCTAAATACTTACGGCAAAGGTCACAGGCCAAGAAGAGAATTAATGGACTGAAGATGGCATAGCCCCAGGGAGGTCATTGGAAAGTAATCCGTCCAATATTCTCTGCATTTGTTAGGTGCTCATTAGAGGGCCATGTCCAGCGCCATTCCCCATAGTTTTAATGACACAAAGGGACAGAAGTGTTATGAGGAAGAGCAATAATCATCATTTCTGAACAGGGATGGGTTCATTTTTAATCTTCATATCATAAGCTCAAAAAATTGTGCCTGGCACATTGTGAGCATTTAATATATGCTTGTTAAACAGAATTTCCTTGGAAGAAGGGGATGACTGGGAGGGCTAGAGAGGAGTGAATTGGCTTAATTAACAATATAAATTCTAGATGGACATAGGGTTGTTTTAAATTACAGGGGGATTAAAAAACACATCTATTATAGTCTTAATTACTGGAGGTCATAGGATTATAAACAGGGTTGTTTACATTGGGCTTTATGATTTACAAAGTTTTTTACTTCTGTTTTTGGATTCTATCTTCTCAACAATCCTTAGAGGTAGGTGCTAATATTATCTCTTTTTTTACAGATGATGAAACTGAATTTGAGAGAAGCGAAATGACTTTCCTAGGGTCAACAGGATTCTCACTCAGGGCTTCCTGAATACCAACCCAACATCCCATCCATTGTGCTTTGACCTCAATGATCTCACCTATGGTCTCTATGATTTAATGCTCCCTAGATTCTATCACTCTGGGATTCAAAGGCTCAGAGATAGAGAGCTGGAAGGGAGCTTAGAGGTCATCTGGCCCAATCCCTTTATTTTACAACAGACACCGTGGGATTTGAAGCCAGGCCTACTCGACTCAGTCAGTTATCGTCCATGGCTCCAATGAGAGCTTCTGAGGGTTGGAGGACCGGTAATGGGGTCATTCATTTTGAGCTGGAAAATGAGGAAGTGAGGCCCAGAAAGTTCAAGCGACTTACCTGGGATCACCCAGGTAATAAGGACACTTTTGACTCGAATTCAAATAATGTTTCCACCGCGCTTGCTGTTTCCAGCAATGACTGTCTTAGGAAGCTCAGATCTGGAAAGGGCTACGGTCAAGTGATCTTTTGGAGTCCCTACCAGTATGCACAGAAAGTATTCTAACACATACATGTTTCTAACTGGGGGGTGTTTGGGGGCTTTATCTCTTTGCAGATGTGTGACATTCAGCTTATATTTCTGACAGTGGCTTATCAGTAAGTTCTAATGTACCCTCCAAACGAGTAAATGAACGAATGCGTGGACATCCTTCACCAAGCACTTACTACGTACCAAAACACCGTACAGAGAGCTAGAAATATAAATACAAAAGCCGACAATTCTCACCTTCAAGGAGCTTACCAAGAGCACATACAAGACACAGAGTAGGAAACGGACTCATGCAAGGTTATTAAAACTCCAGGATCTAAACTCCAGTCCTCTGACTCCCAAATCCAATGTTCTGTCCTCATAATCCGCTCAAGGATTCATCAAGACAAATGCTAACCTCCCAAAAACACAAGTGAGGCACAGCCTGAGAGAGGAAATCTTTTGTCAAAAAATGGGACCTGAATTAAGATTTCCATTGAAAGAAACAATTTCACGAAACAATTCTTCAGATGCTCCGTGTAGACAGCACTACTCCATTAATTACGTTATTTCACTTAAGAAGACAGCGGTGGTAAGGGAGGAGTCTGGAAACGTACCTGGATGGAGTGAGAGAGACCACAGGAGAACAAATCGTCACACCCCGTCCGGGAACAACGAAAGAGGTGATCTGATCGTAACTCACATACTCTCCTCATAGGATATTTTGTTTGTTTCAAACTGCTTATGTATCTCTTCTCTTGCGTCCAGAACTGCTAGTGTTCTTTCGCTCTACTATCTCATCCAAATTACTATAAATGTGTCTGTATTTATGTACGTATGTGTATATATATGTATAATATCCATTTATATTATATATACTATTATATAGTTATATATTGTATAAAATATATCCACATATTATATATACATACATATTACATAATATATGAGGGAAAGAGAAAGAAAGAAAGGGAGAGGGAAGAGGAGGTGGGAGGAGGAGGGAGAGAGAGAATGACTATTATGCATAATATGAATAATATGCAATTATTTTTATATGCTGTCTCCTTCAATAGAATGTGACCTGCTTGAGGGGAGGGATTGTTTTGATATTATCTTTGTATCTCTGGCAGTTAACATTGGTTGGCACATAAAAGGTGTTTCACAAATGCCTTTTAGTTGGTTCCAAAGCCTTCCAAGATCATTCTAATTTATATCCCCTTCCTCTGAATTCCCAGAATGGAGTACCTGTACAAATCATTTGTTAATTAAATCATATGCTGCCTTGTGGTATCTCTTAGAAAAAGGTTGTGTGAGATTATCTGATCTATCCCTTTTATCTTATAGCTGAGGAAACTGAGGCACAGAGAAGAAATACGATGTTCTGAAGGCCTCCCTGGGTCAGAAGCAGTCACGATCAAGTCTGGAGCTACATTCGGGCTTCTAGATAACAAATCCTGGGCCCTTAGAGGTCATGTAGATGAATGTCCCATGATTTCGATCTTGTATTATTTTATAGAGTCCATCATAGACTCATACTTTTGAGCAAGAAGGGACCATAGAAGTCATTGAGTGCAATGGCCAGATGAGGAAATTGAGGCCAAGAGAGGTTCCGTGACTTGACTATAATTGTGGGAAGTCAGTTGGCTAGGGAGCTAGCATTGATTAAGTGCCTATGATGTGCCAGCCACAGTGCTAAGCACTGGGTTATAAGAGAGAGACAGAGTTTGAACTCATTTTCACCCAACTCTAAGTTAAGGGCTCCAACCACTGCACCTTGCTGCTCTGTCCTGCTTTAATACAAGCTCCTCAGAAGAGGGAAACTACCTCAAAACTCCTCACATACCCCGGGATACATGGTATACAACAGGTATTTATTGACTGACTACATTTCCAGCCACCTTGGAAGTAAGGGGGTTGATTAAATAGGGTATTCCCTGCACCTCCAACAAATTGAGCCATCTGGCCAGTTTTATACCTATATATGTGATGGGTGAGGGAAAAGGGAAAGGGAAAAAAAAACATTTATTAAACTCCTACTATGTGCCATACACTTTGCTTTACTATTATTATCTCACTGTTGATTCTCACCTGGGAGGTAGGTGTTATTATTATCTTCATTTTACAGTTAAGGAAACTGAGGCAGCCAGAAGTTAAGTGACTGATCCAGGATCACACAGGTAGGTAAGTGTCTTAGGCTAGATTTGATCTCAGGCAATAAATCCAGGGGAACTATCACAAAGAAGTCTGAAAATCAGTGATAACATGGCGCCACAGATTTAGGGATAGCAGGTCCATTCTAATTTTACTGAAGAGAGAGCGTACCAGGAGGAAAGAGCTTTGGTTCCAGAGTCACAGGCCCTAGGTTCAAATCCTGTCCCTGAGACTTACTACCTGTATGACACCGGGCTATCAATCAACCTGTTAAGCACCTGACAACTCTAAAGCACTTTGTAAATGACAGTTATTATTATCATTATTATTATTATTATTATTATTATTATTATTATTATTATCACCTCCATCATTGTTTTTATTCATCAAGTGCCTTAGTACAGCCAGGCACTGTACTAAGCATCAGAAATTCCAAGGTAATGAATTGAACCATCTTTCACCTCCTTAGTCCTCAGTCTCCCCAACTGTAAAAGAAGGCAATGAGGGGTGGGGGCAGTTGGATGGTTTGTGTGGTTCTTTCGGGCTCTAGTCCTAGGAGCCTATGAGAAAGCTGAGGTCCAGAGAGATTAAGTGACTTGTCAGATGTCACCCGCTGGCGGAAGCATCCGCTTTTACACCATGAGACCCCAGATCCAGGCCTCTTTCCAAAGCATGGAGACACTCAAGGGGATTACTGAAATTCAAGTAAAAACCCTAAAGGATCACTGGTCCAGGAAACCCGCGGAGTGATTATCATGCAAACTCCAGAAGCCAGACTGGGAACTCTTATCTCATCCAGCTTAGGGCTTTGCCTTTAGAGGCGAGCTTCTAATTAGGGGGCTTATAATCATTTATATACTGACAGCTGGGGCATGTTATCATCTAACCAGACGTGACCCCCTTCACCTCCCACCTACAAAACAAGAACCATGTGGGTTCCCATGTCAAGATCTATCATACCACAGATCGGGTAGCCAACCAATGAGCAAACACTTCACAAATACCTACTATGTGCTTGGTATTCTGGGTACCTGGCACTCCAGGTAAGGGGTCAAGAGAGGAAAGAAGCAGGGTTGAAGGAGAGGCAACTGAGTATGTGAACCTGAGGAGACATATCTTGTGCCATTCTATGATCTCGGTTAAAAAAAAAAAAAAACGCCAGTAAGGGAAGGAGTTGTATTTAAATTCCTCCACCATTGCCAAGAAGGAGAAATAAAAGGTACCAGAAGATCTGGCATGTGCTCAGAAGCCTGGGAAAACAGCTTTGCACCTGGGTAAGAATGGGGAGTTGGGGGGGGACGGAGGGGGAGGAGGGGGGAGAGAGAGAGAGAGAGAGAGAGAGAGAGAGGGAGAGAGAAGGGCAGGGGGTCATGTGGCTGGAGGAAGAAGGAAAGAAAGGAGCAATGCTTGTCCTGGGGCAGGCAGGGAGAGCACATTACGGATTCACTGGGCATCACAGGAAATGACAACATTAGCATCTGCCCCTTCAAAGAGCCATCCCAATAAGGCCACGTTGGCTGGAGCTTTAAATCCAGCCCAGCTCCCTAAGCCTGCTGGAGACACCTAATGAAACACAATCCTGTCAAGGGTGGCCCTGGGGTAGCATTTCCAGTCTACATTCTATTTCCAGTTTAGGTCAAGGTTTTTTAAGAAGACGGCGTGCCGCACCGGGGTCCCAGGTGACGAGATCTGCTCAGATTTAGTCTTTGAATGTTGCAAATTACATTCCCTCATCAGGCCCCTAATCACTCTTACCAGATGGGGCTTGTGCTCAATTTTGGATCCACAGGAAATTTAATGGTTATTGTTTCTGTTTAAATAGGAGATTATTGCATTTTAATAAGTTCTCTTTGGGACTTGGAGCAACAATAGAGCTCTATGAATTACTGTAGATGGCTGTAACAGCATGCTGGGGAAAAATCAAGTTACTAAGTGTGACAAGTTGCTTTTTCTTCCCTTCCAGCAATCGCTCGGAGTGTATTTACCACCAAATTAAGTATGTGCCGAGGGGATAATATTTTTATCCTGCCGAGGGGGGGAAGGAGCTTGTCTGTGGATTTTCATTAAAATGACACATCTGTTCAGCAATTTCACAAAGTAATTCTGCTGAAAGTTTTATCAGCTAATTTTAATTATTCACTCCAGTGGGTTGAATACAGGATCCATCATGCTGAATTAATACATTTGACGGGAATTTCACAAAGAGGGGGGGAGAAAAAGCAATCAACAAATTGAATTGTCATGCAATATGGATTAAATTGAGATTCTTTAATTAGGATAAGCCTGAGATTTGGTATTTTGAAGGTATTAGGAAGCTTAGCAATACAGGGGTAAAGATTAAGGAAATGCAATTAAATATTACACTTTGGACACAGCCAACACATCATGGGAGCAAAAGACAAGAGTCGTCCTTTTGGCAGAATAGCTAACGGTGTCAATTTCAAGAATCCAGCTCCTTGGAATTCTCAGAGGGGCTCAGAGGGGCTCAGAGGGACGGGGCCATTTGTTTTGCAAAGGTGAAGCCAGGGAGGTGGATTTGGTCTGAAGAGGAAGGTTGTAAGGTGGAGTGGAGGGATGAATCTCTGTAAATCAATGGGGAAGCCGTGTGTGTGTTTGTGTGTGTGTGTGCGCGCGCGTGTGCATACACCTGCTCACCACAAATAGCACCACATTTACCAGTGATGTGCTCATCTGGCAGACCCCTTGTCATCCCTGTACTCAGCATTCACTCCCTTCCCTTCTGGGTCGGGTGTGAGAGCTGATTGTGGAGCTGCATGCCTTCTTCTCTTGGGTCTCCACACAGGAATGACATGTGAAAAGATAAGCATCCATGTATATCGGACCAAAGCAACAGCAGAAAATTAGAATGGTCTCCAGGGATGTAGAACAATACTACAGCCTGTGACTGCTCATAGGGGACGGAAGAGACTGTCATTGATTAAGTATACCCACAGGGCTTGTCAAAAGTTGTTTAGATGTGTAAAATAACATGGAAGCCGGAACACAGTAGGGGGAAGAAAAACAGAGATCATTAGGAAGGCAGGAGGCAAAGGTGGGGGATCTAGTCGCTACCCTTTTTTTTCTAGATGTTTCTGGAATGGCCTGTGTATAGGTGCAGAAGCCCCAATCCAGAACTGAATATCACATTACTTTATCAGCACAAAAGAAGATACTAGAAGGAGGAGAGAGATAATCTGTTGGGCAAACATCACTAATCCAGTCGGGAAGTAGTGGGAGAGCTGCTTTCTAGCTCCCTAAAAAGTTTATCTACACTAGCGTCTCCACCTGCAAGGAAGAAGAATCTCACCCCACCGCCCTGCTGAAAGACAATGATCAATACATCCCAAAGTATCAGTTGTTTACGTTCTGCTTTCTCTTTGTAGAGATCTGTAAAAGATATTGAACAGTCAAGAAGTATTTACTGGGCACCCTACCATATATTGTATTAAACAATTTTACAGAGAGGAGAGTATAAAATGTGGTCCTTAAGGAATGTAATCTTTAATGGGTGACACAGAACTATTTCATTTCAATTCACTTAGAGACTCATGTGTCAGGCACTCTAAAAGTCATTGAGAATTTTTAAAAATTTAAATTAAATTAAAAAAAAATTCTTGCCTTCAATCAGGTTATATTCTAGTAAGTAGGGGAGAGATAAGTAAATACAGTACATATACTAAGTAAATACAAAATGGTTTTTTTTTTATTTTTAAGGAAGGGGGAAATACTAACTAGTAAACCAATCAGGAAAGCCTCCTAAGGAATGTGGGCCTTGAGTAGCAAATCCTGAAGGCAGCTCAAAGTTCCACCTAAGACAAATTGAGCCATAAGGGAATACTTGAACAGTACTCTGGCATCTGCATGCAGTAGCAACTCAGAGAACATAATCCCCACCCTGAGAATCACAAAACATACAGTCTCTAGTTTAACAAATCTCACCAGATCATTCCCTGACTTTTTACCAGTCCACCCACCCACATTTCTCCATGCAACACCTGTTCAGAGAAAAGGTCGTGATTTTTTTCCTCTACAAATATCTGTTATTCGTCAAGCTCCTCATGTATATTACATGGCAGATCTTAGTATACTGTGCTATGATTTACAATACATGAGATTTCTATATCCTTCGTCCATGTATGTGTGCGTGCATGCGTGTGTGTGTGTGTGTATTAAATTATTTTTCCCTCCCCTTTAGGTCAGATTACTAGTAGTGTGTAATTTGATAAAGTTACCATGAATGCTGGGTACTGAGCGAGGTAGCTAGAAGTACAAAGACAAAAATGTTCCTGGCACTTGAAAAGTTTACAATCTAGTGAAACAAAGACAGGATGGAGTGGCTAGAATGATGGATATGGAGTGAGGAAGAGGAGGATTCAAATTCTGCCTCTGACCTTTATTAGCTATGTGATCCTGGGTAACTCACATCCTTGTGAGTGGCTGCTGCACTTCCAATCTGGGTGAAATAGGGAGAGAGGGAGGGAGGGACAGAAGAAGGAAGGAAGGAAGGAAGGAAGGAAGGAAGGGAGGGAGGGAGGGAGGGAAGGAGGAAGGAAGGAAGGAAGGAAGGGAGGGAGGGAGGGAGGGAAGGACTTAGAGCTAAAAAAGGACCTAAGTCTGATCCTTTTGTGTTTCAAATGAGGAAACTGAGGCCCAGACAGGTGAAATGACTTATGATCACAGCAACATGAATCTAGAAAGGCCATTAGAGGCCACCCAATCAAACCCTCTCATTTTACAAATGAGGAGCCTGAAGCTGGAAGGGTGCAGCAGCTCACCCAAGGTCACAGAGCTAGCAAGCAGGGGAATCAGGATTTGAACATCCGGGACTCTGACTTCGGACCTAGCATGATTTCTCACTGTATCACACTGCCTCCCTTGGAAGATAAGAGCGGGAAAAAAGCTTATGAAATTATGCTTCAACATCTTTCTTTGTTTCTGTCTTCCAGATTTCTCACAAGAGAATTTACTTTCTCCAAGAGTACATCATCACATAATCTTAGATGTGGAAGGGACCATAGAGGCCATTTAGCCCCATTCCATCTCTGGTTCATGGATTCTATAAACAACATCACCAACAAGTGGTCATACATCCATGCCCAGCTTAGACTCTGTCAATGAGAGAGAAGGCACTACCAGTGAAGGCAGTCCATTCCATTTTCAGACTAGTTATTACAAGAAATTATAACAATTATTGTTACAGTAACTTCCTTATACTGAACCAAAAGTCTACCTCCTATAATTAGCATTTATTTGTTATAATGGTACCCTTTGGAGTAAAATCTGATCTCTTTATCATGACAGACTTTCAGTTATTTAAGGATGACAATGATGCTACCTGTCTCCATTTTCCGGGTAAGTCTTTTCTATCCCAAGCTTCTCTAATGGATAGTCCCTTGAGCATCAAGTTAACCTTCTACCAATCATATTCCAATTTATGTCACTCTAAAAATGTGATGCACAGCTATTACAAATTTCCATACCTTCTCTTTTTTTTGAAAATTGTTTATTTTATTTTTAATTTATGGAATAAGGTCATCATTTCCATAATAGTATAATAAAAAGATGTTTGCACATAAAATTTCAAATCTATTATGTACAACTTGCTATTCCTTTTAAATATGTTATCATGTAAATTTCTTTTTTCCTTTTTTTTTCCCTCCCCCCTCCCTGCAGATGTCTCCACTTACATCCCACAGACATCAAAAACTCCAAGGGGCAGCTAGGTGGCGCAGTGGATAGAGCACCAGCCCTGAAGTCAGGAGGACCTGAATTCAAATGCGGCCTCAGACCAAACACTTGACTCATACTAGCTGTGTGACCTTGTGCAAGTCACTTAACCCTGATTACCTCACCAAAAAAAAAGGATATTTAAAAAAAAACTCCAAAAAGTCTAAAACAGAATTTTCCTAAAAACCTACCCATCTTCTGAACTTTTCTATGTCTGTCAAAGGTAACATCATCCTTCTAGTCTCTTAGGCTCATGACTTCATAGTTATCTTCACCTTTTCCATTTATCTTACCACCCCCACGTCCAATCATTACCAAGCCAGATCAATTTTATTCCCAAAACATCTCTTGCATCTTACTCCTTTCTCTATTCTCAAATAGCAACCAACTAAGCTTAGAACCTGGTCATCTTTTGCTCAGATTATACTTCAATAACCTCCAACTTGTTATCCCTGCCTCCAGGCTCTCATCATCAAATATTTACCACGCATTTATTAAGTGCTTACCATAGGAGGGCTATTGAACTGAAAACCCTGGAGATACAAAGTCAAGGCATGCCCATAGTTGCCTGAGTAACCCTCCTAAAGAACAGGTGTGATGATATCACTCCCTAGATGAGGAAGCATCCATGGTGTTCTTATGTCTTCAACAGTTTCTTTAGGATAAAAACCCTCCTCTGTTTGGCATTTAAATTCTTTTTCCAGTTGGGCTCCGACCTGTGACTTCCTCTCAAACACTCCACAATTTAGCTACACTAGCTTATGTGTACTTGTTCCTTGATAATGAAATTCTACCTCTAACCTTTTTGCCTGGGCAAAGGCTTTCCCCTCCCATCTGTCCCGTACTTGGTAAGCTCACCTCCACCTGTAGGAATCCTGAGTAACTACATGGCTCAGAACACAGCACAATTTCTTGTTAGAGGTCCTTTCTGATCATCACCCCCTTTACTATTCTCTCTGACTTCCTGAAATTACTCTACGTTGAATTAGAGTTCATTTTGTATTTGATTAACTCTGTGTAAATTCTTTCTTTTCTGCAGGCCTTATGTGGTAGAATGTAAGCTCTCTTAGAGCAAGGAAAATTTCTTTTCTGTCTCAGTGGTAGCAGGGCCCAGTGCAGTGCCTGGAACAAAACATACCACAAGCCTTTGTCTATAGCCATCTCCCCATCTCCAGTTCCAACCTGGAACTCTGGGTAGTGAGAGTTCTGGATAAATAGACCAATCCTGATACACTCACTGCTAAGCTCTAGCTACCTCCTGGCCATTACTCATGTGGACCTTCCACCCTGCCCTGCCTTCTACTGCTATCTCTGGAAAGAGTGAACAAATCACTGTAATCTTTCTTGCCTTCTCAAAGGATAGAGAAGGGGTGGAGGGAGGGAGAGAATTAGTAATTAAATATTTTTTAAAAATATATCAATGTAATCATTCCTCAAAAGGATCTGTCAGCTGACCTCTGGCTTCACTCATCAATTCTGTAATTTCCCAAGCCAAACACTCTGCCCAGGCCGCCGTTCCCATAACTGTGCTGTCTTCCTTTATGAAAATGTGCCATTTCCAGTCATCCTGATGAATAGATATCTAGCCACTGGACCCACATGGCTCTGGAGGAGAGAGTGAGGCTGGTGACTTTACACAGCCCTCCCTCACTCCAATCAAAGTCAACTGCATGTCATGTTATCATCTCCCTGAAGTCATGGTCCTCTCTGAGAACAAAGCACAAACACAAACTCCCTGAGTATAGGAAATGTCTTTCTTTCAGTATCTGTAACACGACGCTTTTAGGTTAAGTGATTAAATAACTCAACTTCTAATAATGACTTGTGTGACTAAACCTTCTGGCCCCAAGTCATTCACCTGTAAAATCAGGGAGTTGAAGTTGATGGTCTCCACGATTTCTGTACAGTCCAATCCCAGCTCTCAACTACCTCTAAGTCCCGAGTCATTTGCAGTTCAGCATTTAAAAAAGCACATCTCTACAACAGTAAGTAGACCTTCGGCATATATAGTATATGCATTGGCTTGCACTTTTTGTATAATTCTCTAACTTCCTAATAAAAGGGCAACTCTAACACTCACTTCTTATTTTATTACATCATGCATCCTTTTAATGAATGTGTATCATATTCCCATGAAGAAATGACAGTTTTAGTCTAAAATTTCAATCTAGATGTGTAAGGCTCTGTGCTAAGAACTGTGGGGCCACAAAGATAATTTATCTGCATAATTACTGCCCTGGAGGAGCTTATACTCTTGAAGTACAAAGAGGAATTCACTTGTAAGTTTACAGGACACAAAGCTCATTTTCCCTTAGATTAATGCTCACCTAGCCTTTAAGATCAACCTTCCCAAGGGTAGTCACACTCTGAAAGCCAGAGAAGATAAAGCAGTAAGTTCAGAACATATTTTCCCATCACACTCATACTGGTTTAGGAGGTCTCTTATACCACTTATTTCATGCCTGATTTGTTAGTTCAAGCCCGGGGTTGTGAGCCCCCCCCCCTTCCATGGTGAAATGCAACCTGGGTGATTCTTGGGCCACCATCTCTAATTATCATCCCAGAAGAATTGTGTGAACTTAAAAAATACAGAGAGAGAATGGGAGAGGAAAGGGAGAGGACGGGGAGAGGCACCAAGAAAAAGAACAAACCTATCCCCTCTGTTGAAACTCAGAGATGAAAGGTGTGCCACCGTTAATGGAAAATTGAAGATCAGATAAAAGCCTGGGGATTAGGTCAAACTCCCGAAAACTGATCAGCTTGTGATTCCATCACCAAACTCAGCTTATTTGGAGTCCTCAGTGCAATTACACTGGGTCCATTAAGCAATTCTTTCCCTTTCCTACTCTTCTGGTGCCCTCTCTGATTCTCTCTGTGCCCTTTGCAGCTCATGTTACCCATCCGAGCTCTGAATAATGTCCCCTCCTGGTGCCCTCAATGAAAGGGAAGCTACCACCTGGGTATAAAAGTTTATACAGATCGTGCAGCTGAATTTAAGCTCCCCTTCCTCAGGGACCAAAAGGCTATGTTGAAGGGTAGATAGCAGTTGAAGGAATTGAAAACATCTGGTGAAGGGTGGGTAGGCAAGATCTTGGCAGAGTCATCAGGTTGGGTCAAGTCAAGTCAACAAGCATTTACTAAGTGCTTACTTTGTGCCAGGCACTGCAGGGATACAAAGAATGGGAAAAAACAGGTATTAGAGACTTCCAAACCAAGACTTTGGATAGAGGTGAGAAGAGGAAGGAAAAAATTTTACTTCCAGCCAGGGGTGTTACACAAGGATGTGCTGGGGTCAGGTCAAGCTGGCTTTCTAGAGCTGATTGTAAAATGTTTAGTATGAGTATTTACAACTCAAAAATCAGTCTTGATTTATTGTTTTGTTAACTGTCCAGACTTGAGAAAGTGATGGTGGAAATTTGAATAATGCAGATTAAAATTAAAGGATAGAGCAGCAAAGCACATGGCAATGGCTTTTCTTCAGTGTCATTTCCACTGATAAAACATTTTATCTGTTTCTTATGTCAAACCACTTGAGAATGCCAAGACTTTGGTGGGAAGAAATCTCTCTTCTGTGCTTTTAGCAATAGGGGCTATTGAGGAGGAGGGGGCTGCAGCACCTGCAGGAGTAGCTTCTGAGTCACATCTCCACAAAGGGTGATCACCTCTATGACGGTTGTAGGAGTTGGTCTGATAGTCTGAGGATCTTCTCTATCCTCCGCTGCCCCCTACATGAGTTGACCCATCTGGCCCAAGCAACCTCCTATTTCTCCCACAGGAGATTACTGTAAAGTTTGTTTGTTTGTTTGTTTCTAGGCAACTGGGGTTAAGTGACTTGCCCAGGGTGACACAGCTAGTAAGTGACAAGTGTTTGGTCTGAGGCCGGATTTGAACTCAGGTCCTCCTGACTTCAGGGCCGGTGCTCTATCCACTGAGTCACCTAGCGGCCCCAGAGTGCTGTAAAGTTTACAAAGGGTTTTAAGTCTATTATTTCAGCTGAATATGAATCCCCACCTCCCTTCATCAAAGTAAAATTCTGTTGGTGTTATCTCCATTCTACAGAGGGAAACTGAGTCTAGGAGATGAAATGATTTGTCCCAGGACTTCTGATTTTTCCATTACATCCCATTATGTAGAAGGGAGCAGATGATTTCTGAGGTCCCATATGGGCAAAGAAATGAGATACAATGAAAGAACATTGGTTTCTAGAATCAACGCACCTAAGTTTCTTTTTCTACCTGAGATCCTTCTTACCTCCAATAGCTTGAGGCAAGATTTTTCACTTCTCTGGACATTTTTCCTCATTGAGTAATACGAAAGGGCTGGTCTACATGAGGCACCTCTAAGGTCTCTTCACCTTTAGACTCCCGCCCCTATGATATCTAGCTCTGATCCTTCCAGGTGTGAAATTCTCTAATTGAGTAAGGTCTCTGATTCATCTCAAGTCTAATCAACATCTGCTCCCATGTACAAAGTGCTATATTGTGTGCTCAAGAAGGTAGAAACATAAAGAGGAGACAACATCTTATTAGGGTTATGAAACATTTGTCAGACATATACAAAATAAACCAAGAGAAATAAACAACTGTATGAATCAATCGATAAAGTGAAATGAAAGGTCTGGAATGGACTTCAAAGGGGTCCTCCTGTCAGGAATCCTGCTTCAAGACAAGTTTTTAGATAAAACACGACGTCTGAGAATTACATGGATCTTTTGTTGGTCATTTCAGTTGTGTCTGACTCTCCCTGACCCCATTTAGGGTTTTCTTGGCAGAGATACTGGGGCGCTTTGCCATTTCCTTTTCTAGCTCATTTTATAGATTAGGAAACTGAAGCAAATAGGGTGAAGTGATTTGCCCAGGGTCACACAGCTAGTAAGTGTCTGAGGCTAGATTTGAACTCAGAAAGGTGAGTCTTCCTGACTCCAGGCCCAGCACTCTATAAGCTATCCCTACATGGATCTGCCAGTCCTTAATGTTAGGGTCTTCTCTCTCATATTATCTCTGACGTATCTTGTCTATACTTTATTTTCATGTTATCTCTCCTACTAGATTGTAAGCTCCTTGAAGGCACAGAAAGGATTCTTGGGTTGTTTTTTGTCTGTTTGTTTGCCATTCTTGGTATCCCCATATAAGATACTTAATAAATGCTTCTTGACTTGACTCCTTCTGGATTCTCTCTCTTCTCCCAACTTCCATGACACTTGTATCAGGTCTCTCTCTTTTTTACTTCCTGACTGACTCCTCTCGCTTTTCCCCTATATTGCTTACACAGTTCTCCCTCAAGATTCTATTTTCAGCCATTTTTCTGTTCATCCTTCACAATCTGTGCCCTCTAAGTAGATGACAACCAATATCCACTTTTGGCCCCTCCTCACTTTTATTATAAACCTGCCTGCCCAGTTTCCTAATGGAAAGCCTCAACTTTTCAAAGTTGATAGTAATGTCAGTACTTCAAACTCAACATATCCCAAATAAGACTCAAAATATTTTCTCCCAAATGCGAAAATCGTCCTGAGTTACTTAGTTGTGGTCATGATGAAACTACCCTCCTATTAACTGGAGCCCAAAGCTCTAGAATCATCTTTGCCTCCTCTATTTCATTCGTGACTCCCACATTTAAACATTTGCCAAGCTCTACACAATCTATTGCAGCAACATGGGGCCCACAGCATGTAAGAATGCCAGGGTCTGGAGTCAGAAAGACTCCTCTTTTTGAATTCAAATCCAGACTCAGACACTTACTTGCTATGTGACCCTAGGCAAGTCACTCTTTGCCTCAGTTTCTTTATGTGGGAAGTAAGCTGGAGAAGGAAATGGCAAATCACTCCAGTATCTTTGCCAAGGAAACTCCAAACGGAGTCATGAAGAGTCAGTCATGACTGAAAATGACTAAACAAAACCAATACACTCGATTATCTGCCCAAAGCGGTCTTCTTGCTATACTTATATACAATACTCTATCTTCCATCTCTCAGCTTCTGACTAGCTGTTCCCTACGTCTGAAATGCTCTCTCTCCCAGTCTCCAACTCTTCAAATATCTGATCGTCTTTAACATTCATCTCAAGCTCGGCCTTTGCCCAGAGCCTTCCGGAAGCTATTCCTGAACTTCACAAATGTCAGGGCCGACCCTGAGAGGCTATCTTCCGGATACTCTGTCTTTACTTGCAGGTTCTGATCTACATATATTATCACTCCCTTTAGAACAAGAGCTCCTTACCCTTTGACCCAGCAATAGCACTTCCAAGGCTATACCCCAAAGAGATAATACAAATGGGAAAAGGACCCACATGCACAAAAATATTTATAGCAGCTCTTTTTGTGGTGGCCGAGAATTGGAAATTGAGGGAATACCCATCAATTGGGAATGACTGAACAAGTTGTGTGGTATATGAATGGGGTGGAATACTATTGTGCTATAAGAAATGATGAGCAGGCGGATTTCAGAAAAACCTGGAAAGACTTGTATGGAATGATACTGAGTGAAGTGAGCAGAGCCAGGAGAAGGTGTACACAATAACAGCCACGTTGTGCGATGACTAACATTGATAGAGGACTAAGATATCTCCAAAGGTTTCATGATGGAAAATGCTATCCACATCCAAAGAAAGAACTATGGAGTTTGAATGCAGATGGAAGCATACTATTTGCTATTTTTTTCCTTCTGTTTTGTTTTGTTTCCTCTTTCTGGTGGTTCCTCCTATTGGTTCTAATTCTTCCTTATAATATCACTAATGTGAAAATATGTTTAATAGGAATATATATGTATAGACTATATCAGATTGCATGCCTTCTTGGGGTGGGAGGGGAAAAATTTAAAACAAAAGCTTATGGAAATGATTGTTGATAAATCAAAATAAATTAATAAAAAACAAAGTTAAAAAATGCTTGCTGATCTGTTGAAAAATACCTCCTAATTTTGAGATTCTCTGACTGAATTTGAACTTTGTTACCAGTGTTACTCTATTTCTATAGGCATTCTGCATCTCTCTCCTGGACCAGAGTAGTAGATTTCTCTTCCTGGATTTCCTTACTTCTAATCTCTCATTTTTGGTGTTTCCGTACTCTACTGAAGAGTGGTCTTCCCAATGTATAGTTCCGATATTCCTCTCCGCTTCAATAACAGCCTTCAGGAGTTCCCCGGTGCCTATTAAGTAGGTTCTCCTTAATTTGGTTCCAATCTACCTTTTTAATCTTATCTCTAATTACTCTGCTTTGTGGACTCTAAATGCTTCCCAAGTGGGAGTGTTCACTATTCCCTCCCATCTGCATATCTTTCTTCTGATCATTCCTATGCCCCAAATATGCTTGGACATGCCTGAAAAATGACCGAAAAAAAAACAAAAAAACAACAACACTCTATTATCCACCCAAAGTGCTCTTCCTGCTTTACTTAGATAAACCTCCTCTTAAAGATCCAGAATCATCATTGCCTCCTCTATTTTATTATGCCTCCCACATTCAAACATTTACCAAGGTCTACACAATCTACTGCGGTTACGTGGTGCCATATGCATAGAGTGTGGAGGCCTGGAATCGGTAAGACTCATCCATCTCTCATCTCATGGCTTTTGACTGGCTATTCCCCATGGACCATCTTATAAAATCATGCCTATCCTTCTGGGCCATCTCCGATGCCTTCTCTGCCATCATGCTTTTCCCCTTAAACTCTTCCTTCTCCTCTTCAATGTCCATTCCCTTTGCAACTTATACAGTCTTTAAAAAAAAAAGCCTCATCTATACACTTATCCAATTTTAGGCTGTGTTCAAGTTACTTATGAGGTAAGACAGAATTATATATTGGCTGGAATGCAGGATATAGAGTCACACCTGAATTCAAATCCCTGATCTTGACACTGAGAAATGTATAGCCATGACTCATCTGTAAGATCAAGGTGAAGGAGACCTAAAATATTTTTTGCACAGAATTGTGCTCTAAATGTAATCCAGAAGGAGAAACTTTGAATTTGGAGGCAAAGTACCCAGAACTGAGATCAATACTACCTGTCAGAGTCTGGGGGAATATACACAATCTCTCCGGGCCTCAGTTTCCTCATCCATAAAATAAGGATGATGACAGTGTTGTCCTGGAAGGCCTCTCAGATCAGTCCCTACTCTGAATCCATGATCTCATGATACAAACTTTAAAGTTCTCTACATTATATTAAGTTAAGTTGTATTGTATTATCATATTATCGCCTTCATTATCATGTGTGTACTTGCCCGTTCTCCCCAGATGAATGAGAAACTATTTGAATAATCTGAAGAAAGGAGCTAATAGAAATAATATATGATATGCAAATGTATAAAAGTCTCCACAGACTTCCATTTGGTGCTGAGCAATCGTTAAACATGAAAGGGATGGAGTAGCTTTTAATAAAGGACACCAATGTCCCATCATGCCATGGATGAATAAAGAATTACAAGCTGAAATAAAGACATTGCCTGTTTTGACTCGATTAGCACTGGTTGAGTTAATAGAAAGACTCTGTTTTCCTCTAATATTTATAGCTCAGTGCAATGCTTGCTAAAAGGAGGAGAGTGATTTTTTTTTTGATTCCCGTTTTTTTCACCAACTGTAATGTTTTGATAGACATTTTAATCATGAGACTGAAACAGAAAAATCCACAACAGGGATCTGTGAAGTTCCCAAGTTAATCTGATGAAAGAAAGCTCATGAAGGCTGCCATCTTACCCAAGGCTTTACAGGGTAAAAGGGAGGAAAATAAAAAAAAAAATAGGGATGCCCGAGATATAATTATTCTTTCTGCCTTTGAGTGTCTCTTCCTAGAATCACTGTTTCCTTTAACAAGAGACACTGCGATGGTAAGAGTGGCAGAGGTCATGGTGAGGGGGGAAGAAAAACTGAACAAAGAGGCTGAGGTTAGAGTTCAGTTCTCCACTTACTGGATGACTTGGATAAGGCCCCTGACTTCCCTGGGGGATCCTAATTTTTATCTTTGAAATGAAGAAGTTCAATTTGATTATTTCAATGGTGTTTGCTAGCCCTAAATGGATGATCCCATTCTCCATATCCTGTTAATTTCCTCATCTATAAAATGAGAAAAATATGACCCACCAAGTACTTTGTGAACTGAAAATTTATGGAATAGAAATTTCTTGTCGTTGACTTCTAATTATATAGCACTTCATAAAGATTAGCTATTAGGAACACTGTTGCTTGCATGTCCAGAAATCTGATCACTCCAAGTATTAAATCAAAACAGTCACTGCCCTCCACCTCCAGATGTTTTGGAATATCCTTCCCAACCCTTCAGACATTCTGTGTTCAACTGGCAGCTGCTACAAGCATTTCCTTGGGACTTAGTAACACTGACTTTTCAACATCCAAATTACCCTTGAGATTCTCTGGGTTTTATTTCTCTGGGGAATGTTACATGACTATGTAATGGGCTTTGGACCCAATATTAAATCCGCAAAGATGATAATATCGGAGGAAAGTGAGATTTGGGAGAAAAATAAATTAATTAAAAATAATGAAGCCACAAAGGCTTTTGGGTGACAGTTGAAGAAGCAACTCTGCTGAAAATCTGGACCAAGAGTCAAGTGGAGTGGACAGATACTGAATTCATAGCCAGGACGGCCTGGATTTGAATATCACCTTTTTCATTTTCGAGCTACACAACTCAGGTTAAATCTTTGAGCATCAGTTTCCTTACCAGTGAAACCAATTGATTAATTGACTATCTCACAGGATTTGTTTTGAACACCAAATGAGATAAATAATGTCTGTAAAGCAATTTGCTTACATTATTCCATTTTTTTGTTGTTGTTGTTCGTGGGGTTTTTTTGGAAGGGAAAATAGGCGATTTTATTGTTATAGAAAATTCGTAATAAGGAAATTCCCTCTATCAATGCAGCTGAAAAGCTGGTCTGCCATTCTGTGCCGTGGGGCACTGGAGGAAGTGACTTTCCAAACTCTAGTATGGATAATTTGACTTTGAAAGGAAGTGCTCATCACAAAGTCACCTATGAATTCTCAGGGCAGTCACTCCTTTCAATAAACAAAATGGTGCCTACCAAAGGGAAAACCAGAATTATCACCTTCTGATTTCTCCTCCTTTTTGTTAATAAACATATATTTTCATCGATTTAGAGATGAAGGCATAATAAATATCATCAAATGCCACCTCTCATTTAACAAATGAGGAAACTGAGGGCCAGGGAAGTGAAGTAAACAGGATAAAAATGACAAGACCAGAATTTGCAGCCAGTCCCTCTAATTCCACATCCAGTTCTCTTCCCGCTGGACCATAAGCCAGACCTAAATTAGATTATCTGAGTACATGTTGCTTCCTCCCAGAAGGATGCTTTCACTTTTTTCTTTGTGATCCCTATGTTCAGCAATGCCTAACACATTGTGGACACAAAAGCTATGTTTGCTGACTGGTTGATGGATTGGATTTTAATTACTGGAGATTTTTTGCCTCTAGTTGATTTCAATCTCTCAAGCTATTACTTGAAGGGAAAAAGTCACTCCATTGAAGCTGCATCCTTATACCTTCCCCATCATTTTCGAACATTGTCCCACCTTCTCAAACTGAGCTTCTGTTAGGACCACATAAAGGTACTAGGTCATTCAGGCCTTTATTTGCTTGAGTCGAATCTGAGATGGGAGAAGAGATCAAAGGGAATTTTTTGTTTGTTTTTAAAGGATGCCCCATCCATAACGCTTCATTTCGAATCCTTTCTTTCCCAGTGATATCATGACCAGATGAGCCCATAAGCGCTTTCTGATGATGAAAGGTCCCCAAAGGATGATGCAAGCATTGCCTCAGAGCTGACATCCATGCCCCATAATCAAGGAAAGCATCCTTGCACAAAGGTACTTTCCTAGAAAGGCATACAATCCTGTCCTCAGAGCCTCAACTTATTTGGATTCGACCTCCTCTGGGATGTCTCTGTACACCCCAAGGGGGACAGGTTCCTCCCTTCTTGGAACTCCTCCTGTGCTACTCTGGCCAGAAAACTAGGTGTTGCCTATCAATCATCAAGCATTAATTACAAGACGCCCAATGGACATTTTCCTTTAATAACAATTTCTGTGTGTTTGTTTTGTCCTTTTTTTTTCTTTTTGGTAAGGCCTTTAGTAAGGCCACAGCTACTGATAAGAAAACTGCCTTTAGCAATGAAGATTAGCATTTCTTTGTATCTTACAGCCTTAGAGGGTAAACTGAGACACAGAGCAGTTAAAGGACTTGCCTAGATGTGTATAAGGTAGAAACTGAAAGAAGGTCTTCTAGATTGAGGCTGATCACTACAAGGGAGATTATGTAGGCTTTAAAGGAGAGAGAGGCCAAATGAAAATTCCACTTATCAAACTTTGTTCAAACTTGGAATCTCAACTACCAAAGACGTTTTGACCACGGGGATGCCTGGATTATTATTATTATTATTTTTTAAATCTGGACTGCAATTTCAGCTCTTAATTTCAAAGCAGACTTTTCCACATCACGTATTTTACTTTTATTGGAAAACGTACGAGCAACACTTTTGTGGATCACACAACATGTTGTTCTGGCTAATTAGTTTACCGGCAATTAAATATAAAACTGTGGCAGAGGGCCACTTGTCAATTTCACCTTGTCACAAATGTGCTTGATATTCATTGTGTCTTAAATAAAAATGTATCACTAGCAAGGAGAGAGATGTTTCCCATCAAATTTTATTCCACCATTTGGCATAATTATTCCTGACAATTTGCCCATCATACTGTATGCGTCTCTCCAGAAGGAGAAAAATACTACTTTGTGTTCTCGTGATCACAAGTCTAATTGAGCGGAAAACAAATCTGTTTAAAAAGAGAGAGAGAGAGAGAGAGAGACAAGCTAGTGTTTCACTCTGTTAAAAATAATACAAGATGATGAATAAAATGACAAGACAATATAGCTGTGAATCGTACTGTAAATCTTAATGGTGTTTTCCCTAAACTTAAAGACTTTCCCCTCAGGAAATATTCAAGATCAGATTCTTGTATGTTGGTAATGATGTGTGCGCAGGTGCATTTCAATATGACTGAAAACATTATCTTCCTTCTTTCATTATTACCTTTGAAAGGGGGCAAGGGACCTCAGAGGGGAGAAACGGGGGAGGGAATGGTAGAGGAAGTGGCCAGTCGGCCAGGAGTGAGTAACCAAAGCTCCCCATAGACCAGGAAAGAGGAAAGTAGGTGCCACATTATAATTTAAACTGACAAGAAGCATTAGCATTATTGCACACTTTCTGAATTAAGTGATGATTTAATTAGTACCAGTCTGAATGGTCAAATAATGTTATAATTAGAAGGTTGAGACAAAATAATGGAGAGCGGCTTGGCGATGAATTAACACAATGGCAAATGGTACATTTGGCACTGAAGAGAGATGTTCGCCTCCGAGGCTGAGAAATGGTGAGGGGAGTGAGTCTGGAGCCCAACTGAAAATCTTGGGCCAGAGTCAGGACAAATCTGTCGACTTCCTTCTACCTCGCTGTCTTCTGAGTGAGGAGTGGAAAGAGCCCTGGTTCAGAACCCAGAAGACCTTGCCCAACTCTCATTCCTGTGACTCTGGGTAAGTTGTTTCACCAACCTGGCCTTCATTCAGTAAAATGGAAGGGTTGGCTGAGATGACCCCTAAAATGAATTCTAACTTCACATCTAGGCTCCTCTAAGCCTTCTTTTCTTCGTAAAATGATGACTTAATTTCGATGATCTCCCAGTTCCATTCCAACCCTAGCTCCATGATACCATGATCTAAGAACTAGGCTATTAATTGTCACATCCTCTATTCTGATACGTTCTGGGGCTAAATCTGTGGAGAACGACCAGCAAACCGAATTTAAGAAGCAGATGAGTTTTTGCCATGTAAGGAGCCTTTGAAGGAACTACAGAGGGTTTCTTTGAACAAGAGAAGACCTAGGGAGTCACCATGGTAGACACCTTGCAGTAACTGAAGAGCTATCGATTGAAAAAGAACAGACATGACTTCAGAAGTCAAACTAGGAATAATGCCATTTCCACAAATGGCAGAAAGGTTCATTTAGACTTGAAGTCCAGAAAGATGTGGAAAAATTTCTACAAACAAGAGCCTTAAGGACTGCCTTAGGAAGATGAGGGTTTCCCTTTCACTGGAAGTCCTTCAGGAAATCCTGGATAATTGCTAGTCACATAGGTTGTAGATGGGATCTCTGCTCAGGTATAGACTGGACTATATGGTACAGGGATATTCTGTGATCCTAAGTACAATTGCTTTGGGCCTTCCTCTTCTTACTTTTAGAGCCAGCCAGGTGGCGCCATAGTGCATAGAGTGCCAGGCCTGGAGTTAGAAAGACCTAAGTTCAAATTTGACCTCAGATTTACTAGCTGTGTGACTCTAAGCAAGTCATTTAGTGCTGTTTGCCTCAGTTTCCTCATCTGTCAAATGAGCTGGAGAAGGAAATGACAAACCGCTCCAGTAGCCAAGAAAAGCCCAAATGGGGTCACAAAGAGTCAGACATGACTAAAACAACTGAGCAACTTACTCTTCCTTCATTCCTTTAAACTTTTCAAGGATGGGTGCCTTAGTCCAACAAAAATCATACTTTCTCTCTTCTGATTTTTTTTTCAAAGTTCTCTGAAAGGTTTCTAACTCTCTCTTTTCATAGATGAATCTCCACCATCCCCTCGCAATATTTTCTGCTCCTCTTGGTTTATTCAGCTAAGAGGTTTTCTTCCAAAATGAAGATGCAACTCTGTCTTGCTAAAACCTAAAACAGGACCCACGACAAGTGAAACATCAGAAATAATTAATCCAAACAGTAGCGATTGTTAAAAGAAAAAAAATAGTGAAAGAAGGGGGGAAAATAGGCTATTTATCATAACAAAGACTTCCAGCAGAAAGCTGATGGAAGATGCAGGGTGAGACAGTACTACCTAGACAGAGCACAATAGCCTTTTGAAGTCACAGACTGCATCTTAAATTAAATACCAAGTAGGACACAGAAAAAGGCAAGAGATGAAAAGTTGTTTAACAATTTTTATGTGCCGGAGACATTTCAAAATGCTCTTTTTTTACGGCGATTTTCTACAGCCTCCTTATCAAGTTGTCGAGGAACACAATTAAGCAATAAACTCCACTGGGGCATGAACAGAGGGGATTGGAAGCTGGAGAGCCTTCTACCACCCAATGAGCTCATCAGTTTTCTGGCAACAAGCATTGGAAACACATCTTTGCGAAAGCACAGATTGTAACCAGGCATGCCTTTTCAACATAACATAAAATGTAGGTAATGCAGGGAAAGGTCTGGCCAGAAAGAAGAGGGTAAGCATTTTTGTTATCACAATAACATGGATGCTAATTGCTGCATGGAGTAAAAAAAAAAATAGGTGAGTACTGGGTTTTTCTTTGAGATAACAGACTTTGTGGCTTAGCAGTCACGCCACTATAGAAAGGAACGGTGAGAAATAAAAATTTCTCATTGGTTTATCCATTTTCAAGCTGAAGAAATTCACCCTTAGTTGAGGGTGTTTTGTGAGAGCAGCAAAAATATCACAAAGAAGTAGAAGAACAGAGGTTAGCAAAGTCTATGGTTTAAAAGATTGACTATTGGACTCTAAGAACAAAAGAGCAGCCCGGTGTGATGGAAATAGAACAAACTCTGAAGCCAGAAGTCTTGGGTTCAAATGCCACCGCTGGTGATATCAGGGGAGCCTTGGACAAATTGCGTTGGCTTTCTTGGCCACTACTTCCTGGTCTTTAAAAGGAGGAACTTGTAGCAGATAGCCTGGGACATACCTTCTGACCCAAAAGGGTCTTTGTATCTTTTTGTACTCTGACCTTGATGACAAAATATCAATATTATAATAATGATACCAGTAATAATAATAATAATAATAATAATAGCAAGAATTTACATAGCTGTTTAAGGTTTGCAAAACACTCTACTGCTATCATCTCACTTTATCCTCACAACAATCTTGTTAAGTAGGTGCTGTTATTATGATCATTTTACAGATGAGGAAATGGAGGCAGAGAGGTGACACAGATAGTGACTGTTTGGGGCAGGGTTTGAACTCGGGTCTTCATGACTCCAGGCCCATGCTATATCCACCGCTGACACCTCACTGCCTCCACACCACCCAGTCCAACTTTTGTACTGGCGAGAAAGTAGAGACCCGGGAAAGTTAAATGACTTGACCAGACAAAATTAATCAGAGGTAGGACCTGATCCTAGTTTCTCTAAATCTGAAGACAATCTGTGATAAAGTATCACATCTTATCCCACAAGCTCATCACCAACAATTTCCACGCCCGTCCTAAGTGATGTGGCTTTGGAAGGTCCATCATCTGTACAAGCTACATGATCTCTCTGCTTTCAATTTTCCTGGGCATTGCATCCTGGAGAAATTGCTGGCTCTTCTATGTGTGTGTGACTGACTGTTTTGAAGAACATGTGTTGTATGCAGTACTGTTTATTATCAGCAAATGAAGCCAAAAGCAAAGTTGCAAATGAATGCTAAATTAAAAATTATATAAAAATGGAGTGAAATGATTTAATTAGCAGATTATAAGTGAAACGCTGCCGTAGAAGAATGAGCTTGAGGGGGGAGCAAAGAAACAGACCAAAGAAACAGAAGGGGCTGGAAATATGCCTCTTCCCTATGTTTGCTCAGAGTTCCTAATTCGCCGGCCATGTTGGGTGGCAGTTTGTAACTGGAGCCTCTGTGAAAGTCCCTGCTCTTGCTTAATGAAGCAGCCAATTAGGAGCAATCAGAACTGGAAACAAACTGCCTTCTGTTTCAAAATGGGATGAAAGAAAGGAAAGGCTGGATGCTGGGGGAGGGTTCCTACCCCCATTCCAAAGTTCCTGAGCACGGTGGATCCAGTACAACCAGGCAAGGTCGGCAGCCCAGTAATGGAAAGAGGACTGGATTCGGGTCCTGACATTCTTACTCATGACCAGTGAGTGGGACCTTGCATAGACAACATCGCCACCTTGCTACATCTCAGGAGAGGTAGCTTAGTGCACAGGACTTTGAGTTCAAATCCTGATTTTGATTCTTACCACATACATAAACTCTGTCAAAGTCCTTTGACCCCTGGGCCTTAGGTAGATCCTTGTTTATCAGAGGAGAGAGCTGAACTCTCTATCTTCTGAGATCCCTTGCAGTTCTAATTCTATGATGTTACGATCTATAAAAGGTGGCCAGGTGGTGCAGCTGATAGAGCACTAGCCCTAGAGTCAGGAGGGCCTGAGTTCAAATCAGGCTTCAGGCATTAGCTCTGTAACTCTGGGTGAGTCACTTTGTCCTGCTTGCCTCAGTTTCCTCATCTATAAAATGAGCTGGAGAAGGAAACGGCAAACCACTGCAGTATCTCTGCTAAGAAAACCCCAAGTGCAGTCACAGAAAATCAGACACGACTGAGAATAACTGAACAATAACAAATGATCTATAAAATTAGAGGACCAGCCTGTCCCCGAGGTCCCCTTCAGTTCTAAATCTGCAAGTCTAAGATCTTGGGCTATGATCCAAGAAAAACAATACCAAGTTCCCCCAAAGAGGGGAAGACTCATTTACATAGTGCCTACTGTGTGTCAGGCACCGTGCTAAGTAATTTCTCCCCCTTAAATATCGGCTTATTTGACCTTCACAACAATTCTGCAAGGCAAATGCTATTATTAAGCACATTTGATAGTTGAGCAAATTGAGGCAAAAAGAGATAAAGTGATTTACTTAGGCTCAACACAGCTAGCGGGTGTCTAAGGCCAGATTTGAATTCAGGTCTTTCTGACTCTGGGATCAGTGCTCCATCCACTGTGCCATAAGCTGCCTCATGACAAAACAGTTCACTCTACTCATCCTCCTCCTATACCCAGGGAGCTCAGTGACAATTTTACAAGGAAGGTTGCCGTTCAAGAATTCACATTCCATAAAATGAGTTGCCCGGACTCACTGAGGAGCATAAGTGCATTTTTTTCTCAATCCTGTGTTCTATTCTGGCTTTGGTTTAAGATGCAGTGCACTTAAATCAAATGCATGCAACTGGTTTGTAATTGTTCCCATTAAGTCATTTCATTGATTTACTTGTTAAATATAGCAAAATGCCTTCCCTCTAAAGAGACTCCAATTTTCCCTCCTCCTATTTTATTAATGGCGCCCCCTTTCTTCCCAGTCATTCAGATGCCATATCACGATTTACTTTTTCTTTATTCATAATATACAATTACTTACCCTCCTCCATACACCTATAAGTTCTCTTTTCTACCCTACTCCACACCAGGACTTGAGTCACCTACAGCGTCACATCTCTTTTTTTTTTTTTTTTTGCCAAGGCTAGTCTCTTCAATTGCACCCTTGGTCCCAAGCCTTCCCAAGTTCTCCAGGAACTTTTCCCATCAACATCCTCCCTCTGTCATTATCTGGCTGCCCTGATCAACTGGGCTCTTTCACCCGTGCCTACAAACATGGAGAAGTCAACCTCCTTTTTATAAAACCCTCACTTGACCCTGTCATCCCATCAAGAAATCATCGTGAATCTCTCTTGTCTTCCATTTTCAAATTTCCAGATGGAAATGTCGATGCTCACTTTTTCCATCCCTATTATATCCACCTCACATTCTTACTATACATACCTCCTTGTAATATAGACTCTAACCCTATCACTCAATGGAAACTGAACTTGTCAAGGTTTCTTAACCAGCATTAAGATATAATACATGATCCTCAGCCTGGCCCTAAAGCTCCAGACGGTCTGAATCTAGCCGACCTTCCCAGGCTAAATGAACATCATTCCTTTTAAATGTCCTTTGTTTCAGCCATACTAGGCGAACACACATTCTACAAAACCAGTGTTTCATCCATTTCCTCTCTTTTGACTGTATCTTCACAAATCCACTCTCATCCCAATTTTACTAATAGACTAGAACAGGGGTGGGGAACCTGTGGCCTTCTAAATCCTTAAGTGCGGCCTTTTGACCGAATTCAAATTTTGCAGAACAAAAAGTTTGGATTTGCGAAAGGACGCACTTAAGGATTTAAAAGGCCACGTGTGCCCTTAGGGGTGCAGCTTCCCCACCCCTGGACTAGAACTTCATGAGGACAGCATCTGGGTCCTGTTCACTCTGGAAATCTCTGAGCCTGACGAGGCCCTTTGCATATAAGTGCTGATGGAATGTGTGATAAATGGAGCGATGCAGACACATCCATGCAGAGAAGGGCCTAAAAGAGGGGATGAACTAGCTTTAGAATTTAGATGGCGCTCTACGGCATTTGGAAGTCTTTTATTCATCTAGATAGCTATTCTACAGAGGAAAAACTCAATTTAGGCTTTTGTTAGAGAAGGAAGAAGGAAGGAAGGAGGGAGGAAAAGAGGCAGGGAAGGAAGAAAAGAAAGAGAGGAGAGGAAGGGAAAGGAAAGGAGAGGAGGAAGGGAAGAGGAAAGAAAGAAATGGAGGAAGAAACAAAGGAAGAAAGGAAAAAAAGAGATAGAAAACCCTTATCTACTTTTAGAAATCATCAGTTAAACAATGAATTGGTTTTCTGTGAAACCTTTAGTGCTTTTTTTCTAAAAAGGATCCCAGAAGTAAGTTTTGTGTCCCAAAGAAATTCTAGCTGGGTTTGCTTTTCTCCTTTTTTTTTCCCATTCTTTCTTTTTCATGATAATTTTTTTCCCTAGGCCTTTAGATAGAAAATACCCCAAACATTTTATTTTGCTCTAAACTGAAGCTATGAGAAAATTAGTCAACGTCTTAAGGATGCTAGCAGTTTCAAGGGTTTGGTCTCAGCTTCTCAACTAATGGAGCAGAGGGAAAAGGAGCAGAAATCTGCCAGAGGGAGGAGTGCCCGCCTCGAGCTGCTCAAAGAGCTGAGCAGATGCCAGCATTGCAGACAGCCAGACGGCTGCTCTCTCTTCCCACTTCAACTGGAGGAAAAGTGCTGAGCGGCAACTGGAGAAAACACCAGAAGGAGTAAGCACAAGGAGGGAGGGAGGGAGGGAGGGGGAGAGAGAGAGAGAGAGAGAGAGAGAGAGAGAGAGAGAGAGAGAGAGAATGTGTGTGTGAGTGTGTGCATGCGTGTCTCCATTCAGCATCCATCCATCCCTTTTGTTAACACTGGGCCAATCCAAGGCCCATCCGAACACGCTTCCATTCCAGGAACAAGGTCATTTCACTGAAATTTACAAGTCAGAAATGGATGAAGTTTGAAACCTGAAGAACAATGAACAGCCTGTTTTATTTTGGGTCCCCCCTACCCGCCCAAAAGAGTCCACCGTTCCTAAAGAAACTGTTCAATTTGTCCTCCACACCCAGATCTACTAACATTTATGTGTGTGTGTGTGTGTGTGTGTGTGTATTGCCCTTGCACATGTTTAAGAAAAAGAAAGAAAATTAAATGAAATAAGGAGAAAGGGAGAGGGAAGAGAAGGGTATGGGAAGGGTGGGGGGGTATTCAATAGTGAAATCGAGGTGTGTGAATGTAGGTATGAATGCACAAAGGTATTTCTAATTCTCCCCCACCAAATGCCCCTCGTAGTCCTAAAACGGTTTGGCATGCCTGGGAGTAAATCGATACTAAGCCGAGGCCAGCCGAGACTGAAATCTACATGAAGCCCTTGATTGTATAAAAGACACCAACGACACATGATCGTCTCCGAGGTCCCCAGCAGCTATAATATCCATCCTTGGCAGTTCACTTGACATTTACTCATCCTGCTTTCCCAGTTCTCTTTCTTTCCCAACTTGCTTCTCTCTCTCTCTCTCTCTCTCTCTCTCTCTCTCTCTCTCTCTCTCTCTGTCTCCCCTAACAGCTACACGCCAACTCTCTGCGGCTCACCAATGGGGCGAACAGATAACAAACCTGTCAAGAAAGGTTTAGCTAGGGAATAAATCTGGCATTCGCCAGGAAATGATGTATACAATGGCCCAACACAAGGGAGGACATGAGCCCTGCTTTCTGAGAGCCCAGCCAAGAGCTGCTAAAAATGTGACAGTGTGAGCTAAATGGACACTGGGTTGCCTGATTAGATCTTATCCTGGACATTTCAAGTGGCTCCTTTCTTCTCCCTCTTGCCCCCCTTTCTCCCTGCCTGCTCAGGTAGACAAAGAAAGAAGACAAAGGGCTCCCATCACCCTCTTCTGTGCCTCCCAAAGTACCCTTTGGAGCTCTGAACCCACAGAGGCTTTTGAATTTAGATAACTTTTATGGTCAAAGCTAAAAACCTTTCCTGGTAACAGGAAATGTCATGTGGAATCCACCGGGTAGTCATAATTTCCATTTATAAAAAGAATATATAAAGAGAGCCTTATCTGGGTGATTTAATACATGTCTCTGCTTATTACTGTTTTCAAAGTGCCTTTTGCACAAATCTGATTTCAACTGGTGCAATAAAGATTCATTATCCTTTTACAGAGCAGCCTCTGCATTTCTATGCAGGATCTAATTACGAAAATAGGAACTATTCTATAAACAGATGCTAATCGGGAAAAGAAAATGCTTTCATTTCAGAACAAGGTACTGCTGAAACTTACTTAGAGATCCGCTGCCTCAGCATATAGAATGAGATGGGGGGAGGGGGGTTAGTGGGAAGGAGAAACAGAGAAGAGGGTAATTGCAGAATACTATTCTACTGCATTTTCAACAAAGGTAGATCAAAATCATCTTTAGTTTCCCTGTGAATCACTGCAAGGAATTGGGGGCAGGGGCAGGAAGAGAAGAGATGGATTTTTCAAAGTTTTGATTTCAATTATCTGTCGTCCCCCCTCCCCCACACATATCATATTCTACATCCGATAAATGACAGCTGTGTGGTCTTGGACAAGTCATTTATGTTCTTTTAACATTATAGATCCAGAGTAGCACTAGATTTCATCGGGGATCCAATCAAATGAAGACACTGAGGCATCGGGGGGGTTAGCTACTTGCCAGTTGTTACTCTAGCACTATTCTTAGTAGGCACTGGAATCAGGATTTGAACCCAGGCCTTCTGACTCTACAACCTGTGGTATTTCCACCATATTGGGTGCTAACTAGTCTTGGCAAAAGAAGTCCAAGCTCTAACAGCCTTGTGGCTCCCCCGGGTAACCACCCAAGATCATAAACTAAAGGGAAGGTGCCCATGTCACGGGCAGTGCCGATACTGGTGGGACACAGGTCTGGGGGTGTCAGGGGGAAGGTGGGAATTTATAAAGAATTTTAGAAAGGCAGCCATATATTGGTGGAAATAACAATCTGGACTGGGTGGTCTTTGAGGTTCCTCCCAGGTCCTAATCTATAACGCTATGAATTCCTAGAACTTGAAAATTCTTACTCGTCTTCATAGAAATGGTCCTTGTATTCTGAAGGAAATCCAAAGATGAAGACACACCTTCAGATGACAGTAGAAAAGACTGGAGAGGGTAAGCAAAAGAGAGACGCTTCAGTGAATAAGCTGGAGGTTAGGTGTCAGACACGTCCAAGTTGATTTGTGAGGGGGTAACAGGCCCTTCATCTTGGAATCTGACTCACAAAGGAGACAACTGGCTATTTCACTACTTGTTGACTTTGAGGAAGTCATATACCCTCTCTATTCCTGTATGGAACTGCTGACAGAATCCATTCGTTCAGGAAATAATTATTACGTATCCATTATATATCCCATAAAGATGAAGAAAATTTGATTAGACTGCTCTCTTATTACTACTATCAACCAAGAGATAAAACAGCATATGTTACCAGGGTGTTTGCTCATGCAATAGAGAACGTTAAGCCCAAAGTCCAAAATAAAGAGGGATTCCAAGTAGATGATAAAGTGATAAAGATGGTATTCTCAAACTCCCCCTCCCCACCATGATATTGTATTGATTAAATCAAGTCTGAGAAAATCATAAAACCACCTAAATCAGATCCATAATTACTTCAAAGAGTTTGGCTTAAACATCCACACAGGAAAAACCAAGTGGATGAAGAATGATGAACTTTTCAGCCTAGGAAGAGACAAGTCATACTGTGGGTCTATCAATACAGAAATCTTGGATAAACTACTGATGGATAATGGATTGGGCCCAGAATTTAATGTAAGAAAGTAAGTGGAAGTGTCTCTTAAAATAGTAGAATGCTTGTACTGAAAAACAACTCCCCCCCACCACTGAATTAAAGGCTTATCTTGTTTGTTACTGTTTGTATTATTTTTTTAAACTATATCTTTGAAGTACCAGAAATAGAATTCCTTCCTTCCTTCTTCCTTGCTTCCTTTCCTCCCTTTCTCCTCCCTCCCTCCCTTCCTTCCTTCCTTCTTTCCTCTCTATTTTTTTAGGTACCTACTATGGGCCAGGCACTACATTTATCTCAGGTCCAACCCTCTGAATGCTTGGCTTCCTTCTAGAATCAGTTTAGGGGCAAACTTTTTGCAAAGTCTTTCCTGATGCCCCTAGGTACTAATACTCTCTCCTTCATCAAATCACTTTTGTATTTACTTATCACTTCGCATGCTGTCTTCTCCTAGGCTAGGAGTTCTGAACCTTTTTGGTGAAACTCATGGATCCCTTCTCAGAATAATAATTTAAATGCATAAAATAAAATTTATAGGATTTCAAAAGAAACCAATTATAATGAAATGCAGTCATCAAAATTATTAAAATAAAATAAAGTTGATGAAAATCAGGTGAGGAAGCTACATCATCTTAGAGAGTTTCCCTGGATGTTGAGGGATAAGTGATTTGTCCCAAATCATCATAGGAGGGACCTGAATCCATATCTCCTAGACTCCAAAGTTAGCCTGCCATCCACTAAGGCATGCTGTCACTCACCACCTGGCACCTAGGGATCATTTAATAAACGCTTGATTGATTGATTACCTGAATGACAAGCACTCAAGTCCTTCTCACGGCATCAAATAGAATGGGGCTGGACTTTCACACCACTGTCAAAATGAATCAAGGCTATGCCCTAGATAAGCACCAAGAGGAATCCATGTTCAAACCTGTTCTATGGTCCAATAAACTCTAGGCAAACAAAAGGCAAACGTGACCCTGCTGCTGCAGCCCTATATCTAACATCTGGCTCCTAGTAAACCATTAATGATAGAACACAATACAATAAACCCCTTTCCTCACATCTTGAAAGAACAAAGTCTTCACTAATGATATTTTAATGAGGAAATTCATACACTAATTACTATAATCGCCTGGCAGGTCTATAAAAAAATGCTGCGCCCAAGCAATGTGAACATCTCATGATTCAGAGTTTATTGAAGAGGGGTTGGTTTTGTTTTTCCCAAATAAAAATGATAAAAATGGAAGAGAGGAGAAAAAAAAGCCCCACATGTGTAGCCCTCAAACACTGGAAAGAGAATGAAATCTTGACTAGACTGCCATCTAGGAAAAGATGACGATGCACAGAGAATCCTTCAAAGTAGGGGAAGGGGGACGTTTTCCCCAAGATTATTCACCTCTTCCAAACTGACAGCTTCAAAGAAGAAAGAGTGATGTCCAAATATCCAGCTACCAAGGCAGCAGAACATATTAACCACCCGACACTGGGTGTATTGTCCTTTCCTCCTTTCCCTATACTGCCTTGCCTTGTATCTGTTTGGGATAAACTCAGGGTCACATATTTAATTCTAGCAAGAACACCAGAAAGAATCTTGGCCAGCTGTTATTTTACAGATGAGGAAAATGAGGCCCAGAGATGTCCAGTGACTTTTCTGAGATCATAAAGGCAGTAAAGGGCAGGGCTGGGGTTAGACCCCACAATCTCTGACCCTGGAGTTAGGAGTCTTCATTTTTCCTGCTTTTCCCACATATAACCCTGCTCACGCCATCTTGCTAGATTGAATGTAAGCTCTCTGAGGGCAGGAAATATTTGATTTCTTTTTCCTTTGCATCGTCAGTGCCTAGCACAGTGACTGACACATAGCAGATACACAATAACTCCCTACTGACACATTGATTGATGCTTGCATCACACAATTAACAGGGTGGAAAATTTTGCCGATAACCATTTAAGTAGTGCTAAGGGTCAAAGCTTTTTTCACATAATGCTGTGAGTGATTTCCTTTTATTCTGACTACCTGTTTGGAGGGAAAGCACTGAACTTTATGCTGGAAACATCTGAAGTACTTTACTTACAGGGCTATGGTGTTGGGCATAGAGTCAGAATACTGATTCATTTATTATGTGTATGACCTTGGGCAAGTCACATGAGTTATATGGGTCTCAGTTTCTTCATCTGTAAAACAAGGGTGCTGGTCTACATGACCTCTGAGGCCCTACCCAGCTCCAAATTTATAATCAGCTGAACTGCTCAGGACCTTACCTTCCCCCAATTGTAAACATACTGCATCATCTCTGGTTTCTCTTGAATTTTCTCTCCGCTACGGTCAACTCACAATTATTTATGTATACAGAGGGAAGCAGAGGGCCAGATAATCTAATATACTAGATAATAAATTAAATATATGCATTTGCAGACACACCCCTCTTCCGGCCATGTCCTTGACCCCTTCTCACTCCCTGCCCCTACCTTCTACTTATCAGAGTGTACAGCAGAAGTCTTGGTAATGGGCCACAAATAATCTGCAAAATCAATAGAGACAATCCCTACTTTTATGATACAATACATTCCTGGAAACCAAGTTATTGGGCAGTCATAAAGCAGATTAGCCTGTTGTGAGAAGGGAAAGCTCCCAAGCTTTGAAGTCAGAGAACCGGAGTCCTAGTTCTGAGATGGCCACTAACAGGCCATCTGACCTCAGGTCAACCACTTTCTGTCTCTGGACTTAGTTTTATACAAATCTAAAGTGGAGAGGTGGTAGCAAATTAGGTGGTAAGTTATAACAGTGATGACGGTGGGGGGGGAGATGATGATGAAAGATAGTTGATATTTAGGTGGTGTCTCAAGGTTTGCAGAGCACTTTACTTCTATTTTCTCATTTGACATTCAACCCAACTCTAAGAAGTAGGCCCTATTATTATCCCCATTTTACAGATGAGGAAACAGAGGCTGAAAGCATTTAAGTGATTTGCCCAGGGTTACCAAGCTAAGAAGTCTTTGAAACTGCATTCATTCTCTTATCTTTCTTGACTCAAAGTCCAGAAGTTTATCTATCATGCCACCTGGTTGCCTAATGCTACATACGAGGCTACTGCAGACCCCTATTATGGTGAAGCTAAAAGGTGTTTTAGGAACTGATGAGTCAAACCCTTTGTAAACTAAACCAAAACTCAGAACATAATGTGCCTGCTCACTAGACATGAAGTATCAGAGGTTGAACATAACAGAGATATTTGAGAATAACAACAACAATAATAAGCAATTATATAACATTTATATGACATTTTGAAAAGAGCCTTACAGATATGATCTCATTTTATCTTAACAAAAGCCCTGGGAGGTAGAAACTGTCATCACACCTTCACTCACTCTAAATACACAGTCACTAGTTAAATGGGGGCGGGGGGACAATGTAAATAATTCCGTGTGTGTATGTGTGCGAGAAAGCAGAAAGGCAGTAAGGGCCGGAAAATAAGACACCTTCCAAAGAAGAAAGACTTGGGTTCAAATGCTGCTTCCAATCCTTACTAGCTATAAGATTCTGGACAAGTAAAGGGCCTAAACTCTCAGCATTCCCAAGCATCTTTCTAAAGCTGCAGTTGCTTTTCATTTTGTTGTATCCTAGAACCCTCTATCAATGTAGGGGAAGCCTATAGAGCCCCTCTTCTGAATCCTTCTAAATGCATACACTAAAATGCAAAGGACTTGGAAAGTAACCAAAGGTTAGACAAAATAAAGAGCATTTCCTCTAATCCAAGCTTCCAGACCTCTGGAATCTATCCACGGATTCTTAGGGTGGGGGTAGGGGAATCTTGTGGACCTCCACATTATGAATGCTTCCTCTAAAGACTATAAACAGTAAAGCAAGTGCTGATATGTACTAGTAGAAGGGTTTTCCTCACTGGGAGTTCTCTAGACCAATGAAATTCAGACTTGCGGTAGGGGGTAAAAAAGTACACACACATATACATACAGACATATATCTACTTTAGTTATCTTTGTATCTCACTGATATACAGTGAGTCTGGCACATACTAGGTATTTAAATTAAAAAAACAATAACTAAATAAATGCTTTTTGGTTGACAGGTTGGTATAGCCTCTTTGGTTGGGAGATAACATCCATACATTAATAATGGCACCATTTACTTGACCATAAACTCCCCAAAGATAAGGGCTGTCTTTTTCTCCTCTAGGTCCAATGTTGTTTATTTTAACAGGCCCCTAAAAAGTTTGTTGAATGAAAGAATAATTACTCAAAACACTTCTAGAATTGCCTTCAAAGCCCATCACATCTTTGAGAAAGTCATCAAAGGTAACTTTTAGAGTAGATTTGAGTTTTGTGAAAACAGTCTGACCTAATAGGAATGGGATGGCTCCATGGGCACTGCAGAGAAAGAAGATCTCAACAGTAGCCTTGGAGAGTCTCATTTTGTTAAACGGCATCTCTTAGGACCATTTTATTCAAGTTGCACACCATGTTGGGTACATGACATTGTCCCCCACAACTGCCTTCATCTAATAAAACCATTAGAGAATGGACACAGTAAGCCTGCTCAATAAGGATAGTCCTTGAAGGACAGACAAAGCTGGAATTCCATATGGAATGTGAATGGTTCAAATGAATCATTTCTTTAAACAAAAACTCCTCAAAAGCAGTTGTTGATGCCACACACTAATCTCAACATTAGCTTGATGTTCCTAGGTAATATTAAAGATTAACATGTTATTTCCATCAACAAACATTTATTTTCTCCCTGTCCTACCCTACACCAATATGAAAGGAAAGAAAAGAAGAAAATGAAAGAGGGGACAGGGAGGAAGAGGAGAGAGAAGGAAGGAAGGAAGGAAGGAAGGAAGGAAGGAAGGAAGGAAGGAA
>NW_020954546.1:16791008-16801273 GCF_900497805.2 Vombatus ursinus | reverse complement strand
AAGGAAGGAAGGAAGGAAGGAAGGAAGGAAGGAAGGAAGGAAGGAAGAAAAGGAGTGAAGAAGGGAGAGAAGGAGAGAGAGAGCGAGAGAGAAAGAGAAAAGAATGAAAGCTTGTGATAAGTATGTACAGTGAAGCAAAAACAAATTCCCTCATTGGATATGTCCAAAAGGTATGTCTCATTTTACATATTAAGTCCAGCAATTCTCTGTCAGGAGGTGGGTGGTATGAAATAAAAAGGGAATGTTTCTTCACTAAGTAGGTTGTAGGCTATCTCAAGGACATGTCTCTGAAATGCTAACTACTACTGTTTTTTTAATGGTATTTATCTGGTGGAAATGATTTTGCTAATATCCACTTTTCTTCACATTAGCTATAATTACCATTATATAAATTACTAATGTTAAAGGGGGTGGAGGGATATTCTCCAAGCACACAAGAAAACCATCCACTGATCTGGTCTCACTTAACACTACACACTGTAACTGTCCTGACCTCCAAAGCCAACTGGCATCTGTGCCGTGGATATCCCCCACAAGCCGACTAGTAACATCTGTCAACAAAAGTTTGTCTAACAAAAGGAAAAGTTGCTTGACTTTTGTTTTGTCATTTTACAATACATTTAAAAAAAAAGGAAAACAAATACACGGGCATGTTTTATTTAAGCAGTAGATTCCAAACACATCAATGTGCTAATACACATTTTTATAAGCCCTGTGGTTAGTGATTGAATCTAGGTAATTTCTATTCAGCAACAGAAACCTGAAGTCCAGATACTGGGAGAAGAATATAATGGGGGGACAGTGCCGCAGTGACATCCCCGGAATCCTCCCTGTGTTGAAGAAAAATTTAATTACATCCATTGTTTGTATTTTTCAAAACACTATTGACAGCCTACATCCACCTGGTAAGAACTGCCACTCCATTTTATTCAGTGCAATCTTTATGTGAAAAGGAAAAGAGGGGGGAAATAAGAGAGACGGCGAGAGAGAGAAAAAAAATGATTTCCCTCCCCCATCTCCCACAAGGTGCCTCCATCAGGCCGCTGAAGCCCAGTTGATTTCCCAAGCCCAATTATTTCACAGCATACAATCCTCCAGAATAGCACACTTTACCTAGGGACACTGTCTGCCTAAACACCGTGCACTTAATGGAGTCCCTGAAGGTGGCTTCATTTCATTGCATCTAACTAATAGGCTGTGATATTTTTTTCCCCAAACAGATCACGGCTCTTCCTTCCCTCTCCATCTTCTACTGAAGGGGTGGGGAGTGGGCGGGAGGAAAAGAAGAAGATGAAGAAGAAAAGGGAGGAGGAGGAGAAGGAGGAAGAGGATGTAAAGAAAAGAACAGCTACCCCGATGCTAGAGTACATGCTTCCTTCATACCCTCCCTTCCTTAGTGGCTAATGGCTGTATTTCTTAAGATCACAGCAACCTCATTTACACCATCTATGTGTTTCTCTTTTGCAGATAAGCAAGGTAATGGGCATTTCATTTTAGCAGTTCCTGGTGCCAGCGAAGGGTGGGCAGAGTGTAAATGTTACAGGAATGAACAGCTAGGAAAGCGAGGCTGACTTTCACTAAAATGGCTCAGCTACTACATTTGTGGGGAGGGGGCAGCAAAGTAACAATCACTCAAAGCAGCAGAGCTCTCTGGAAGAGACTCGGTAGATGAAAGAAAATCCCAGATCTGGGTCGGGGCGGCACCACGACAAGGACCAAGCCCAACAGACTCTTGTCACATAGAAGGTAACTAGGCCCTGGAGAGGTTAAGTCCCTCAGGGACCAGGGGGTCACACAGGGACACGCGTCACACTAGTAGTGAAGCTACGATATGATACGAAATCTTCTGACTCCAAACTAAGTGCTCTTTCTGCTGCGACAATCACCTGAACCGGCTGTGCTCTCATCACTGACCCTCCAGAGAAACTGGCATCGGTGTTGGGGTCTACAAGACCAGCCGTTCTATTAGTGCCCTTAATGATGTCACAGCACATCAAGGCAAGGGGTCTGGACCTGCCCTGGGATGTGATCTCTCACAGATGGCGGGGACAGGGTATCCTCCCATGAAGAAGGACCCTCCATGCATGGATAGCAGAACTGCTCCAATTCACAGACTTAGAGTAATCTCTGACACTAAGAGGCCAAGGGATTCAGCTGATAAGGGTCATGTTGTACTGGCAGCAAAGTTAAGACCTGATTAAATTCATGTCTTCCTGACTGCAAGGGGGCCTCTCTTTCCACTGTATGACGCTGTCTCTCATCAACAAAATACAAGCAAGTTATGCTGAGAAGGGCATTCTCAAGGATACGGATGACGGACAAATGGAGGTGGTCTGGGTTGTCTAGCAAGGAGGGGCAAACACCTTAGGGGCACATTCAGGACAGTCCAGGAATAGGAGAGAGGCACTGAATCTCTAGAGCAGAGATTCTTAACTTGGGGTGAATGAAATCGAGACAGATGGATGGATAGACAGACAGATATGGATATATAGATGTAGATTTAGATATACAGCTGTAGCTATCCATATACACATATCCATATCCATATATAGGATATATGTGTATATTTATATGTGTGTATCTATACATCCATGTGAAGAGAGAGAGAGGAATGAAGAGGTAGATATAGATGTCACATAAAATTTTATACATATATATGATAGCTATATTTTAATATGTTTTTAATATGAGAACTATATTTTAATATGTTTCCTTTGTAATTCTGTGTTTTATTTTACAAGCTTAAAGCTATTCTGAGATGGGATCTATAAGCTTAAACAGATTTACATGACAAAAAAAAAAGGTTAAGAGAAACAAGGACAAATACAGTACAGACTGAGAAGACACAACGGAGTCTGCAATTTACATCAGTGGCAGGAGTTTCCTACGATGATCTCATTGTGAATTCACCAGGGTACAAACTTGAAAATTTCAACACCAAACCTTAGGAGAGTCTGGATAACTAGGCTTTCACCGTCTTTACCATATGTTTAAAATAGATTTGAATAAAAGTCACTAGACTATAAATTCAGTGGATAGAGATTCAGGAGCAGAGTCAGGAAAACTTGGGCTCAAGTCCTAACACTTACTGGTTGTATGACCCGGGCAAGTCACTTGACTTCTCAGTGCCCCCAAGGAGCTCTCCAAGAAAATAATCTCAAGACTTGAACTGATTAAACTAGATAGACCGTGAGTTCCCAACACCAATGAAATCAAAGTTTTCAGTTAGAATCAAGGTTTCAATGATGACCCTCCCCAACAAAATAGTTGTGGATGGTGTGTCTTTTTCAAGACCAACACAAATTTGTAAGCACAATTCTCTGAAAAGCAAATGCTATCCTAGTCACTAGACACCCATGTTAAAAAAAAAGTGAACATCTGCTTCTTATCACCATCCTCCAAAACAGAACAGCTGGACCAAGAATTGAAATCAACAAACATTTTCAAGTCCCAAATACTGGCCAAGTACTGAGAAGACAATGATGTTCCTGCCTTCAAGGAGATTAGGGTTAGGGAGAGACAACATATATGCGTGCTATTTACTTTTTTTTTAAATGTACACAATAGAAATACAAGGTAATGGGGTGAGAGGCACTAACAGCTGGGGGATCATCATGAAAAGATTCTTTAGTTGTGAACTAGTAAAAATATATATATATATATGTGTGTGTTTACTTAATCTATCTATCTATCTATCTAGCTTTCAATCTATCAATCTATCTTATCTATCTCCTAAATAAGTTTAAAAATACATTTCGGCCAGCTTGGATGTCTTCAAGGACAACTTGCAGATGGAAATGGAATAAAGGGAAATAACCAGATGAGATGCGAGGCACTGAAGAAACACGTAGGTATTGGCTGGACTTTTACGGGCCCCTAGGGTACCATTTCTTTGCTGTCAGAGATTTTGCCTCATCTACAATATGGGAAGGAATCAAACAACTAATCCAAACAGCTCTTGGCCCCAGCTAAAAATTCAGCGCTTCTCTACTTAAGGCGAGCATGACAGTTACATTTAATTACATCTGACATTTAGCTCGAGGTTCCATAAGCTGGTCTAAATTACCTTTTTGGCCAAAATGGGCCTTGATTTTCCCACTGGAGACAGTTATTGTTGTCTTCAAAGTTAAAATGCTGACTGACCTGAGAAGGGAAATATGACAAGAGCACAGTAATGAGGGGGGAAAGTCTCTCCATGAGGAGCTTTGGAAAACATCTAACTCACACACCACCCCCTCCCCCAGCCCCCAAGGCTTGTTATGGCCATCACCCAGGATAAGGAACCATGGCCCAGATTTGTCAAGACTTCTCAGACAAGCATTAGTCTCAAGGTGACCCCATCCAAGCACCTGATGGGGGTGCCTGAAGCAAGCTTTTCTGTTGATTAAGACATACCTAGGGTCATCTTATCACTGGCCACTAATTCTCCAGCTGCTGTATTCTTAAGTCACACTGGAATTTTTCCATTTCTGTCTGATGTTCCCCCTTATTATCTTTTTATAGCATAACCCCACGTTTTGGTATGTCAGAGAGCAAAGGGAAGACAGTGCTTCTAAGTCTAAGCTTTGATAGGAGGTCTGTAACAAACTGAATTCATTATGCCTAATAATATTCCCCAAGGAATGGGAATAAAACAACAGTAACAACAACACAAAATAATAAATACAAAGATGAATCACGGAAGGCTGTTAAAATGTTCCCTCCATGTGGGGGCTTTATTTCAGAAAACTATGATGGAGTCCACAGGTCCAGATCCATGAGAATTTCCTCCCCAAGGCCATTAGTCACAAGTAGTGGCCGGTGTGTGCTGGTGACACCATACTGAAGAACTCCATCGAGTGATTTCTCATTGACCAATAACTAGATGGGAGTTAGGCTTTTATCCATTTCTTGTTAATAGACTTGATATTAGCATTCTCAACTTTTAAATTTCCTTTCTCCTGCATCCTTAATACTACATGGATCACATAGGATGCCAACACAAATTCTGAATATTGCAAAGTAATAGTGTCTTGACTGTGACTCAGAAAGAAACTACCCTGAGGGCACTGGGCATGATAACAACAATCTAATTTGTTTGTTCTTTTGAGGAACCAAGATAAAGGGCTATAATAAATGGTCCCACCAGCAGGGTTTGAGCAATGTGCCCTTTGGGGTTAAGATTAGGGGGTTGTATTGAAGGGTTGGTTGACTGTTCAAACAACAGTGCCTCCCTACCAAAAAATTATCATGTACTTATGTTTCTATTTTGTATATATTTCTACACATAGATGTTGTCACTCCCTTGAGAGAAAAGATGGCTTCTGTTTGGAATTGTGTGATTGTGTGTGTGTGTGTGTGTGTGTGTGTGTGTGTGTGTGTGTTTGTCCTGTATGTAGGGTGGTCCCAGGAAAATAGTGGGTAGCTAGCAAAAAAAAAGCTGATTTATTTATTAGAATAATAGAACCAGAAACACTATCAAGTAGGAGAGTCTGGGTAAAGAGGTCAAAGTAAAAAGTAGTTGAGGCTGGTGATTCATTGCTCAATGATATCAAGGCAACCAAATTCAAAACTACAGTAAAGCTGCATTGTCTTCCTAGGAGGGGTAGAGAGAACATAACACAATCTCCAAAGACTTCTCAAAGTGGAAAGCTATTATATATTTCTCGTGATTCTTACAGATACCAATGACAATGTCATAAGAAACCAAACTAAGCATTTCAACAGTATCAAGAGGCAGTATGGAACCACAGAAAGGGAAGTGCCAATGGAGTGGGAAGACTTAGGTTCTAATCCTTCCTCTGATGCTCCCCACCTTTATGACCTCAGCAAGTCCCTTCACTTCTTGGGGTCTCAGTTTCCTCGTCTGTAAAAGAAAGCGGTCGGACAACACGGCCTGTGAGGTCCCTTCCAGGTCCAGATCTATCATCGAGTCTGGGCCAAGAAATTAGAGAATATATGGACATGCGTTGTGTTGTCCTCTTAAAGAGACGTTTGGCAAACATTTAGAAAGGGAAGCAGCGATCACAAAGAGCCAGCCTGGTTGCAGCAAGAAGGGGTCGTGCCCGACTAACACCATTTCCTTTTCTGACAGTTACATGAAAGGAGTGATACAGATGCAGTGCATTTATAATCTAAGTGAGGATTTCAAGAGGCTGAAGGTCACAGGAACCTCCCCCTGGGACAACTGTAGGATCATATCCCTGAATCCCGTCCTCAGAATTCACCGTTGAGTGACGCTGTTGTCTTTCTGCCGCTGAGCTCCTCTTCTGTTTCTCCCACCGTCCATGTGCTCCATGAACAGAAATTCAGAATTAGTAACCCAATCATAAATCCATGCCAGAATTCTCTAGCAGCATCACATCGGGATTTAGTTGAAAGAGGCAAGCTACATTAAAATTTTAATCCTTTGAGTGAACTGAAAACTAAAACTAACTCAAAATTAGTCTAGTCTTTGAGCTCCGAAGATCAGGAGGCCCTACACCAAATGAACACATTTTCTAAGGAGTTCTATAAGAGGCAGGGCTTTTTGTTTTCTTTGAAGACAAAAACCTGTGTGGATGTGGCATCCACAGAGAATTAGGAGGCTATATTCTTCATAAAGACAATGGCAGAACCTGCACGGTTCAAAAGAAAATATTAAGAACATTGGGCTCAGGGATGTGGTAAACACTGTGATATATTCATATTATGCAAAGCAGAGGTAAAGTGTAGGGGAAAGAACACTAACCCGGGAGTCTAGATTATGTGAGTTTCAGTCCTCTAAGCAAACTGCATGATATTGGGCCAGCTCCTTTACCTTTTGGGGCCTCAGTTTCCTCCTCTGACAAACTCAATCGGCATTTACTGGGCATTTATTATGTGCTAGGCACGGAAGGTCCAACAACAATAACAGAACAAATCCCCTGCTTCCAAGGAGTTTACATCCTACCAGGAATAAAATGCATTAACAAGGAATCAAATACAGAGGAATTTAAAGAGGGCAGAAGTATTAATACATGGAAGAGGAGGCAAGTAATACTTTAAAATGAGTTGACTCTTCATGGAGGCTGAGGCTCATAAGAAATGGGAGTGAAGAGAACTGAGGGGAGCGGGGACAGCCCCTTCCAAGGCACACAGGCCAGAACTGGATTGCCTGGACTGAGGAATGGAAAAGAGTTTAGTTGGGCACAAATAGAGACTGTGGGAATAGGGAGTAGCATGAAGTTAATCTGGAAAAGAAGGCTTCAACAGAGCAACTAGGGGGCACCAGAGCACCAGCCCTGGGGTCAGGCAGTCCTGAGTTCAAACCCAGCCTCAGACACTTACAAGCAAGTCACTTAAGCCTTGCCTGCCTCAGTTTCCTCATCTGTAAAATGGGTATCAATGATTGTACCTACCTCCTGAGGTTATTGTGAGGATCAAATAAGATAACAATGGTAAAACTCTTAGTATACAGTAGACACTATATAAATGTTAGCTACTATTATTATTATTATTATTATTATTATTATCTGCTAGAGCCAGTCTGTGAAGAGCTCTAAATAGCAAGCCGCTGAGTTTGTATTTTATGCACAAAGTAATAGGGAAACGCTAAAGATTCTTGAACAAAGGCATTTAATGTCCAGGTGTGCATTAATAAGATGAATTAATAAGATTATCTTAAATGAGGATTAAAAGATCTTTGTTAAAAAAAGTTTTTAAACAATATTTAAAGCTTTTAAAAGGAATCCCAGATGATGGTCTCCACACTCTCTTCCAATTCAACACTTTGCGTTGCTCTCCAAGGTCCCTTTCAATTAGAATATTTTGCCACTATTTGCTAGTTGTACAACTTCTGCGTGGGATTGAGAAACATGAATATTAAAGACATCATGTTCGCCTAGGCATTCCATAGCTCTGAAAGGAATGGATGAGAAATAAGAATGGAGGATGCTAATCTGATTGTAAGCGTAGGCTCAGTCTGGTTCTACCAGTGCCCACGTCGTTAGTGAAACACCAGGTCGCATTGTAGAGGAATCATGGCAACGCGGCATTTGGCGAGTAAGGCACTGAAGTCCCAAATCTAACTGAACGAGAACGAGAAGACGTATTATGGTACGTAGAACCAATGCACTGATTCAGAGCTTGCGCAGACAGTAGGCAGGGGGCGGGGAGGGGGAGAATGACCTCACGCAGACTCTTCTTTTAGCTCCCTCATGAAAGCACCTCATAGATACCACAGAAGCAAGAGTGGAAGCCAAAGTTCAAATGGAAAGGGAATGGAGATGAGGAGGTAGAGCCTTCTTCATCCTAAAGGGGCGGCCTTATATGTAATGGTCAATGTGGGAAAACTATGGGACCGCAGACCCTCAGAGGGAGAATGTGCATCGATAGCAAGGTGCCTAAACCTTCAAGCTGTGGTAGAGCGGAATGAGCACTGGATCTGACTTCAGAGGACTTGTATTCAAATCCAGCCTCCGACACTTCCCACCCGAATGACTCCCGGCGAATCACTTATCCACCTTGGGCCTAAGACTCCTCATCACTGAAATGAGGAGGAGGGACTAGACATCATCTGAGGTCCCATCCTGCTGTAGACCCATGATTCTATAAACTTTCGCTGTTGTTCAGTCGTTGCAATCACGTCCAACTCTTTGTGACCTCATTTTGGGTTTTCTTGGCAAAAATATCGAAGCAATTTGCCTTTTCCTTCCCTAGCTCATTTTACATATTGGGAAACTGAGTCAGAAAGGGTTAAGTGATTTGCCCAGGGTCACACAACTAGTAAGTGTCTGAGGCTGGATTTGAACTCAAGTCTTCCCGACTCCAGGCCCAGCACGTTATCCACCGTGCCAGCCAGCTGCTCCTACTAAAAACTTACTGTCTGCTGGGTGTGGCGATATACACCTGTCATGCCTGCTACTGGGGGGGCTAATTAAGGTTGATTAAACTAACACACAAGTAGTTTAAATTGGCTAACTGAAGTTGGCTGACTCGAGCTCACGAGGTCTGAGCTGCAGTGCGTTAAGGATGATTAGACCGGCATCAATATGACAAGTACCTAAGAAGTAGGGAGTATTCAGCTGCCTGGGAGAGGCTGTAGAACTAGCACCAAAAGGAGAGAAGTAAATAAAATGAAAATAAAACCAAAAACATGATTACTGGTTCATTTTCCTTGGCCTCAGTTTCCTGGTCTGTCAAATGAGGGAGGTGGCCGGGGGAGTCACCTCTAGCCCTAGATCCCGGAGCCACTGGACTCTCTTCCCACTATGAATTCTGTGATTTGAGGTGGGAAAACAGGGGACCCAAGTGTCCCATTTCACAGGGCCTGAAAGAAAATAAGAAAGCGAATCCGCCCCCTAAGGTCCTTTTTGTGTCCTTATTGTTGCTGGGGCAGGGAAAATACCTCCCCAGTTAGCCCTCTACACCTACAGAATGAAGACTCTAGTCAGTTACCTAGAGGTGGTGTTAATATGACTTCAGACCAGTCACTTCCATCATGGCATCTCTGGTCATTAAAGGCACTGGCAAGGAAGACAGCACAGAAAGAAATGCTGGAACTGGGTGCCAACTTGGGAAAGCAATATTTTCTCTGCTTGAGATTTTCATTAGGTACAAAACAAACATTTCACGAGGCCTTCATTTATGCTCTGAGGCAATCAATATGTTGCTCTGGAATGTTTCTAAGGACATTAAGCACACATCAGGAACCATTCTACCATTCCTGCATCTTGGAGAGGCTCCATCTTGAATCACAATCAGTGCTGGGCTTGGGCCAGACAGTCCCTCTGTGCTAATATGCACTTTTCTAAGATGATAAGATCCTGGCTTCCCTAACTGGACTTATGAAATGGGGGCAACAACACAATCAATTTAGATTTGAAAAATAACTCACCCACCAGAAGGAGAGACTCTTGCTTGGAAAAGAAAAATAATTATTTAAAAAAGGAATCAGCTAAGAAGACAATGTGCCGTGTGACCCTGAGCAAGTCATTTCCTATCAGTGGGCCCCACCTTCATCTGTAAAGGTAGACCTGATTATCTGAGGTCCTTTCCAAGTGATGTCCTCAGGCACCACCTCCTATGTGAGACCTTTCCTGCTACCCTCTCCCATCTCCCCCATTGCCACCCAAGTTATTCAAGCTCTATTCCACTTGTTGAAAAGAATCATTTGTGCTTTAGCTCATGCACGCATCCTGAATCTCCAAAGCTGGATGTGAGCTCCTCAAAGGCAGGTACTGGTTAGTTACTGCCACTATGCCGAGCTCTGTGCATGATCCATAGCAGGTGGTATTCAATACAGGTCTGTGAAATTAGTGAATGAA
>NW_020954546.1:16773440-16790998 GCF_900497805.2 Vombatus ursinus | reverse complement strand
ATCAGGGGAGATGACTCATACATAACAATATATGTGTGTGTGTGTGTAAATATATATATAATACACACACACACAGACACACACACACACATATATACATATATATATACACATCATAAATACAAGATCAGGTTTTTGGGAGGGATGTGCCCCCTGGCAGCTGGGGGGACGTGCAATCATGAATGGCTTCATAGAATATGACAGATTCTTCATAGAACAATGGATCCGAAGAGGCAGAAATGAGGGTGGGGTGGCACAGGGCACTGTCAAAGCTAGGGCGTGGAAAGAGGAAATATTGTGCCACATGAGAGGGACATGAAGAAGGCCACTCTGGCTGGACCACAGATTGTGGATAGGTCAGTAATACATAATAAAGTTGTCTCTAGGATGCAAGCAAGGCTCTAAGTTCCTTCACAGACCAAAGAAGGAGGAAAGCAAAAGTCACACGAAGGGTGGCCACATTCGCTTCCTCTCCCACCATGCTCCTCTGAGATGTGATTCAGTATTTCCCTTCATCACAGGCTGAAGTTACTTCTCACTCTCCCCCTGGACCAGAAAAAGGCCAAGGGTATCAGGAACATATTTGTACAGTCGACTAGCAGCTATCACAATGAGGCATAGTCAAGTGTGAGTGGGGGAGAGATTAACTTATCTCACCATGGGGTGCCTGGATCATAAGAAAACTAATTAGGATACACAGCTCTGCTACAGAGGGAGCTACAGAAGAGACAGAGAGAAGGAGCCTTAAAATCTCTTCTCTCTGTGGCAGCTGAGAATACGAAAGTCCATGGACAGCAACAAGCCCAGATAAGCTCGGGTCTGGAAAGGATTTAAGCTGGGTGAGAAAAAAGAAAGCTCTATGAGACAGGATTTCCTCTGACATACACTTTCAACTTTTTTCTGACAGACACAAGGAAGCCGCTTACCCTTTAGGGTTATTTTTCTTACCATCCAATTGTTCCTCGAACCAGGAGAGTTCATTATGTTGTAACTATTCTATTATTTATTATAACTAATTATTACATTATTTTATCATTACTAAAATTAATCACAATAACAATTACATTTCTCTAATACAGAATTTTCTTCACAGAACCTCTGCAAGGCAGAGAGCACAAATACTGAAAAGCGTGGGATCTGGGCTTAGAAATGAGACCTAGATTGAAATCCCTACCCTGATACGTATGTCTTGTGTGACCTAGAGTAGGTCACTCAGACTCATTATTATTTGTATTTGATATTGATAAAGGAAAATATTTCCTTAAACGAAAAGGAGGCCTCGTATTGAAAGAGGATCGTTTAAGGAAATATTTTCCTCTTTCAAAATCAAATTGATTTTATATAATCAACAAACAAGATGCAGAATGAGGTCTTGAATTTTCTACATCTTTTAGTCGCTTGAATGAATAGTAAACATGTGGTTCATTGTGCAATACCCCATACCAAAGACCGCCATTTCCCCCTATTAATACCTACATAAAGGATACCTTCAGTGTATGTGAGACACTTTGAAGGGGAAGAATTCCATGTCTTATATCTCAGTTCCATTATGTTATCTACTCTGAGCACTCAACAAATACTTACTGTTTGAGGGATTGTTGAAACATCATTTGGCCTTGGAGACCGATCCAAGAACCTTTCCTCTCAGGCCTGAAATGCAATTTGGTACTGAAGTCTAATTCTTGATAGGCCTCTTGCTTAAAGTTTTGTTCTATCTCTCCTTCCTCAGTCCAAACTGACCCATCCTCCTACAACAGACCCCCCCAAAACCAAAATCCACCTATTAATCACAGTATGACATGGAATGACCTTCTTGAGATCTTTCTTCTCTCTGCTCTTTGGAAGGGGCATGGTTAAGGTGCAACCCACTCCCCCCGCCCAGCTCTAATCTCTCCACCTCAAGTCATGGTGGTAAAAGAAATCATGTTGGTAAAAAGCATAACAAGGAATTGAAACTCTCTGATGCCACCACGATACCTCTATAGATTCATATGATGTGAGGGCTTGTGGGGGTATGGCAGCAGATATGGTTTTTAAATGACGCCCTCTGGTGTTTTGTCTACAGTGAGAATTTCTGGGGGGAAAATGGGCCACAAAGTAATTCAGCATGGCGCAAGGTCAGTTTCACTTGACCTTCACCTTTCATTCCAAAAGTCATCTTTGGCATGGGCTGATACACACTGACTTCTACCCTCATTCATACCACCTTAGCTATGGATCTTCCAAAAAGTAGAGGCAATAAAGATCCTGAGAAAGCCCTTCCATAGCATACTGTCATCAATCAATATATTTGACTTTGAAGGATCTGTGATAGGAGGAGTGGTCAGTTTCATCCAAGCAATGATTCAAATATCATACTGGTGCAAGAAGGACCTCTGGATGAGAAGGTTCAGGGACAATTTCATTTACTGATTTATAATCTTCACAGTAACATTGGTTGAAAGGAATCAGATTATTAGAGATAACCCCTCAATGTCCTATAAACCCAGTGAAAATGACATTCAGTAGAGAACAAATATATTAGTCTCCATTCTGTACTTTGTAAAAGAGCACTGAATGATTTACAAAGCATTCAGATGCTTTTTATTTAATTTTACCCTCATGACAAGGTGGGCATCCTAGCCCTTTTGTGAAAATAAGGTAAAGGAGGCTCAGGGAGGTTAAATTCCTTGCCTCAGGTCACAAGGATCCTTCTCATGTTCAGATCTCACAACGAGGTCCTTTCCTCACTGTAACACCCTGCTTTCTCTGAATATGTTAAAAGAAAAGCATCTGGATCAATAGGAGTATTGAGAGTGGAACCTTACACCTGAGAGGACAGACTTTTTACCTCCTTGGTGCCCTAGGCCCTTTGGACAGTCTGCTGACGTCCAGGGACCTCTTTCTCAGAATCATGTGTTTAAGGGTATACAATAAAAACCATAGAGTTACAAAGGAAACCAGTTATACTATCATTTTAAAAACCATTTCATGCACATCAACTTAAAAATCCTTGCTTTGGAGATTAGCTAGTCTAAACCTCTTATTTTACAAATGAGGAAACTGAGGCTCAGAAGGGGAGTTGTTTGACCAAATTAAAAGAGGATGTAGGCAACAGAGTCCAGATTCAAAGTCAGGCCTTCTCTAGCCATCTCCCAAGCTCATTTGAAAGGCTGTTTGCACTCGTTTTCTTTATTTTTTCAAAAGATAAATCTTTGTAGACTTCTCATGTCAGTCTTCCTGACCTGCCATGACTCCCCAACACGTGCCACATGTAGGTTAATCCCCACCAATTCCCCAGCATGACCCTGTCAAATTGAACTGTGCATCAAGTGGTCTCAAGTCTACTGCCAGAGAATAAGCAAATGATCTGGTTACTGGTTTTCTGTGAAAGCAGAGGAGATAAACAAGAGAGACATGACTTCCAACAGGGCCCACACTGCCAAAGGAAATCATCCAGAGTGCTCTGAGGAGTCAGCAACTTCCTCCATCTGTTAGAAACACAGGCCTGAGGGCAAACTCGAATGTTCTCTGCACCTTGGGCAATGAGGACCACTGAGGTACACCAAAGAGATGGAAACTGCTATAGAAACAAAACTGTGGAACCAAGGTTCCATTAGCTCGAGAGCCAAGAAAGAGGGAGCTGGGGTGAAAGGGTCTTAACTAACATCACACACGTACCAAGTGTCACAGGTGGCATCTGAATCCAGGCCTGAGTCACTTATAACAATTTCTGAGCAGCTAAATGAATGAAAGCCATTACAAGGATCACAGAATCAATGACTGAGGGATGGATGGGACTTCAAAGATCATCTAGCACCCCACCCCATCCCCATTTTATAGATAAGGAAACAGGGGGCTTAACAGTTAAGTGACTTGTCCAAGGTCACACTGAGAATAATAATCAGAGGTAGATTCAAACCAGTGCCTTTTGAATCTGTGGTGCCTCCCCAAAAAAGGTTACATTTGCTTTGCTTTGATGAGATGGGATATAGTTTTAAATATACTGGCAGAGCTGGGACGGAGCTAAGATGGTCAGATAGACAAACAAACAGATAGATAAAGGAAGGCAAGGTGGAAGAGAGGAAGAGAGAGAAGAAGAGAGATGGAGAAAGAGATAGGTAGATGGATAAGATAGAGGAAGGAAGGAAGGAGAGAGAAAGACGAGAGAGAAAGAAAGATAGGAAGAGAACTAGGTAGAGATAGGTGGATAGATAAGAGATAGAAATAGGAAGAATGAAAGAGAGAGAAAGAAAGGAAGGAAGGAGGAAGGAAGAAAAAAGGAAGAAAGGAAGAGAACTTAATGGAGAGAGAAGCAGATGGATAAGAGATATTAAGTAGGCAAACAGATACAGGTAGAAAAATAGGGAGAGGAGAGGGAGAGGGAGAGGGAGAGGGAGAGGGAGAGGGAGAGGGAGAGGAGAGGGAATCCAGCCTAAAAATGCCCTCTATAAGAGATGAGGAAAACAAGACTTGGGTGCCCAGGGTTGAAATCCACACCTGGCAGACACTCTCTCACAAAGCATCAAGGTGCAGATGTGGAAAGGGTACTAGGTCTGGCATCAGAGGAAGGAAGGCTGATCCTGGGTTAGGCATGTGCTAGCTGAACAACTTAGACCAGAACACAGAACCTCTCTAGGGACTCGCTTCCCTCTTCTCCAGAAAGAAAGAATGAAGGCAGCTCGGTAAATACCTGAGGCACAACTGGCTTCCTGACTCCACAGGCCTCCAAGATTTACTCTCTGTGAGACCCTTCCCATGTCCCTTAACTTCTCTAACGTTCATCTGCTGCAACAGTAACATGAAGGGACTGCACGAAGGTCCCTTCGAGCTCCAATGGATGATCCCATGTCTAACTAGATGGTGTCTACGGTCCCCTCCAACTCAGAATGTGCAGTCCGAGGATCCGCCTTCCACAAAGCAGAAAGCTTCTTATTTTGACTAGACCTGTGGTTTCCTCAGTACAGGGAAGACCCAAGGAAGGGACCTGTCCTACCAAAGCAGATGGACCAGCTGTTCTGCAGTTGGCCATCTTGGAGGGCTGCTTGAGGGCCTAAGAAATTAAGAGACTTCCCTAAGGGTCACACACCCAGTCGGCATCAGAGGTAGTAATGGATGACATCAAATCTCTTTTTCTGCCTTCTTGTACAGGCAAGTTGCTATCTCAAAGCCGAGTTCCAGAGAAGGATTAAGACGCAAAAACCAAAGTGAAGCAAAACAGGGGTGGGCGTTGGGGAAGAGAGACCCGGTATAAGAAATGTAATAATTAACACATCTGTCACTAGGTGTTGTGCAGTCATAAAATAGTGAGGAGGCTGAAATAGCAGCGATGTCGGCATAATTACCCCATCCGAACTGACTGCCAAAGACTGGGTGATTAATCAAAGCCACTCTTGGCATGCCTCTAAACAAGCCCAGCCCCCAATCCCCGGGTAAAGCCTACATGGCGGCATCTGGGAGTACGAAACAGGCAGTTGACTTTCGGATTTTTTCTTCATCTAGAGAAACATGAATAAATCACACATCATCAAGTTTATCATTTTTCCTCCTCAGAGAAATATGAAATATTATAGATCATCTCCAGTACATCAGCTTTTTCACACCCCATTAGCATGCAGGGACTATTTTTGATATAATTTATCAAACCACTGGCCTCATTTCTCTCATTTTCCTTCAAAATGGGAAATGCGGACACAGTAGATTCAGACATCTCCTTATTCACAATTGGCCCTGATCTGCCTTCCACCCTGGGAGCACAAGGGCAGATGAAGGAGATAATTAATGAAGATCGGTTCCTCAGTTTTTGTTAAATGGATGGCTGTTGAACTGCCCTGAATTGCATTGGCAGAACAAGGCTAGCATCTCAAGTGCTACCCCCAAAACGAAGGGAAAAAGAGGTCAGAAAGTTCCATGTCTTGTGGAGTCATAGAATACTACATCAAGATGGATGTCTTATGTCACAAAAATAGGGAGAGTGATCACATGTGAGAGATTTTACCAACGAGGTTAAAGTTTTTTCTGAATTGGTCATCAAGTGAAATTGATCGAGTTAAATTCTGAGCATTCATTGAATGGTCAATGTCACCATCTTTAAGACTTCAGTATTGTTAGCGAGTTGAAACATTTTTATCAATTGGGTCCTGCTTGTTAAGTCCATGTCTAGACTACTGGAGGTTTGGACTTTGGTGAGATATGATCATGGCAGAGATGGAAAGGAATTTGACTCTAGGGCCATCTTTCCTCAGTACCTCGTGAGCTGATCAAGGAAGGGAGACAAGAGACAAAGGTTTATTTGAGAATAATGATAAAGCAACACATTGGCTTTTCAAGACAGTCAATGCCCTAAGTCTACTTCCTACTACTAACTAGTGGGCCAGGATACTGCAGTTATTCTGGAAGACACCACTAATATGACCTGACATCTTAAGTTTTCTTCCCTCCTCAAGTGGTCAATTTTAATTGAACAAGATAGAAAGAAGATACGTCTCTCCCCCACCCCGTGTGTGTGTGTGTGTGTGTGTGTGTGTGTGTGTGTTTGTGTGTGTGTGTATGTGTGTGTGTGTATAGATAGGGCAGATAGGTGGACAAAAGACTGGACCCTTGGCTATCTGGAAGGAGAAAAATAAAATAAGCAGGTGGAAATAAAGCAAGATGGAACAGCGGAAAAAGCTAGGAATTTGAAATAAGAGGATCTGAATTCAAATTCTGTAATTTCCACTTATTGCCTAGTCAGCTGAGGTAAATCACTTCTGTTCTCTGGGATTCAGTTTCCTTAAGTGTAAAAGGACCGGATGGACGCCAGGGTTCTTTCCAGCTCCAAATCTATGACCACAGAGAGCTCTCTACCATGTTCTTCAACCTCACACCCTAACAAACTTTTAAACATATCCTGAAACTATCATAGTGATTTCTAATAATTATTCCCGTCTTCTTGTATTCCCTCATGACTGTTACATTGTTCCAGCTGTAGGACTGAGTATTTAACATTGCACAGAGGCAAGGCAACATAACGGACAGAATGCTGGATTTATAATCAGGAAGAGCTAAGTTCAAGTACTATTGCTGATGCATACTACAATCTGGGAAGGGGGGGAAATTTCTCACCCTGGGATAAGCATAGCATTATGGAATCATGGCTTTAAAACTCAAATCCAACCCCTTCATAATTGTACAGGTGGGCAAACTGAGGCCTTGAAAGATTAAGTGATTTGACTGAGGTCACAGGAGTAGTAAGTGAAACGGTGGTCCCAACCTTCCCAGCCTTTCTTTTATACGTCCCCTTATCACCATCCTCATTCAGATCCTCAACACTTCTCACACAAATTATCGCAAAAGTCTTCTAAGTGGTCTCCACGCCTCTAGTCCCTCCCCACTCCAGTCCAGCTAGTCCACTAGCTGCCACAGTGATTTATTTAAAGTGCAGGGTTGACCACGTCACCACTCCCTTCCCTACACCATAGTACCAATTCACCAGGGGCCATCTCCAATCGTCCTGATCTATATCTGGCCACTGGACCCAGATGGCTCTGGAGGAGAAAGTGAGGCTGGTGACTTTGCACAGCCCTCCCTCACTTATATCCAATTCACTTGCAAGTTATGGCATCACCTCCCTGATGTCATGGGTCAAAGGACAAACAACAAGAAGCCAATTCACCAAACTCCAATGATTCCCTGTTATCTCCAGGATCAAAGGTCAAGTCCTCCATTCTGAATTTAAAGCTGGCTCTTCCTGGCTTCACTACTTTATTTATTGTTCCTCAAATCCAACTCTCCATCACCCATCTCTATGCGTTAGCACTGAATGTCCACCGTAACTGTAATGCCCTCCCTTCTTCCCTCTACCTCTCAATCACCTGTCTTCATTCAAAAACTCAGCTCTCTGACCGCACATGCAGAACCTTTATCAAACTGCTTGCCTTTTCAATAAGGCAATCAGGGAAGGAGGGAGGAAGAGAATTTGAAACTCAAAATTTTAAAAAAGAATGCTAAAGTTGTTTTTACATGTAATTGAGGGAAAACAAAATATTAAATAAATATATTTTTTAAAAAACTCAGCTCAAAGGCCACCTTCTGCAGAAAGTCCATACCTGCCAGTACCTTTCCCTCTGAGACTGTCTTCCATCTCAATCTGTGTATATTTTGATTATACCAAGTTTATTCTAAATGTTTTCCCTATTACAATGAAAGCTCATTAGAAGGAGGGAATTTTTTTTTGTCCTTTCTTTTGATCCCTAGCACTTATCACAGTATCTGGTACTTACTAAGCACTTAATAAATGTTTGCTAATTCAATAAACATTTTTTCAGCGCCTACATATGCCAGGCACAGTACTAAGTGCTGGGCGAAAGACTATTTTAGCCCTCAAGGATCTTAACAGTTTAATGGGAGAGACAACATGCAAACATATCTACAAAGCAAGCCACATCCAGGATAAATAGGAAATAATTAACAGAGGGAAGGTACTGGAATCAAGCAGGGGTTGGGGAGCTTCCTGTAGAAGGCCGGGATTTTAGTTGGGTCTTTTTTTTTTTTTTTTTTTTTTTAGTTCGGTCTTAAAGGAGGTCAATAGTCTTGGAAAGGAGGAAGGAAAGCATCCCACACATTGGGGATGACCAGAGGGAATGCCTGCAGTCAAGAGACAGAATGTCTTGTTCAAGTTAACTGATTGATTTGAAACAGTTTCTCTGATGCCCAAACCAGGGCTTTCTCCACTGTACACACTGCCTCGGACAAATCTACTGGCAAAGAACACAGGAAAGGAAAACAGTTATGTTTGTGCTAATTTTTTTTTTTTTGTTATTGTGTCTGACTCTGTGACCTCACGAGACCAGACTGTCCATGGGGTTTTCTTGGTGAAGATACTGGAGTGATTTGCCAGTTTGCACCTATATCTAAATCGATAAACCAGTCAACTAACATTTATTAACCAATCATTTGTGTGCCAGGTCCTGGGACTACATAAATACAAAGAATGAAATAATCCCAACTCAATCAGTTAATAAAAATTAATTTAGTGCATACTTCATGCCAGATACTGAGGATACAAAAAGAGACAGAAACAGTGTCTGTCCTCAAGGAATTTACAATGTAATGAGCTAAAACATCAACTGAAAGGATGAATATAAAAAAAACAAACAGATCATTCAAGAGAAGGGAGTTTGGGAGGGAAGGTCCTGGAATTTGGGGGGAATCATGAAAAGTCTCATAGAGAAAGCAGTTTAAGTCAGATCTTTTGAAAGAAAAGAAGGATTCTATGCGAAAGGAGAAAATGCATTCCAGGCCGGAGGACGGCTAATGCAAAAATCCTGCCCTTCCGGCAGGTGAAAACAACATTATCCTGGAGGGCTGCTCCCTGAGAAGGCACCCATCATCACCATTTCCAGGAACTGAAAAAGAAAACCCTAGCTTTGTTCTCAAAAACACCAATGCTGCTGTTGAAATGCCCTCCCCCGGGAGACTCCGGCATTAAATTCCTTTCACCTGAGGCTAGAAGGTGTTTTCTTCCCTCTGAGGCAGGACTGGGGGCAGGAGGACCTGGGCAGGGGGCCAAGACAAAATAAGTCAACACGTAGAACTCATATTTTTACTCTTGCAGCACTGTAACGGGATAACTCACTGAAGAGAGAGAGAGAGAGAGAGGGAGAGAGGGAGAGAGGGAGAGAGGGAGAGAGGGAGAGAGAGAGAGAGAGAGAGGGGGAGAGAGATCTGCAGTTTATTAGGCTGGTATTTATTTTGGTTTCCCTGGAGGGCAGAATTGTGCTTGGGGAAGGGGCCGTGCCTGAGAAGCTTTCACAATAAGCCATTTCTATGCTCACCACATGTCCTCCTCACGCTGAAGCCGGAGGCCCAAAGATGCTCTCAAGGAGGCAGCTGGCTAAGGAACACGCTCTCCACCCCCTTTCCCCTGACACAGCTCATTTTTCATATGGCTCAAAAAGCCTCCTGACCACAGATGGCCCCCACCCCACGGTGGGCTGTGAGCAGAGGGGGTAATGCCAAGGTCCGAGGTGGAAAATCCCAGCCAGGTTAGAAATGAACCCAAAGGGGCGGCAGGAGGAATGCCAGCCTGGATGGCTGACCATTCTGGGCAGAAAGAGCCTAAATTCTAAGGTTTTCAGTGACCACTGTTTCTGCCAAGCTGATGAGTTCTAAAAGATCTGAGATCTGACCCAAGTCAATCTCCAAGGACCTCCAACAGCCCCCTCTTACCTCTACGCTAAATCCAAAGCCCTCTGTTAGATTTTTAAGCCCTTCAGAATCTGTCGGGTCTCCCCTCTCTCTGATCCATCCTCAGCAGGGCTGCCAAATCAATATTCCAAAAGCACAGACGTTTCTCTCCTCCTCAAGAGTCCCCAGTAGCTGCCTCTTACTTCTAGGGTCAAATACAAACTCCCCTATTGGTATTTCGAGGCTTTCTCAATTTCTCTTCAGTCTCTCCAATCCAGCGTCCACCCGGGTCGTCCCCAACTGATATCTACTAAGAATAATTCTCTCAATGTGACTGCCCTCCTCATGAATCTTGAGTGAATCTCTTCCTCTACAATTAAAAAAAATAATAATAATAATGAAAAAAAACAACCTCTGGTATTTAAACAACTTCACAGGCTGGTTTCAGCCCAACTCTCAAGGTTTACTGCACATTACTCTTATTTATCCACAAGGGCCTATTTGTTCACCCCACAGGACATCTCAGAGTAGGTTGCTTCCCAATGATGGTATGCACTCCTTCTAGCAGTATCCCTAGCTTCCTTTCAGAGCTCACAGCACATGTGCCACCTCAGATTGGTGCCACGCCTCCATCATATATCCCCAGAACCCAGCACGGACCCTGAATAACAGCAGGTGCTTAATAAATGCTTACTGATCGAGAGTCCACCCTCCACTGAATCTCCCCATCTTGGCCTGTGTGTCTCTAATGAGCCCAACTTGTACTGAGTATACAGCCTTGGCAAAGCCTCATGTGTCCACCAAACAGTTCTGCTTGTGAAGTCTCCTACATTACAGAAACGGGGGAATGTGAGTCCAATGTGCTGCACCTTCTCTAACCTGAATTCACTGTGATATGAAAAGTCAGAGTCCTGAGGGATCCCCTACCAAAGTCCTAGATGCCATAATAACACTGGTCAAACTGAGGTTAAAAGCCAAACACCAAGTGGGAACTGCCCCCAGCTTGACAGTCCCAGCAAGCCAGATGGCAGAAGATGCCTTGGAAAAACACCCACACATTAACACTTAGGTGTTCAAAACAAAGGCAAGCAAAAGCACTTTGTACCATCCGTGGATGTAATCACACCTGTAGCTGGAAGACACAAAACATAGGTAATCAAAGCTCGTCCTTTAGAGCCCATATGGGTAATGACTATGATCAAGGAGGGAAAGAGAGAGTTAGAGATGTTTCTGTGGACATCCTCATCCCATGCATACATCTTCCCCCCTCCCCTAGGCTCAGAATGCACCAACAGCCGTGAGGAAACCAGCCTTCTCATCAGTCTTTCCAAGTTATAAAGTGTTGTCAGGACATGGAAGAGTACGAATCTGCCTTCCATCTAATACCCCAGGCATTCATTTTATCCAAGTGACCCAAAAGCGAAGCCTAGGGTGACCAGGATGAGGAGAGGCCTACAGAAGTAACAGTGGATTTTTCACCTGAAGAAAAGAACCATGAGGAGGGAACATGGTACCATCATCATCATCACCAACTTAAATGGCCTAAGAAGGACATTTTCACACACACACATACACAGAGAGAAGAACAAGAAAATTATATTGTCTATGAAACCATAAATCTCCATTTCGTGCATAGTATTTTTTAGCCTATATAATAAATTCCACATATCATTTTCAAGAGGGTCCTGCTTGAGGCCAAAGCTAAGATGGCAGAGTAAAGGCAGGGATTTGCCCAAGAGGGTCCTGTTTGTCTGTGGCTCCTCTGAATGGATACCTGTCTTTAAATATCTGAAAGGCTGTCCGATAAAAGAAAGATTAGGCCTGTTCCGTTTGGCCACAGAGGAAAGAAGTAGGGGGACACATTTAGAGTGACCTCTCTCACACAACGGGAAGACCACACCACTGGGCTGTACAACAGTCACAACCAGTACCATGTAGACAACCATGGCTGAAGGTTCAGCTCATCCTGAGATGCAACAGAGTAAAAGACACAGAGTGGAATGTCAACAAAACAACTCTGCCCAAAGACCACTTCAGATACATACTAGTTGGCAGTGTATACTAGGTAAGCCACTTAACTCCCTTGGGCCCCAGCTTCTCCATCTATAAAATGGGGATAAAAATTTCCCCTTCATCATAGGATAACACAGTCTATGTACTATGTATGAAAATGCGTAGAAATGAGAGCAGCAACTTCCTACCAGCACTATTACTACAACTAACACTAATACTGCCACCATAGTCACTCCTGTCACTGCTACTTCTACTAAATTAAGTCCAAACATGTGAGCAAGGACAGCAAAAACCTGGGAGAAGGAATATTCTCTTTTATTACAGATTTAAATGTTCATTTCTCTAGGGAAGATGAAAAAAAATCCTAGAATTCTCTCCCTCAAGCTCAATCATCTTGTTTTGAAGGTAAGGAAGGTAAGGACCAGAGTGAGGGCTAGAGGTAGGGAAGGGAGGAAGACTGCATAATTCATACCAAGGAGCATGTTGGTGGCTCTCCTTAGATGGAACTATGGGTGGAGTATATTGAAAAGAGGCTGACAGACTGGGCAGCCATGCATGGGTTGACTTAGCATTGGTTTACCTTCCAAATCAGTGAGCTCACAGATCTATTTGAGTATTCATTGGGTTAGCCAAGAATTGAAAGCATACCCTCTAAATCTAAATCTAATGGTTTTTCTACTGTACTGTGTGACCCTGAAATTTTAAAAATGGTACCTAATAACAAAAATGGCACTATCCTCTGAAAATGATCCCCAGAAGTCCAATGTGCAGCCATCAGCACAAGACAGCCGTCATGCGCCCTTAGTACTAAAAGAGAAATCATCTTCCTGACATTAACACAGGTTTGATGGTTTACAAAAAGTAACGACTCAAAGGGAAATGATGTAACTTCACGCACAGGCCATCTTCTTGGAGACAAATATATTCCAAGTACACATTGTGCTTAGCAAACCAACCCAATCCAAATGAACCAAAAGGGCAATTGACTTTACACATACAGGTCAGGAAGAGAAGAAAAAGTAAAGAACGAGTGGAATAGAATATTTTTAACTTAGTTCTTGTGAATAGCAGGATTTCATGAAACTGATGCTTCCTTGTAGATGTTGATGTTAACCTGTTAGAATGTAAGCCCACTGAGAGTAAAGACTGTTTCTTTTCCTTCCCTTCCTCCCTCCGTGCCCCCCCCCCCCCAGCACTTAAGAGATTTCCTGATTGACTACTGGTGGGTGAGGACAGATCCACTCACTGTGGATAAGAAGAACACAGGTTGTGAGATGAAAGAAACCTTATAGGCCATGTAATTTAAGCCCTTCATTTTCCAGATGAGGAAACAGTGACATGACTTGCCCAAGGTCACAGAGCCAGTAAGTGACAGAAGATAGATCTGAACCTGATGCTTCCAACTGTGTCTGTCTGTCTTACTCTTTTTAAATACTAACCAGGAGAAGAACAAGTATAGTACTGAATATGGCCTGTAGATCTAAAGGACAAGATGAAAAGACTCAGAAGAATTCTATAAAGAAAAAGAGAGACCTAGATTTAAAAGGAAAAGACAGGATCCATTTTTAGTAAAAGAAAAGGAGATAACCCCAATTCACTAAATGAAAACTTTTCCACAGTTTCAGATCCTAAGACTGACTATATATATATATATATACACACATATATATGTATATATACACATATATATTATATATACATATATACATATATGTATATATGTGTATATATACATATATATTATATATACATATATATGTATATATATATACATGTGTATATATATATATATATACACACACGGGAGCTGGTACCATCGAGCCTTAAAGAATGTATCCACAAAGATTCTGAGAAGTCTAAAAGGGGAGGTTTTGCCTTAATCAAGACAGATTAGGTCAACCTATCAACCGTCATTTATTAAATACCTCCTATGTTCCCAACACTGAGCTAGGAAGCTGAGATGCAGAGAAAAAAATTAAACTGTCCCTGAGCTGCAAGGACTTGCTATCTTTGGAGGGGCCATATACTACTTCCTAAATAATCATGCCTCACAATATGCATTTTACTTTTCAAGGTATTTTTCATAAATAATCAAACCCTGATTAACCAGAAATGCTGACAAACCAAATCTTTTTTTTTCCCCCTGCATTGAATTTTTGTAGGAAAAAGAGAGATTAAATTCAAGAAATAAAACAAATAATAAGGATTTTTTTTTCAAAAGGAGTAATTTACAGGGACTGTCCTGAAGTCGATATATTTATCCCCTTTGGTCATTCTTCCATTTTTCTCTAAAATCTGGATAAATGATAACACATGTTCAGAACAATAACCCTAGGGCTCTGGCAAGAAAACAAAAACAAGTTATATTCACTGGGCTCCACTTACTAAGGCAGGGAAATATATAGATATGTTCCACAAAAAAAAATTCAAGAGTCAGGCTTGCTGTAAATAAATGATTATGCAGGTTAATACTGAGTTCTTCTAAAAGTTAATTACTCAGAATGCTTCATTCCCTGTTCATACTAGCAAACAGAAATTGCCCAGCATTGTCTGCACCCAGTAGCAGAAAATATTACAAAGGGGAATGTGAAGTCTGGACAAGATAACATCTCTCAAGAACTGAAAATTTCCAACCTGGGAAATAATTAGTATCACTGCCCTTCGTGAGCTCCAGAATCTAATAAAGCTGACCTATTTGTTGTTCTTCACATACAAGACTCTAGCTCTTGCCTGGCCTTGGCAGACTTACTCCATACTAGCCTGTAATGTTTTCCCGTTCTTCATATCCTTGATTTCAGCAGCATCCCCAAAATGAATACATTGAAACCAAAGGAGTCAATCTAGGTACCACTGATGCCAATTACTCCTATTACCTTGGGTGATTAATTTTAATTTCCCTGAGTCTCAGTTTCCCCATCTGTCAAATGACAAATGTAAGGCTTCAAAGCTCAGCTCAAGTATCACCTACTCCATCAGGCTCCCCCAAACATTAGTGCCACTATTCAAAAAATGACCCCAATAACGATGTTGCAATAATCATCCATCAGAAGAATTTATCAAGTACCTACTATGTGTCAGGAATGGACAAACACAAGTAAGAGTGAAGGCCTGGTCTGGTATTCTTAAAGAACCATTCCGGGGAGAGTCTGTAAAATCAAAACTATTTTCATAATAATACCAAGATGTTGTAATTTCTAATATGGAAAATATTTCTAGACAGAACAGGATAAACAAAGACTCTCGGGGAGGGAGAAATTTTCAATTTTTTTAGCATGTAAATGAATGAGGCCAAAAATTTTGAGATTACTTTCATCCAAGTTAATGACAAAGTACACGCTTTTGTTTGTGATTCTAATTAATTAATGTTATCCCTTCTTAGTGATATGAAACACATTTTCTTTCTTTCTATTCATTCTGTAGCAGGATTGGGTTTTTGGTTTGTTTTTGTATCGTTTCATTTTTTTTGAGGGATCAAGAGCCAACGAGAAGACTCAGGAAAGACAGTCCCCAGTGTCTTATTTCTAGAGTTGGAAGGGACCTCAGATGTCACCTAGTTCAAATTTGTCATTTGACAGATGAGGAGACGAGAGCCACGAAAATAGTGACATGTCCAAAATCACCAAGCAGTAGGGACCAGTGGTAAGACAGATTACAGTTTCTGCTCTTTCCACTGTACGTGTTTATTTGGGGGACCCGTCTGTTGGCCCAAAAAGGCCCATAACAAGGTAATAAACACATCTGCTTGCTATGAAACTGAACTCTTCCCCCTAAGCCCCCAGTGGTGGAAGCCCTGGCTGTTTCTGTGCCTCGGCCGAGATGATTCTCATGGGCCTAATCCAATGAGCTAAGTCAGAGTAATCAATTCTCATTTATTAATCAACTGCAATCACGATGTTTCATAATCATTACATTATAGTTTAGACACAATAATAATGAAGCTAACAGAACTAATGTAATTTGCCGTGAGTAAGCTGTTGGCAGGCAATAACATTTTCTGATAATAATATCGCCAGACAAATAGGTTTGCAGTATTGAGAGAGATATTAAAATGGGCAAAAATGCACGAGGGAAGAAGGCATTAGATATACATATTTTCAAGTTATTAAAAATTGAAAAAATATAAAGGTGAGATTAATGTTACAGAACCAGTCTGCATCTCTAGAAATGAAGGGTTTAGGCGATATGAAATCTTGGTTGCTCTCAAGGAGATACTGGAACTGGCAACGTGAACCTCGACTCAGGATCTGAATGCGTGATGGGGTGGAGAGTGGCGGGCGGAATGAAAGAAAGAAAATAAAATTTCCCATGAAAGTACATTCTTTAATTATGAAGGAGCCTGTCTGGGATTACCCTGCAGAAACTCCGCAAATCCTTGCTATTTATATATGGTAAAGCGCGAGATGCCCAGGGAAGCCGACTCTCTCTCCTTCCTTACACCACCCCCACCCTTGCCTTCACCTCCAGGTTGTTCCATGGCTAGAGAAATATTAGAGAAAGAAAAGGGAGAAGAGGAGAGAAGAGAAAGAGAGGAAGGGGAGGAGACTGGAGAGAGGAATTGGGAGAGTGGAAGAAGAGAAGAAAGAAGAGGAAAAGTGGAAAAGAAAGAGAGAAGGAAATATAAGAGCTGTAAGAAAGAGGGTTGAGGAGAAAGAGAAGAGGAAAAAGAGGAGGAGAGAGAAAGAGAAGAAGAGGGAAGGAGACAAAAGAGGAGGAGAACAGATACAAGAAAGAGGAAAAAGGAAAAGAGAAGAAGAGGGGGAGGAAGACCCAAGTGGAAAGCAAGAGGAGAAGGGGGGAGGGGAGAAGGAAATACGAGTGATTAGGAGGAAGAGGAGGCCGACTGGGAAGGAGGAAGGAAGATGAGTAGAAAAATATAGGAGAGCACATAAGAGTACAGTGGAGGAGAAAGAAATGAGAGCAAAGCAAAGGAGAGAAAAAGAGGAGACAGGAAGAAAGAGCAAAAGGAAAAGAAAATGAGAAAGAAGGGAGAAGAAAGAGGAAAAGTAGGAGAAGGAAAAATGGAGAGGGAGAGGAAAATGATAAAGAAGAAAGAGGGAAGAGGAAAGGGAAGAGCGGGAAGGGGGGGGAATGGAAAAAGAGGACGAGAAACACAGTGTCTACTAGTAAGCCAGATGACGCTTGACTTGTGAAGTCCTGAGCATCCAACTCTGTGCCTTCCTCCTGTTAATTGTGGCTGGGGGGAAGTCTGAAAGAAAGGACGAAGAAAAAAATCCTCCCTCAGCAGCCACAGCAGAGTTCAAAGGTACACCAGGTATCCCGGGTAACTCTGCAGCAATCTGACCCTCCAAAATGCAGCAAGTAATAGAGCCTTTTACCCTTAAACTCTCTGATATGAGAAAGACAGAGAGAGAGAGAGAGAGAGAGAGAGAGAGAGAGAG
>NW_020954546.1:16759498-16773430 GCF_900497805.2 Vombatus ursinus | reverse complement strand
GAGAGAGAGAGAGAGAGAGAGAGAGAGAGAGAGAGAGAGAGAGAGAGTATATACATATATATATATTATATATATATATTATATATATATATATGTTTCAAGAGAAGCAAAGAAAAAACCACCACCATCACCACCAAAAGGAAGAAAAAAAAAACTTGTTTATAATAAAGACTACATTCTGTAGCAATTTCCTAGATTCCTGGGGTTAGAAATCTAGATTGCCAATGGATAAGTGAGCCTTAAAATCACATCCCTGCTGACAAAAATTCATTTCTTATAACCGTCTCCATTTACCGGAATGCTGAATCTTTCCCATGGGGAAGGAACAAATGAAAATGTTATTTCTCTGCTCATGAACTCATACCTTTCTGTCTGCTTTTCACTGTTGGCAATTTCATTCTCTTCCAAATTTGACTAAAGCCCGTGACCTGAGGGAAATAATGTCTATATAATAATCTTCTGAAACTCTAATTCTGAGTCATGTTTTTTTGGATGTTGCCTCGCAGTTTATGAAAATCGCACTGAGCTATGAAATGTAAGTGATGTGATGTTCCCGCCTAACATAATCATTTTGTCTGGTGAACATGTCGGAAATACTAATGAAAAGGAAGCTCCCACAAAAGCAAGCCGAGCTAGCTAATGGCAGCAGAGGGGAGACAGCGGCGACGCCACCCATCTGGCAGGCTACTTGCCTTGCGTCCCCTTTCGGGGAGGGGGTCCTCAGTCTAACCAGGGCAAAACGCAAGTGGACAAAACACAACAGGGAAGGTAGGGAAAATGACCTCCATCTGCGATCGTGGACCCTTGTTTCTTCCTGACCTCTGATTTGCTCCCCAAGGCCTGTGAATTTGCAGGACTTAAGAATCAATCATATATTGAGAGTAGTGAGGGACCTAGGAAATTATCTAATCAAACTTCATTATTTTACAGATGAGTAAACTGAGGCCAAGAGTGGTTAGGTGACTTGTACAAGGTCATCCAGGAAGGACCAAAGAATCAGGGATTGAGAGATGGAAGGGACATTAATAGCCATCTTTTCTAAGTCCATCACCTTACAGATGAGAAAACTGAGGCCCATAAAGGTACAGAGACTTGTTGCAGGGTGCACAGATAACCAGATGCAGAGTGGGGATGGCTTAGGAATGCAGCCTGCTGACTCCACAGTGAAAGCCTCAGTTTGGAGAAAGATTCGGCTCAGCAGTCAAAGTCAAAAGATCATATATCTAAGAGCTGGATGGTAGCTCAAAAGCCATCTAGTCTAACCTCTCATTTTACAAATGAGGAAATTCATTAAAGGAATTGCCTAGGTAATAAGTACCAGGGGTGGGGTCTGAACCAAGGATCCCCACCTCCACCCTCAGTAATCTTTCTACCATGCCATATGGCTGAAATGTCTTTCAGAGACCCCAAAATATCTTAGGCATCTGATATTAAAGCTGTACCCCCTAGAAGCTGAAATCCACCCCTCCATCAATCAATCAACAAGTCAGGCACAGTTCAGAGACTCTACCACAACTAAACATGTTCAGTTAAATACTGATGCCTCAGTTCCAAACCCTGTCCCAAAGTTGGCTTAAAAAAATCTGTTTAATACAGACTGAATATCAAGTAAAGAAGTTATTTTTTTAATGACTTGCTAAGAATAAATCTGATCCCAAACATATGGTTTGGGGCCTTCCACCACATGGCTCTGTGTTCTACGATGTTGAGATTGCCTCTTGCTTACCTAAGGAGTAAAGGACAAGACTCCTGCTGGCTTTGGGGAAAAATATGAAATCTGTCTCCCAAATGCGAGAACCTGCAAGAAGCAGCCTTGTGATAGTAAACTCTCTAAAGTCTTTGGAACTGGGCATTTCAACTCACAATGACCCAAATTCTCTGGATGGAAAAGATGGAGGATTAATGGCTTTCCACTGAGGGCTGGGTTCTCTAGAATTCCCTCCCATCTCTAAGTCACAGGAATCTTAAAATGACAAGTCATCACTGAATACTTTTTCATTTCATAGTTTAACTGTGTCAGTTATCAATGGTTGGCATTTTTTAAAAAAAAAATAGTTCCACATTTACAACAATTTTCATTTTGCTTCCTTAAGGATACTTAGAAAATGGTGCCAAATTGGGAATATTAATAATAAATGAACTACTTAAAGATAGAGATGTTGTCTCATTTTGTGTCTATCTCTTCCCTGAACACAGAGCACTTCACAGAGAAACTGTTCTTTCGAATGTTGACTGTCACTCTCTCCTCATACCAACTACCACAGACATCCCAGTCTAGGCCCTCATCACCTCTTGATGCAACCATGGCAGTAAGATCTTAATTGATCTGGTTGCTAAATGAATATTCCTCAAGTGGAATTCTGACTTTGTTATATCCCCCACTGATAAAGTTTCAGTACTTTCCTATTGCCTTTAGCACAAAATATGAACTCTGTTTGACATATGAAGTCTTTAAAAATCTCGATTCAAGGTTGACTACACCTTCCTCCCCTGAATGGGCTGCACACTTAAGCCATACTGGTCTACTTGCTCCTGGCTGTGAATGACTCCCATCTTTCATGCTTTTTATACAGGATGATGCCCATGTTAAGAATATTTTTTTTTTCTTTACTTCTTTACATCTCTTGGCATCATTAGCATCCCCTTCAACATCCAGCCTATATGCCATCTCCTTCAAGAGGCACCTCTCATTTCCCCCAAGTTGTCATTTGTATTTAATTTCGGTATAGCCCTCATTTCTTCATTTGTGAACACATCCGGAGTCGAATGAAAGTCCTTGGAGAGCTGTGATGGTCCTGTATCTTTGTATCCCCAGTGCTCAATGTGTTGCAGCTCTTGAATAAATAAAATATGTGTGGATTAAAGTGAAGGAATTAGCAACCACACACAAAACAAATTACTGAAACCTTCTGCTTCCCCCCGCCTCAACGGCTTCCCCCATTGCTATCTCTTCCCACAATGTTGCCGTTCTAGGATACCTTGCTCAGGATTAATTAGGATAACCTGTAGCACTACATGGAGCTCTGTCTAGGGTCAAAGGCCCCCATCATTCATTCCATACCTTATCCTAAGAGTTCTTTTCTCTTTTTAATTGGTAGATTTTTCTGTCTAATCACGCATTTGGTTTCAATTGCTTCTAGCTTTCAGTGAAGTACATTTCTCAGCCATAGCCACTGAGCACATCACTTAGTGTCTAGAACGTGAATGACCACAAGGAGTATTAAACCCTAGGTCTGGGCAATGACCTGCATTTCAATGGGAGAGCCAGGACTTTTACAGATAAGAACCAAGAATTAACGATGGGTTTGCTGAAACTCTAAGAGAAGCTCTACAACAAGTTAGATGGTTGCTTGTATAAATTTACAAGGTAGCCATGGAAGGCAGTAAAGCATAGTGGAATTAGGGTCAACAAGATGTAAATTCAAATCCAATCTACATGACTTTTGACAAGATTCTCGGATATCTCATCTGGAAAATGAAGAAAATAACCACATCTAGTCCACAAAATCCATCAATAAAGAACTTTGAGAATTGTAAAATGACATACATGCAAAAGGAATTGTTATTATTACTGCTCTGAGTAATTAAGCAATGACAACAACTCATTAAATGAAATAAATTTTTTTTGAATTAGCCAAGTTAACAAAGGAGGGGTTTACAGGTGGTATAAACAAATTTTCCTAGTGATAACCAAGCACCATATCATGAAATTAACTCTGTAGCACACACCTGACCTCAAAGCCACCAAGGGTACCTGAACACAATGAGAACTGAGGAATCTTCCAATAGGATAAGGAAAATGTGCACTATTGCATTTAGCATTTGCTTTGTGGGGGCAGCAAATCAAAAATTCAATTCTTCTGACTTTAACTGGAGCCTGCACCTGCATAATTGTTCACATTTTTTTTCCTAAGGGAGGGGGGAATGTTATAATGTCAACTCCAAAGACGCATTAGGTTGAGCTACAGTGATTTTCTCTGTGTCAACTGAAAACATCTTGCAGACTGGGTAACTTGGCAAAAAGATGGAAAATGATCCTCTAATGCCTGGCCCATGATCCCTTCAGGCCCTAGAAACTCAAGCCAACTTAATATCAAACATTATTATTCCTATTTATACATTCCCAGATGTTAAAAAAAAACCCACCCTAAATTCAAATACACAAGAAGCCAGAAGCAGTGCTTGTAGTTTTCATCACCAAAGGGTAAAATATATAAGACTTTCAACTTAATATCTACTTCAAAACACTCCCAAGAGTTTCCAAGCCCACTCCAGACAAACATTCTGATTCTATAACCTTGTAACAGGGTTCCTTTTGATTCTCCTAATTCCCGACTCTTTAAAAAGCAGAACAGAATTTTCTAATTTTTGCTTTGTTGTTACTAGTTATGCAAGTAAGGGGGGGTGTGTGTGTGTGTGTGTGTGTGTGTGTGTGTGTGTGTGTGTGTGTGTGTGTGTGTGTGCCTATGCATTTTTAGTTATTCGAAGTCTATGGGTCTCCAGCTTCCTTTTGAGGGATTCAGAATAACTATGAAGAAACTTTCCCCAGGAAAGGCCCAAGTATTTCCTGTATGTGTAAAAAACACCTCTGGATGGCATGATGGACAGATTCTAGAGCTGAAGCATCACCTCCCACTTGAGACCTGACTAGTTCAATCACAAACTGCCATTTTTTGAAGACTAACTTGACTGTATAAGAACAAGATGGAGATTGAGTAACAGTAGAAATTTCCTGAGGGGACTCTGCAAAGAGTCAATAATTCTGTTAAAGTGGATTTTTCAAGTAATTCTAGATGTTGGAGTAAGACAATAGATTGGAGTTTTAAGGCACTCTAAAAATGCTTCTCATTTCTCACTATTAGAATCTTGTTATTATCATCTAGTTGGATAGAATTCAGAAAAAAAAAGTCCTGGGACAAAATGCTATCCTGCTATTACTTTTTAAATATGTATGTGTGTGTGTGTGTGTGTTTGTGTGTGTGTGTGTGTGTGTATAATGTGTATGTATATATGTATATATATACATACGTTGACACACACATATATATTTAATGGTCAATTTTTGTAATTGAATAAAAGCACAGAGCATGAGTTGACCGTCTAGGCTCACCAATAAGGTTTATCATCTCCATAATCACCGTTACTCGTCTTGTCCTTTTTTTATAGGACTAAGAGAGTAAGAGTCCTAGGAAAAGTCACTACCCTGTCATTACTCTTTTGCACAGAATTTTCTGGGGGTTACTGTACAGGTGGAGGGAGTAACTGCCATGTTTCTCTGAACAGAAGTATCAGGATGTACGGTTGTCCTCTGTGGGTTTTTGGAAAGGATCCTCAGTGTAACACCAGCATCAGAGAGGCAGACAGGAAAGATGTGGACATCATCCTATCTCCAAGTGATTTTAATTTCTCTTGCTATGTTTTTGTCTTTTGAAAGCTTTTCATTCCAAGCAGTCTGGAGATTATGAACATTTTGAACGATGACTTATCCTACTTCCCTTTTTTCTTTAGCACAGTACACCGGTTATGAGGTCAGAGGACTTGAGTTCAAACCTTGCTTCTGACACACTACCTCTATGACCTTGGATCAAGTGTCTCTACACCTTCTTAGGTCTCAGTTTCCTGAAATGTAAAATGAGGATTTAACTAGATGGCCTTTAAAGCTGCTTTCAGCTCTAGATCTTTGTCCCTATGACTAGAACTTAGATAAAACCAGTCCTGTAAAATGTCATTACCTTTCTACTAGTCTGTTATGTTTAAAGATCAGCAGACTCCTCCTCCAAGAGTAATTGCTGGAAATTATGTTTTTATGGACCTTATCACTAGTGTTTCTCCGGTTGATCCTCTGCTTTCCATAACTCAGAATCCTACATGTCTACAGTAGAGAGAATACCAAGTATGGAATCAGAAGACATGGGTTTGAATCTTGGCTCTGCTACTTAAGATATGTAAATCTTGAGTAACTTTAACCTCTCTGAAACTCAATGTCTTCATATGTAAAAAAGACGGGTTTGGAAAAGATGGCTTCTAAAGTCCCTTCTCTCTTTCAGTCTATTATCCAATGCTCCTAGATCAATGGTTCCTATAGGACCTTAGATGATTTCCCTAGACTTGATTTCCTGGCCATTCATCTACCATCTTTGCTAGACTGAAAGTTCACAGAACCACACAGCAGCTGTGGAACACACAAAGCCTACTTACCAACCTAAATTTAACCTTTTCATGATAATTTATAAATGATCAGGATCTGGAGTGCAGGATAATAACCATCTGAAACAAACAGTGGGTCTGCACAGGAGAGAAATCATCGCCCATTCCAAATATGACAACCAAGACTGGGCTGCCTTATAAACTGGCATTGCAACCAAAAACAGTGAACGACACCAGCGTACATAGCCTTACTTCCTAATCTTCACACAACTGCTTGCTTTTTATGGGACCCATAAAAATGTAATTGAAGCCAATCATGAAAAAGTACCATCTCTAACATTAATGGAGACAAAGATGCCATTTTCTCCAAATGATAACCAGATTTCCTTTGGAAAGCACAAGATCTCAGCCCAACCCGTCATAATTAAGACAGTGTTAACAAAAACGAAGGCAATTCAAACAAGCTGAAGTTGATTAAGGAATAATTTTCAAGTGGAAAATACAAGTTAGGGCCAGATTATCAGCAACTGCCTGAAATAAAACGTGTCTCATCCCCTTCTGGAGAATGTTTCCATCACTGAAACAATTAACACACCAGAGATCTCGCTGAACTTGTACAAATCTGTTAATGCAAGGAAATGGCCCCATACACTAATGCAGTAGGATTTAGATAAATGGTTAAGAATAAGACTTAATCTCCAACCACAAAGGGCCCACCCCAGAAAAAAAGATCTTGGGTATCTCACAGGGAGAAGCAAGTTTCGGAATACTGTGGCTTATGAGTGCTAAAAGGGGAAGGGAAAAAAAAAAGTTTGAGGATTGGGGAAGGAAATCTTCAACTAATTGTTTTCATTTACATCCAAAGTCAGCTAGTTTCTCTAACGTGAACTGGGCTGATGGAGAAAAGTTGTGTCATGGTGGTTTGGAGCAGAGCCAACATAGGGTGAAGTAACTGGAGGGATGGACTTGGAGTAAGGAAAGAAATGCATTCAAACAACACTTCGGGCATTTATTAATTGTGAATAAATCACTGAATCACTCTGAGTTTCAGTTTCTAGTCTGTAAAACAAAGATAACAATATCCACAGTATCCACGTCACAGAGTTGCTGTCTCAAATTAAATCATGTTTGGAAAACATGATATAAATGGCTTATTGTTGAGAGTCTTCTAATGATTATTGATATTATTCACGTGTTTTATTTCACTGGAGTTCAGACACAATCAGTTCAAGGACAAGTTGCTATTCTGTCATTCTTCTTTCACATTTAATGTTCTGTGGACTGTTGCGCATGTGGATAAAGCAAATGCATTTTGTAACTGAATAAATGTAATGGGATGGAAGCTCATTCTCTATAAGCTCACAGAAATCACCTTCAGTACAACATCATTAGCAGAAAGGGGGCAGAGATTCTTTCTGTCTGTATGTCTGTCTGTATGTACATATGTATGTATCTATCTTTTACATCTACCCATCCATCCACCCGCCTATCCATCTAGTCATCTTATCTACCTATCTATCTATTGATCTGTTGTCTATTTCAAAGGTGAAGATGGTGAGAAATAGAATGGATCACATACATGGGCTAGGAATAAGGCATAAGAGATGCCCAAAATGTGTAGCCCCCACACTTATCCTTCTTTTAAATCATGAGCACTTCCTTCCTGAAAAGAATTCTCAGGTACTGGACATGGTAAACACTGAATAACATTACAAAAAATGAAATTCATTATTTTTTACCATACAAGAAATGATCCATTACTTATGTGGGAGTCATTTATGAATCTCAGAAATGTAGCCATAAAAACTGACACATACCAAAGAAAAGATCAAAATGAGTAGAAAGATAGAAAAGTTGAAACAAGAAAAACATATGACACCTAATAGGGGAAAAATCTCATTCCTGAACTAGGTAAACATGTAATTGATAACTAAAAATGAGAAGCGAACAGAAATTATATTAGTACTCATTATAATAATTTTAATCAGTGTAAATCATGTGCTATTAATAAGATAGAAAGAGCCCAGAAAAGACCTTGGTTGGTCAGTAAACACAAGGTTTTAACTTGTCAAGTAAAGAGACGGTAAAGGATTGAACCCGTGACTTCACAATAAACAGATTGCAACTTGCCAAATAGAGAGAAGGTTGTGGATTTGACCTGTAAAAGAGGGAATTTCCAAATGAAGAAATTCTCTCTAAAATCACAAATTGGCCCATCTGCTCTTCAACTTATAATCTGTGAGAGTCACCTACAGCACTGAGACGTTAATTGGCATACCTAGATCACACAACCAGCATAAGTCAGGGATGGTAGTTGAATCTAGGTGTTCCTGGCTTTGGGACCACCTCTATTCATTTAACCAAAAGTTTTCAAAATTTTTTTTAATCTCAAGAACCATTTATACTTTTAAAGATTATTGAAGAAACACCCCCTAAAGAACTTTTCTTTATAGGAGTCTCTCTACCGATTTTTACCACTATTATAAATTAGTATCATATCTGTAACTGTCAGACAACTAATACGAAACTTACCAATGAATCATGGGTCTTAAGACCTGCTGTCTTTGTAGTACATCCTTTGATATAAGCTCTATGGGCAATTAGGTAGTATTGGTTTTAGTATTATTATGAATATATTTTTTGACCACAGGGATCTTCTGAAAGGGTCTCAGGGACTCCCAGAGGCCTGTAGACCACACTTTGAAAACTGATGCACTTCCTTATGCTGCCTCATGAGTATAGAAAGATGATGAACAATGTCAACTCATCTGGAAGAAAAACTGAGTTGTAAAACATGTATAAAACATATATATTATATATTATATATATGATATAATTATATATAATGTAAAACATATAATATATATAAAGCATATCTAAAGCAAATATATAAATATATATAAAACAAAAAAATAAATACACGGTATTTGAGGGGGAGGCAATAGCATCTGGGAGGATAATGGTAATAAGTTGAGATTTATATGATGAAGTTCATAATATGAAAGAGTATGAAACATTTTACCCCTATTATTTCATTTGACCCTAGGGAAATAGGCACTACAGGCATTACCATCTCCATTTTCCAAATAAAGAAATGGACGCTCAGAAAGGTTATCAGCTCAAAGAGGGTTATCTGGCCAGTAACTGACCAAAGCAGGACGTGTCTCTTTAACAGATTGGTGAGCTCTTTCCTGGACTCAACTCTAATAAGCATCCACCAGTCTTCAGACACCATGTCAAGAGCTGTCTCTACTACCTGTCTCACTACATCATGTTGCCTTGGGTTGTAATGGGATTGACTTCCTTCCACTGGGTAAATGTGTACAGTATATGATTGCCCCTTCCAACTCATCAGGGCTGGAAGAAAATGCATTGGATGAAACATCACTATTACTGAATTGTCCATAGGGCTTATATCATAGGATATACTTCAATGATGGCAGATCTGAAGAAGGCCCATGATTCATTGACAGGTTTCATATTAGTTGACATATTAGTTACAGATATGACACTGATCACTTGGACCATCTAAAACAAAGGATATTATTGATGACAGGCTCTTCTATTTGCATGTTTCAAGTTAAAAGCTCTGCAAAAAGTGGGGGCAGGTAATGAGCCAATCACATAATAAAAAGCAATAGCTCTATAGTTCATTCTCAGGCACAGCAACCCAATGGCCTGTATAATAATATATTCTCTGACTACCAATGTAAATAGGACCCATTGTGAAAGTAAAGAGGCAGGAGAACGGGAGAGGTAATGATCTGCTTACCTGAGAATACGACTTCAAGGTAGTGAGGAAGAAGAAGCACTAGGCCAGGAAAGACAATGGAAATGGTGAAGAGTCTACTAGCAAAATCCTCCAAGGAAGGAGTTAAATGTATAGTTTGTCAGTGGATGAAAGGCAATCTTTCAATTTTTAAAAAAAAATGGTTATTCAAACTTTTTGCAAACTAGAATGAAACAGAAACAAAGACAGAGAAAGAACAAAGGGGGTAGAGGGAGAGAGACAAAGAGAAAGAGAAAAGCAGACAGAGACACAGATATAAAACAAAACACAGTAAACAAGAAAGCCTACGTTCTTCCAAAGACTTATTTCTCCTCCTCTATTACCCCCCCAGTAACAATACTGTTCCCCAAAGAAATCTTTGTTTAAAGACTCCAAAACCAGAATTTTGTTTTCAAGGAAGGAGAAGAAAGGTTTAAATCAAAATAAATGCCTAATTCCCATGGAAATGTGGACTCCATGGGATTGGATTATATCAGGAATGCACGAGATCTGTTCCAGTATTGATTAATTCCAGCAGAGTTTGAATTTGCATGTAATTTACAATCATTCCCTTCAACAAATGTCTTCATTTAACATTATTTTGAGCTTGGCATGACAAGATTATTACAAATCACAGCTCTGTCAAGGAAGAATCCGGGGGGAAAAATGCCATTTCTTTCGAAATATTACAACAGGCATGATTAGTTTAGGGGGAATAAACACAGTTTTATGTCTTCTTAAACACAGCAGTGTCAAACACAGATCAAGGACCTTTGCAAATGTCTCGGTAGCACCGAGCAGAAACTCTGCTCTTACCACTGCTAGTCGCAAGCAGCACAGTTGAATACGGGATGGTGAATTTGGGAGATAAATGGGAAGACGGTAGGATTAGGAAGAGAAAGAATTCTTTCCAGAACCATACTATGGCTCATTCAGAATTATCTGGGAATCAACTTGAGTTACATTGGCTCAAAAACTGTCCCTCTCACCACCATAATGTGGTCTGTGTGGTATAGTGGAGAGGGATTGGGAGACAAAGGACCTGGGTTGAAACACCTGTACTACAACACCCTTTGCAACTCTGGGCAAGTGACAAACTCTGCAGATCTCAGTTTCCTGCTCTTCTGAATGAGGAAATGTGACTCAATGACCTCTAAAATCTCTTCCAGTATAAATCAATGAGCCAAGGCTTTGGGGCTTGATTATCTAGAAGTTCTCATTTATTCCAAAGGTGCCACGGGGAGGCCAAGAGCCAACAAGGTCTTGGGTCAATGAGATTTATTTTTTTAATTTGTACTGTGAGAGAGAAAGAGCTTACTCAATAATTCATTCCAATAAAAAGCTCCATCTGGAGATCTTAACATTTGGATTATAACCTAGATTTCAGATGTTAAAGGGAAGCAAATTCAATCCCTTTATTTTACCAACGAGGAAACTGAAGTCCAACAAGGTTAAAAGATTTGCCCAAGGTCACCCAACTATTAAGATCAACAGTAGGAACTGAACTCAAGTCTTCTGACTTCAAACCCAACTTTCCAATGAATTCAAAGGCCTTGACGAAAATCAACAAATGAATAATTTAAAAAAGTAATACCAAGATTACTTTTGCTGTCTTCATGAATTAATTTTTAGACTACTGGTAACCTTAATTACCCAATGGCATATAAGTAATCAATCTTCAAAACAGTCACCTACAGATTGACCACTTTGTGGATGGTCCTGGGCATAATTTTGTTCTCAGACTGGCTTTTCTATATCAGATCAGGTAGAAATATCATCAATGAAGAGGCTGAAGGGACTTCATAGGCCTAATAACCTGGACCCTTCATTAAGACCTCAGTCATTTTTATAGTTGCAGGATGAGTAGTTAACTTGGGGCCCAGATAAGAAAAGGCACTCTCCTGAAGGTGCATAATTGAAATATCTTCCAAGGAGTCCTATATTTTTCACCCCTCCCATTCCATTAATTAATATCTTCTCAGAAAATGCATACAGACTCAGTTCAATTCAACAAAAAATTATTCAGTACCTACTATATGCAAGGTGCTCATCTTAATCTAAGGAAACAATAATTAGGAAGACAAAACAGCTGAAAATATCATAACGTATTCTGAAGCAAATATACAAGATTTTTGAACTACCTTTCTTTCAAATGATCCGTGCCAATTCTCGACTCCATTAACACTGATAACAGACAATCAGCTACAGAGCTAGAAATTATTTTTGCCAGATACGTCAGGACCTTAATAAGTCTACTACCATCTGGCATTAGATATTAGAGCTAATGATTTGGTGACAAAATGGAACTGGATTGTTGAAGTTCCTAGTTGCAAATGCAACAAATAATAAATAAACCCGCCTGCCTGGCTCCACCTGCCTTATCAAAATTCTCTCTCAGAGTGTGCATGCCTGTTTTATATGTATGTATGTATGCATGTGTATATATATATTTGAACATGTATATACACATAGTATCTACATAATTGTGTACTATATATACACATACGTATATACACCTGTGCACATATACATTTATACATACATTCATACACATCTATACATATATACATAAATGTATATATGTGTGAGTTTATATATATGTGTGTGTGTGTACACACACACACACACACACATAACCGTACTGAATGAAGGGCAGCTAGGTGGCACAGTGGCCTGGAGTCAGGAAGATCTGCATTCAAATCCACCCTCAATCACTGACTAGCTGTGTGACCCTGGGCAAGTCACTTAACCCTGTTTGCCTCAGTTTCTTCATCTGTAAAATGAGTTGGAGAAAGAAATGGAAAACTACTCCAGTATCTTTGACAAGAAAACCCCAAATGGGGCCACAAAGAGTCAGACACAACTGAAATGACTGCACACCCAAATACTGAATGAGAAAGCCCACATTCCTCCATAGATTCCCTTTTTTCTCCCCCATTATCTACCACTAACAACACTCTTCCCCAAACAACTCTGTTTAAAGACTCCCCAAATAGCACTATATGTGTATGTCTTTCTGTCCGTTTGTCTGTACTTTTTAATCTCTTAAATTTATAAGTTTTCTTTAAAATGCATTCATCCTCTGGCCAAGGCAAAACATCTCTTTATTCTGAAATGTGAAAGTCTCCCCAGCTCCCCCGATACCATTCCACAGCTATTTGATTGACGCACGACATCATCTAAGTCTAACCACATGTGTTTCACACTCGGCTCTGCACAAAGGTCTCACCAACATCTCCCGACACCCGCACTCAGGTCTGGCAAGTCAGCGAGATCAGGGAGCGGGCGAGGGATAATCACTTCTTCAAACACATGTGGGGGAATTCTGCAGGACAAGATAGCATCGCCTGCTCCAAATGAGGGCATATCATTGTCACCTAATGGCGGGTGCCCTTGAAGTCGCCTGAAAGAAAGCAGCATTTTCTAAGGAGTATTCTTATGGAGCCTGGAACCATCTGCAGGACGTAAATCACTAAAGCATCTAGGAGAAACTGATTAAAATAGGATGCAGGTTGATGCTGCTGCAAAAGTAATCACAGCTGAGCAGAGCAATAAATAAAAAGAAAGCGATTTATCCGAAGCATTTTTAAAGGGTTTTATCGCGTAAGAAATAGGTAACATGGCCTTATTAACAGCAATAAAGGGAAAGAACTCAGAAATCTTTGTTATTTACGCATTGCCTTTCATCATGGAATCTTCAGACCCTTGAATAAAATAAGCCACATCGGGAACAAAGAGACCTAGAGGGAAAGGTATATCCCTCAAGGTCAAACCCATGGAAAGTATATGGCAGGAGCTTAAGTGAAGAGTCCTGTAACCCAGGACTTCCCTATGAATCACCCATCATTCAGCATTCAGATACTATGCGGTGCCTCAATGATAGTTACAGAAGGACACTGAGACATGGCAAAAGCTAGTTTATATCATATTATATTATATTTATTATATTATATTATATTATATTATATTATATTATATTATATTATATTATATTATATTATATTATATTATATTAT
>NW_020954546.1:16756889-16759488 GCF_900497805.2 Vombatus ursinus | reverse complement strand
ATATTATATTATATTATATTATATTATATTATATTATATTATATTATGTTATATTACATTCACCCCTAAATATATATATACATATAATCACACATGTATGCATATACATATAATCATATGCTCACACATAAATGCATATGTATGCACCTGTGTATTTAAGTGTATGTAGGCACATTAGGTGTGTGCATTTAAAAGCAAAACAAGTTTAAGATCCTACCCCTGCCTTAAAGAGAGCTGTTAGGCTGGGAATCAGGTTGACTACAGTCCACAGGAGACAGAGCAGATAACAAGCTGGGCAGGCCCTAACAACTTGGGTAAAGACATTTTGGGGTGCCCTGGATGGACCCCATAGTGCCATCCTGATCCCTACCACCTTCACCATTCAACATACCATTATCAAATGCCTACTTTGTGCCAGGCACTGGGGAGACAAAAGTAAAAACGAAACGTCCCCTTGCCTTTAGCGAAATTCCATTCTATCAGGGGATCTAACACGGATGTATACAAACATAGACAAAATACATGGGATGTCTAATAAGGTAATTTGGGAGGGGTTGGGGGAGACATTTTGCTAGCGACTAGCAGAATTGCAAAGATCTCAGGTTGGAGAAGTTGCTTGTTTTAAGTTTGGAAAGAAGCTCAGAATTGGGGCAGGCACGAGTAAGGAATGGTTTTTAGTAACGGCGGACAGCCTTGACAAAGGAATGAAGGCAAGACAGAAAGTGTCACGTGTGATGGACATTAAGACCTATTTGGCCGCACCAAGGAGAGCATGAAGGAATGTGATAAGTCTGGAAAGACAACCTGGAGCGCAGAGAAAGGGCCAGGTATGAGAGAGCACACGCGCATATATCGAGAGCTTGAAGGACCTTCAGAGGACATCTAGTCTAACAACCTTATTTTAGAGATGAGGACATAGGCCCAGGGTGGAAAAGAGCTCTAATCAACAACACCCAGAGAGTCATGCCGTAGAAGGGAAACTGACAAGACATCCCAAAGGAAGTGATGTGAGAATCCACAATTTCTACATGTCGTTTCACCCCACTTCAGGCCTGAAACTCAGAATTTAGTCTGTGGATTCCAACCTAGGAGGATACAGGTTTGCTCATTCGTTTTCTCCCATCCTGGTGAATTAATTAGTCATTTTATTCTCCCTACCACTTCTTTCTGGCCCTTGATTTCTCACTGGGGTTATTACAATTAGGCAGGAGCGTAGACCATGGGAACACAGGACAGATGGCCATCCGCGGCCAAAGAGACGTAAACATGGTTGGCTCTTAGAACCTGGCATCTCTTAAAATGGACAAAATCCACACCACTGGAAGCCTTATCAAAGCAACAAAAGATTCTTCCAAAGGTCCCTGTATATATTCTTTCATCCATATATTTTGTGAAAATGGACAGTGCCACAGGTTGGTATTTCAAAGCCCACTGTGCTCACTTGCAGCAATGCAGTATGGTACTACAAATCTAATTATTCTGTCTCTGCTTCTCTCCTCTACCACCCCCCACCTACTTCAGTCTTTCCTCTTTCCTTTCCCTGACCTCCTGCTTTCCTTGGTAACTCAAAAAGCTCGAGGCCAAAATTGTGAGGAGGGCATTCAGTCTCTTACAACCTTGTTCCACTTCCTTCTCTAATGCTCTGTCCAAGGTGTCACTTGTTTTCCTTCCCCCTCAGTGCTGGACAAGGCTTTGATGAAACCATGGGAGTGGAAGGCCTTTCTTCCAAAGGCACTGGCTGGATGACTGGGGAAGGCTCCAGTGTCTTCACAGGGCACACTCCGCAACATGGCCTCTGTCAGGGGAGGAGAGGAACAGGTTGGCTCAAGAGATAGGGAACAGCAGTTTTACAGCCCTGTGGCTTGCTGCTCAGGCACCAGCGCTCTGAAGGTGGGCAGGCGGGTGGGCAGAGATGGTGGCTCACCTCCAGAGGAGCTCGGATGGCTTGGCAATGTCTCCGGCTCCCCACAGTTCTAAATGCTAACCAACCAGACAAGCATCTGATGCTGTAATTTGATTCCAAAAAAACAATTACCAAAGGTAGCTCCCCAATTTAAAAAAAAAAAAAGGAAAAAAAGGTGGGGATGGAACTTCCAACTGTGTGGAGCACAAAGAGATAAGAAGAGAGGGAAAGAAGCATCCAATCACAGTGACCACTCGCTATAGAAGTCCATCTTCATTTTCTGGACTTCGAGCGATGGAGGATTTCCAAGTGGTCAACCCTGCAATTCACTCACAGAAAGCAAGTCAAAGGAAAAACTGATCTTGGTGCATACCCAGACCATTATTTCCAGGGATTCTGGCTGAGGATAAAAGATTCTTCTTTCTTTAAGAGAAGGGGTAGGAACTCAAAATGGAGAAGAGCCAGTGACAGGAGAATAAACTCCCAAGTATGCCTGAATTCAAGTCAATCCTTGGGTAGAGTTAAAAAGAAAAAACCACTAGCCATGTTTAATTGTTTGTGTCTCCATGGCTTTGAAAGCAACAGCTTTCAGAACCATATTTCATTCTTCCCAATAGGTTGGGAACAATAATAACTTAAAAATAATCTCCGTTTAGATAAAGAGTTCTCAAAATATTTATTGGCAGCTGCTCGTGT
>NW_020954546.1:16686889-16751889 GCF_900497805.2 Vombatus ursinus | reverse complement strand
AGGAAGAAAACAAAGAAGAAAAGACTTACCCAAGGTCACACAGGTATCCAAGTGGTAGAACCACGATTTAAACCTGGGCCCTCCTCACACATCCGATGATGTTCTGTCCACTAGAGGTTCACAAATGAATACCGTATTCAAGAACATAAGCTCTCCAAGCAGCCGGCCTGTTCTTTTTCCCCTTGTTTTGCCCCACCCCGCCCCACCCCCTTCATTCCGTGCCTCCTAATCTTCTAGGGCTATACCTAACTTTTTTTATTTTTTTTAATCTGATCTGTGATCTCACTGCTGGGTAGAGATGGAATCTTTATAGCTGTACCGCCAACAGCTAACATGGTGCCTGGGATACAGAAGAAACTTAAAAAAAAAAAAACGATGCTTGTTGATCAACAGTGAATGACTTAGTTATTCTTAACAATACAATGATTCAAGACAATTGCAAAGGACTTATGATAAAAAATGCTCTCCACCTCCAGAGAAAGAACAGATGGAGTCTGAATACAGACTGAAGCATACTTTTTTTACATTCTTTATTTTTCTTGTTTTTTTTTGCCAATATGGAAATATGTTTTGCATGACTACATATGTATAACCTATATCAAACTGTGGGCCTTCTCAAGGAGGAGGTAGAGGATGGAGGGAAGGATAGAATTTGAACTCAAAATCTTTTTTAAAAGAATGGTAAAAATTCTTTTACATGTAAATGGAAAAAAATACTTTTTTTTTAAATTGAAGGGAAAAAAAAGATGCTTGTTGACTGCTAAGTGAAAAAAGCCACCCTCCACCAATGTAGGACTTGTCCTGCAACTTCATATCTTAGAGAGTTTCCTGAGGACCTGACAGTTTAAGTGACTCACCCCTGAGTCAAGCACAGGCCAGGCAGGACTTGAACACAGCTCTTTTTGACAACGGATGTCAACTCTCCAGTCAGGACCCCATTGTGTCACCTGGCACATAACAGATCTTCAATAAATGTCTGAATGAATGAATGAATTATTGAATAAATAATGATGGCACAGGAGCAGATCTACTTGATTGGGCATTATGGTGAAGTCTTTCTTTTTTAAATTCAAAAAAACCTCTTAGGAGGTTAGTTAGAATGGCTGTGAAGATTCCAATCAGATCTGACCCTGTCCCTTCTCTGGTGCTTGCTCCTACTGACAAGAGGCCCAACTCCTTTTCCAAAAGATTAACAATGTGCTCTGTACACAGAATAGTGTCAAGCATTCAGTCTTCCAGATCTAAAACTGAGTCTCTCCAAGAGGAAGGTTTTACACATGGCAACTTAACTGCTTGCAATCAAACTAATTGGAAACACAATGACCTGAAATGAGTTTAAATGCACTATAATATCTGTTTAGCAATCAGTGAGGCAATCCTCTATTATTCAGACTCATGGTCCCAATTTGTATCACATGATAGAGGATGGGGGAGGGGGGAGGAGAAAAAAAGAAGAGAGATAAAGGAAGAAATGGAAAAATAATTTATGTGCTTCCAAAGATCTGATGAGCCAAGATGAATGTGTTCTAGACTGATGAAAAATAACATTTTTTTAAAATAAGTAGTGCAGTGTAAATCTATTATATGTATTCTGCAATGAAACAGGTTTGATGGGCAGAATTTCTATACCAAGGATAGCACAACATATCTTCTAAGTGGAGAAGTCTTATAATATTTAGAAGAGAACATTAACAAAGAAAATCCACAGTGTTTCATTTTTAACTTTATTTGTTAAAATATATTTTCATTTTAAGGGATTAAACAATGATCAAAAATAATTGCTACAATTCTTGAAAAGTTCAATAAAAAAATCTCAGTGACACTAGAGAGAAACCAGAGACATACTGGTCTTCCAAGGACATATTCAGAGCACAGAGGACAGAAAGGGAGCTTCCAAGTCAATGAACAGTAATGTATATCAAATGAATGTATGAAGTATTTAAGTGCTTACCATGTGCCTGGCACTGTGGTAAGTGCTGGCGATATTAAAAAAAGAAAGAAAGAAAGAAAGAAACAATCCCTACTCTCAAGGTTTCACTCCAATGGGGGAAGAGGGAGAGATGTAAACAAGGAGGATTTAGCTATAGTTGACAGCAAAGATCAGTGGTCTTTATGGTGTAGTAAAAAGGTGGGTGGCATAGTCTGGAATCTAAACTCCAGATCAACAGCAGAATTACAGGGACAAAGACAGTGTTTAAGCTAATGACTAAGAAACAAGTGAGATTCTTATATGTTCAGCAGAAATATAAAGAAAAGGACATAGAAATTTGAGTACCCAGATGTGTAACACAATGGAGACTTTAGAAAATACAGGATGTAAGGCTAGAATTTGAGAGATCATCTAGTTCAACATTCTCATTTTACAAAACGAAAAATCAAACCCCATAGAGGAAGAAATGACTTCTCCAAGGTCACTCTGCCACTGGTGGCCAGTGCTAGAAGACTGAGGCTATTCATAATGGCTGTGCTATCAGTATATTTACAATTACACCATGGGGATATCTATGATTATTATCATGGGTATTTTCATATAAACACCCTAACTTGTTAGATTCTAATAATTTTCCTAAACTTCAATAATTGCGCTGATTTAGATGCATTTGCAAAAGTTACCTTTATGCAGAAGATTTCAAAAGCCAGATTTGGGCCCCCAAACATTTTCTTAAACTTGTAGTTAAGCACTACACATTTCTGAAGACCATCTTAATGTTTTTGTTGTCTCTACTGGACTTTAAGGTCCCCTGCAACCTTAAATCCATGATCCTATTATATTCTCCCATCCCCACTGTATAGTTATTAAAGATATAACCTGCAGTCATAATATATATATATTTCTTTCACTGACAAAGATTCCCAAGCTGTTTTATCCAAGAGGAAAATGAAGAGGGAAACTGGGAGCTTATGAAATGTCATTTTTAGTCCCACTGATCGTCTTGAGGTCTAGAGAAAATAGAAGAAACCTAGGTCACCCCGTGACTAATCCTTTGCTTTTAGGTACAAGGTAGAAACGAGTTTCAGAGAATAATTATAAACATTTTGCCCATGGTGACCACGACCCCAGTGTATTACATAATATACAGAGAAAACCAAAAGTAGACTAGTATCCCACAATACATCTACATCAAAACAAATCTGTTATTCTGGTGTAGTACATTATCCTCAGGAGACTCTAGTACAAATCAATGCCTCTGACAACTTCCTGCCTGTGTGAGCATGGGAAAAACAGCTCTGAGTTTCCTTGCATGTAAAACAGGGACAATAATAGTGCTTTTTCCACAATATAGTTGTGAAGAAAGCATTTGGGTAATACTTAAGGTGTGACAGAAAGAAGAGTTATTCTTCCCTTAGGGACAGTATTGTTATGTTTAACAAATAGTTAATTCACAGTAGGTTTCCTTCTTTTAGAATGATGTAAGGCAAGTTTCTGGGAATGCATTTAGACAGCAAAGGTTTCATTGTCAATTTTTTAAAATTTAAATTAATTTTAATTTTTTCCATTTTAATTTTAAAACAAACAGAAAAAATTTGAGAAACAAAAATCTCACATGACTCTGGACAATGGCATAACATATCTTGGCTTCAGTTATCTCACATGGAAAATGAATGGGCGGATGATTTGTTAGAACCCTTTTAGTTCTGTGTCGTATGCCCAATGATTGGAGAAGAGTATACCAAAGCATATGAAGGTAATGGAATAATTCACACTGTAAGGCAGAATGAATGACGGGAGGTGGGGAAAGATAAGAAATATGAAAAGAATTGTATGAGGTGAGGCAAAGGGAGGAAAGGAGAGTCAAAAGAAGGAGATGTACGATGCCCTTTTTAAAACTCTACCTACTCTTTTCTTGGCACAAGGAATTTCTAGGTGAGGAAACCCTCTCTCAAATATAGAGTGGCACGTTCTCTGCTACTTAGAATCTCAGAGTTACCCTAAGGGGTAAGGGGTTGATCAACTTGCCCAAACAACTATTACATGTCAGGGGAGTGACTCGAACTCAGTGTTTCAAAAGTGATCAAAGTAATATAAATGAAAATATTAAAAAACATCCCGACAGGGAAGCATAATGGTCTATGTTAGTGACATTCTGGCAAAGTAAAGAAGATGGATACTTTCTCTTTGTTAACAGTCAATAAAACATTTTTTATAATGCACTTAACAGTGAGTTTTGATGTTTATTGGAAAGGGTCTGTGATAAGCACACACACACCAATAAACTTTTTTTATGTGTTGAGAACCACTCGAGTAGTAGCAGACAGAAATCTAGTCTTGGGAATAGGAAAATCTGGGTTCAAGGTCCTGACTAGATTACTTCTCGGCTATATGACTCTGGCCAAGTCACTAAAGCATTAAGGGTTCAGCTAAATTCTCTAAGACGAACCAGATGGGGATCAGTGTAGCTTGAATGACTTCATCAAGGGTGAAATTACAGGTATTAAGCAAAAACACGCAACCTCCCTCCACTGGCGTTCACGGACCCAGGGCTAAGCTCTGGGTGGAAAGCCTGAAAGTTCCCATTTGCCACTAGATGGCAGAAACATATGACAATAAGTCATTGGAGGAATGTGTAATGGCTCCAGAATGGCTCTAAATTAGGCAACATCAAATGGGTGGAAGGATGAGATTCTGGGTGGTACAAAAGATTTACACACACACACACACACACACACACACACACACACACTCACAAAACAGAAAACGTATAGAAAAGTATACCTCTTTGTCAAAGGTGGATCTCAAGTTCCTTTACTGATCCCTCAAATGCTAGAACCCTTCCTCCGAACAAGTTTGCACTGAACCACTTTGTATTTATTTGGGTTTATCCACTTTATATTATTCAATATACACTTGTTTCCATCCTTGTTCTCCCACTCACTCGTTTTCCCTCCACCCCCAACTGCCAAATTAGAATGTAGGTTCCCTGACAATAGGTCTTGTTTCATGCTTTGAACATATAGACTCAATGCCTGGCAGCACATAGTAGGTACTTAATAAAAGCTTGTAGACTGATGCAAAGACATTCCAAGAAATCCAACTCGGATACTTTCCAGCTCTGGGAGCCTGTGTGAGCTATTTTACTTTCTAATCCTCATTTTGCTTATCTGCAAAATGGAGAAAATAGCATCAGTTCAATTACAGGGGTGCTGGGGCTCTCAAAGAAGAGAATGTATCCAAAGTGCTCTGAATAGGCAGAAGGGCTCCGAAGTACCTTTCATTCTACACTTACGGCCTATGGTACCAGGATCTCAAGGATTAGGTATATGTTTGCTCTTAGCAGTAGTAATACTGTTATGAACATGGCCCTCTGGACCCTGATGAAAACACTACATGGGATAGACGAGAAAAAAATAAACAAAAAAAACAAAAACAAAAACAAGTAAGTCTTGACAATCTTAGAGGGAAAACCAAAGATACTTTGGACTCCGAATGAGTTCTCAGGGCTATGTGACTTGCTAATTCAAGAGGGTTTCACAGTTATATGCTGGTCAACAAATAGTCTTTGGAATTGGCTTAGTCAAGTCATAATGAAAGCACAAAGTATGAGTCCTGCCTGCATGAGGGCCGTTAGCATTTAGAAGGCTTCCCGTATTTTCAATGGCTCCTGGAAACCAAAGACCCCTACCTCACGCACCCCATTTAGACAGGAAACCCTGCAATTATCTGGCTGCACCACTCCATTCCCAATCTGCTGTTCCATTAAAGTTTATAAGCCCTAATAGACAGTCATCACCCTTGGCAATGCTCCTACTTGAAAACGGCCACCATCTCTGCCTCAGGATTTATGAGCAGCGAGTGTCTCTGTTGGGGGGGAGGGGTTCATTTCTGCAGACTGGACAGGAGGAGGATGGAGAGCAGAGCTGAGGTGGATGGAATGCATCCGTCCCCTCTCACAGGATAGTTAGTGGAGCTAATTACTGAGGGAAAATTGGAGATCATTCATTAAGCTGCTCAGCAAATTACGGTTTGTTAACAATGATTTATAGTGCCAAACGCTGGGTAACTAGGCTAGGCTTTTTCCAGTGCAGGAGAACAGGACATGACAGTTTATTAGCTGTGCCGATCTAAACAACTTGTCACCAGGGTGCTTTTGTTAAAGAGGCATTGTATTTCAAATGAGTAAACATTTTTACATGAAGCAAAAGGTATCTTTACCACGTTTTGGCTTTTGGAGCCAACGACTTGAGATAAGTAAAAGATCTCTCTTCCAGCTGACTCAGGGAGAACATGACATTGTACTTTCCCTCCATAACAAGTCCCATTTGGATCTTCAATGGATTAGGAGGCGTCTCATTTACCATCCAGGCAGAAAATCATAAAATCATTGTGTGGACCTGGCCGGTGCAATCTCATAGGCAGCTGGGTGGGATTCGGCATCAGGAGAACCTAAGTTCAAATGCCGTCTCAAACATTTAGTACTTGTGGAGCTCTAAGTAAATGACCAAACCTTTCTCAGCCTTTATTTCCTCATCTTTAAAATGGCGATAATAGGAGCTAATTCCCAGAATTGTTGAATTTAGAGCTCCTGATTCTGAATTGAGAGTTTTTATTGTATGTTAAGAGTTTTGCAAACCTTAAAGCACTATACAGGTTATCATTATTATTAATTAAAATGTTAATTTCATAAGTTTAGAACTAGAAGGGACCTCAGTGGTCACTGCACTCAACCTCCTCACTTTTAAGAGGAGAAAGCTAAGGCAGTAACTTATGCAAGGTCAGAGAATCCTAACTCTAGACTTCAGAGGCCATCAATTTCACCTTCTGAAATTATAGGTTAAGAAACCAAGGCCTGGGAAGGAGAAGTACCTAGTCAAAGGTAACACAGACGCAGGAAGAATCAGAGGTGGGGTCTAAAATCAGGTTGTCTGACAGCAGAGCCATTGTATGGGGCGAGAGTCATCAGAGTGACCAAAGGCAAGCGCTTCCTAGTCAAGTATCAGCATTTCCAATCTTCAACTGTTCTGGAATAAAGTGTTTCAGACCTGGGGTTTATAGTCCCAGCCCTCACACTGGCTCACTGATGTCAATGAATTGATTAATCATCTATAAAATATGGACCTTCCTTATCAGGTCAATAAGAACACAGGACCTAGACTCCTAAGACAGCTCAATGATCCGTGAGTGCAACCCCTTCACTTTTCTGAAGGGAAAACTGAGGCCCATTGAGGGTAACAGATTTGTCCAAACTCAAACAGATAGAAAGCTGTGGACATGGGTTCTGGATTCAGAACTTCTGATTCTGAACTTGATGTTCTACCATTGTCATTTCAAACTGTTCAAATGATGCTCACAAAAGAAGATAATGCTCATTGAAACAGGGTGGGCTACAATATTCTATCCGTATCCTTCCTTTACACAGTCTTCCTTATTACCAATGGCAGGCGTCTAGTAGAGGCATACAGCCGGGACCCAAGGAATAGAAGAGATTGTAGCTATTCACATCAGCCAAGGATATTCACCTCTATAGTGGCTGGCTTTAACTATGTTTAAACATGCGTACACACACACACACACACACACACACACACACACACAAGAACACTCATAATTTTAATTAGCTTTAAAGAACAAGCCAAAATTAGGGTCAACAAGACCTAGCCCCTATGTCTGGCTTGTTCTTATTCTTGATGATGGCCCTAAGTCTGGTCTGCTCTTCGTGATGAAGACTGACTTTGCTATCCTAGCCAAGTCACTTTAGCACTGAGAAACATAAGTCTAGGATAGTAAGTTGCAGAGAAAGTGCTGATGTGCACTGATAGACAGAATGTCCTCACACAGGAATTCACCATACTAGCGAAAACAAAGATGCAGCTGCTACACTTAGCCTCTTTGAATAGGTAACCATCTAAATATAAAAACCAGATTTGCCTTACTAGTCTTCTCTACTTACTCTTTTGATTTCTATTTGTGTGTGTGTGTGTGTGTGTGTGTGCTTGTGCACATGCGTGAATGTCCAATTCCCATTTGCCTTACTTCTTTCTTATTGCACGGTAACATAAAGATACTATACCAAGGCACTGCTTCCTCCCTTGTGACTAACATTCTCTCGTTTAAACCAACATGGGACTTAGTTCCCCCATAAAGCAAACTAAAGGGCAAAAAGAGAGATCCTGTTAGAATCACAAAATGTTCAAAGATAAAAGGGAGCTTGGAGATCCTGTAGGCCAACGCTGTCATTTTCATGGAGGAAAAAAAAAAAAAGACAAGACTCAGAGAAAGAAGCTGACTTGCCCATGGTCCCCAAGCCAAATCGCGGGTGGTCCTGAGCACACGCAAAGGGAACCAATTTATTTCTTCTATCAAATTCATCCCTAACTTAATCCAATTAGTTCCTCCTTTTCTAACAAGTTTTAAGATTTCCCTCTTTCTCCAAGTAATGAGTCTAAAAGGCGGAGGAGAAAAGAGAGTAAATTCCAGGCTCAGGGAAAGGAAAAGAAAAGGCCCAGAGACAAGAGATGGATGAGTATACCTAGGGATCAACAGCTAGGCTGGGAGAGTTGGTCTGAAGAGCTCAGAGGAGGGGAGAGAGATTAATAAGGCTAGAAAGGCAGCTGGACCAGGCTGGTAAAAAGTTTTCAATGCCAAGAAGAAGAGTTTATATTTCATCCCAGAGGTAACAGGGTGCCACTGGAATTTACTGAGTAGCAGGGGTGACATGGTCAGATCTATGTTTTGGGAAAATCACTTAGGCAGCTGTGTAGAAGACAGATCGGCATAATGAAAGTCTTATGTACAAGATGCCGTAGACACCATTGTACTTATCCAGAACCACTACAGAAACTAGACATAGTTTTTTTCAATTAAATTAAATTTACCATTTGTGTGGCAGCATTTATTTGTTTTATTGTTTTCCTCTTAATGCTTTTGAGAATGGCGGTTAAAGAACAGTCTTTTAACTTCTGAGTTATTGCTCTACTCAATTCAGTCTTCATGAAGGGGTCCAGATTCCTTACCAGTAATTGGTGAAAACTGAGGGTCCCTCTGATGGGAACTGTGACATTTGACTGTTGGTGTCCTGACACAGGCTGAACTCTGGAGATTGGCTTTAAAAAGCACACGCACAAGCTAAAGCTAAAAGGGAACTCAGGGGCCGTTAAATCCAACATGCTCATTTTACAGAGAAGGAAATTGAGAACCTTGGAGAGTAAGCGTCTTGCCCAACGTCACAGAGATAGATAGTAAATCAATAGGATTCAAACCCATGTCCAGTGATTCCAGACTGGTACATTATCCATTGGACTATACTGCCCACACCATGGATAGGAGCACAATGGTTCTTAAAGCAAAGCAAGGACACACACACATTCATGTATACGGTATTGCTGTTCACTCACTTCAACTGTGTCCGACTCTTTGTGACCCCATTTGGGGTTTTCTTGGCAAAGATACCAGAGCAGTTTGCCATTTCCTTCTCCAGCTCATTTTACAGATCAGGAAACTGAGGTAAACAGGGTTAGGTGATTAATCCAGGGTCACACAGCAAGTGAGTGTCTGAAGCCAGATTTGAACTTGGGTCGCCCTAACTCTAGACCTACCACTTTATCTACTGCCCCACCTAGCTGCTCTATACATACATACATACATACATACATACATACATACACAACACACACACATAGAGAGAGAGATTTCTATCTATATAGATACAGATAAAGATAGAGGAAGAGAGATATAGAGAGAGAATAATGTAAGCAAAAGGGTCCTGGATTTAGATTCAACAGACATGGGTCCTAATTAGGAGAGCAGAAATTTGAAAATTTGGTCCAAATTTGGTCCAAATTTCTTCTCTCCTAATTAAGACCTCTCCCTCCTCATTTATACAAATGGGACAATGAATCAAAGGCTATATAGTAACTGCTTAAGGTCAAACAGGACCTAAGCAGCAGATGGTAGATGTGAACCCACTTCTTCTAAATCTAAAACCAGCAACTCTTTGACTCACATCACTCTATCTAGATGCCTACCCTGATTTCAAAACCACTGTGCTTCCTCCCTTTGCCATGAATCTTGAGTGTATATGCTGAATGATCATGAACAATAATAATATTAATAGTTTATTTCTAACAATCAACAATTTTTAGAGCAAATTATTGAAACACATAGTTATTGGGTCTCTTAATGTTCACTCAGGTGTGAATATGTGACTCTCCATATAAATGACTAGCTGATACTAGAGGAGGGGTCCAGAAATCTCCTTGTCAGGTAGTCAGTAGCTTTAACTGGTGTCTTAGAAAGGGTTAGAGCACCCCAGGCATCCCAAAAGTCTTAGAGCAGTTTTAACTTTAAACATCTTAGCACTAAGAGTATGAGGACACCCTGAACTTTCCCATCAAAGTAATGTCAGAAAGGGTAGTTAGGTTCCCAGTCTAGCCAAAAAAAGGTAGTTTAACCATAATACAGCTGAACATTTAGAGTAAAATTCATTTTCTTGCTGGGTTTCTCAATGCAAATGCAGGCTTGTGAGCAAAAAACTTTTTTGGCAACCTAGGCTGAGAAGTCAACAACAATTTATGACGCTGATGTCACATCTAGAGGGATATGCATTCTGACAAGGTACTCTGAACATTTTTAGCATACAACTGGGGGTAATGTGAGGACCAGAAGGAAGGAAGGGAAGAAGGAAGGAAGGACTCCTGGAAGAACTCAAAAAGAATTTTAAAAATTAAATAAGACAGGTAAAAGAAAAATTGGGAAAAGAAACGAGAGTGATGCAAAAGAATCTTGAAAAAAAGAGTAAACAGCTTGGTAAAGGAAGCAGAAAGAACAGAAAAATATTTACAGACATTCATGATGAAAACAACTCTCAAAAAGTTGAAATGGCCAAATGGAAAAGGAGGTACAAAAGTTCAATGAAGAGAATAATTAAGAATCAGAATTGAGCAAGCAGAAGCTAATGACTCCACAAGACAGCAAGATCCAATAAAACAATTGGAAAAACAACTGACCTGGAAAACAGAACCGGGAGAGATAATTTAAAAATTACCGGACTACCTAAAAGCCATAAGCAAAAAAAGAGTCTGGACATCATAGTTCAAGAACTTATCAAGGAAAACTACTCTGATATTCTAGAACCAAAGGGTAGAATAGAAACTGAAAGAATTCACCAGTCACTACCTGAAAGAGATCCCAAAATGAAAACTCCCAGGAATATTAGAGCCAAATTCCAGAGGTCCCAAAGAAAGGAGAAAACATTGTAAGCAGTCAAAAAGCAACAATTCAAACATCATGGAGCCATTCAGGATTACACAAAATTCAGCAGCTTGTAAATTAAAGGACTGAAGAGCTTGATATATGATTACGCAAAAGGTAAAAGAACTAGGATTACGACCAAGAACAACCCACCCCATAAAACTGAAATTAATTCTTCAGTGTAAAAAAATGGACATTCAATGAAATAGAGCAATTCAAGCATTTTTTTTATGAAACGACCAGAGTTGAACAGATAATTTGATTTTCAAATATAAAACTCAAGAGAAGCATAAAAAAGTAAAGAGGAAAGAAAATATAAGGAATTTGATGAGGTTAAAATTATCTTCCTACATGGGAAGATAATATTTGTAACTCTTATGAACTTTATCATGATTAGGGCAATTAGAGAGAGCATACATAGACAGAGGGCATGGGTGTGAGCTGACTTTGATGAGATGATGCAACAAAAACAAAATTAAAGGGTGAGAAAGAAGACTGCACTGGGAGAAGTGGGAAGGGAGAGGTAGAATGTGATAAATTATATCACATGAAGAAGCACAAAAAACCTATTACAGTGGAGGGAAAGATGGAAGGGGGCAATCACTTGAACCTTACTCTCACTAGAATTGGCTCAAAGATGGAATAACATACATACTCAGTTGGGTATGGAAATCTATCTTACCTTTAGGGAATAGGGGGGAGATAGAATTTGAGACCTTAGAGGTCACCTAGTTAACTCCCTAATTTTACAGATAAGAAAACTGAGGACCAGGAAGTCAGAAGATCATACATATAAGCCAAGAAGGCATCTTAAAGTTCTTCAAATCCAACACATCAATTTTATCTCCAGAAAGCTCTTAAAGGTCAAGTCCAACACAGTAATTTTACACATAAGGAAACTGGTCTAGAGAGGTAAGAAAATCACAGATTTAGAGGCTGAAGAGCCCTCTGAAGGCATCTAGTCCAATCTACTGGTAAAGAATCTGAGGCCTGGAGCTCAGAAGTGACCTAAAGTAAAAAAAAAAAAAAAAAAAAAAAAAAAAAAAAAAAGGTGGTAAGGGGGTAGAAGGGTAAGATCTGAACTCACATTTTATGACTTAAAATTCAGCCTTCTTTCTAAAAGACAGAGAGTCCTACAGAATCAAAAACCATATAGTAGGGCTGAATCACTCCATTGTTTAGGCAGGATTCAGTCAATATTGTTTCTTCATCAATTTCCAGTAGAATTTCACTCACAAGGTAACTATAACCAAAGAAACAAAAGTCTCTATTTTTCTATACAATCAGAAATCTTACTGACTACCTCCACGCTCTAAAACCAGGAGAGTAGTGTGAACATCACTTTGAATGTTCAAAACAAAAAGATACAGTTTAAATACATTTAACATAGTGAAGAAAATGTCCTCACTGCTTCTAACAGGAAAAAAGGGAAAATCCTGGTACATGTTCCAAATACTGAGTATACATGCCAACAAAATTAGGATATAGATCCTAACAAGCCTATAATTCCATTTATATTTAGAATATTGGCCTGGGTATGAACATAAGATGAATAAGGATATACCACATGTACATATTATCCCAACGCTTCTCAGACATGAGAAGTACTCTAAGTAATTTTCCCCCAATCCCTTCTTTATTTTGTCTAGTTTAAGAATTCATTCCAATATGCTTATGTAAACAGTGTTTTTAGCTGCTATTCTCATATCTTAATTTCAGTGCCAACCTGGTGCTTTTTCAATAATGGAAAAGTGACGGGCCAAAGCAGAGACCTTAGTGACTCAAAACTAAAGAGAACTATGACCATAATAATGAAAGGACATATCTACTCCAAACTCCCAATTCATCTCTAATATGAAATTTTAGAGAAAACAAGGTGAGGAAAGAAAAAGAATTTGTGGTATTCCTGATTTTTAGTGCCATTGGGTAGGCGGGTAGGTAGGCAGACAGACACATTTCTTATAAATTGGATACTATAGTCAACACCTACTCTGGTTTTTCTAAATAACTATGCAAAAAAGGGTCTGGCACAGCTAGAAGTGTGATATTCATCTGAACAAAATAACTTTCAGTCTCCCTACCTGTCAATACTTGGTAGAAAAAGCCCAGGGAATGAGAAAGTCAAATAACGACTCAAGTGAAAAAAATGGTTTGGAATCGTTAACATAGTGAAGAATCAAATACAGAAAAAAGATGGCACCACCAACTCTCCAATTAGCAATATACACTTTAAGGCTGACTCGCTGGATAAAGAAAGATTTGTCTCTACCTAACATTCCCAAAACAGTTTAGCATCATATTGAGGACTGGGTTCAAACCTCATCAGTGTTCTTGGACTTACCTGATCTTGAGTCTTCTTAGTGGAAAGAAGCAAGGCTGAGAACAGAGTTACTAAAAAACAGGGCAAGAAGAACCTGAGAGCATCACACCATTTTGGAACACAAAGCCATTGTCATCATCTCATCTGAATTTCCAAATTGGAAGACATTTGGGATAGGTGTGTGGAGATGACCTCATGTACCATTTTCCGACCCAAGGTGAGCCTGAATGAAAACTCTTTGGGGAAACAAGACTTTGCAACAATGTCAATGGAAGGACATTGGTTCTTATGCTTTGATAATGCAATAATTATACCAATTGGAAACACATGCTACTTGGATCTTGTGGGGCATTCTTCTCATCGTCTCAGACTACATGATACATCTGGTGTGTGTTTGCTCCATGTAAGTTAATAAAACTACAGGTTTTTTAAATAAGCAGGGTAATTCTAAAAACAACTTTTCCAACATATGAAAGGGGGAAAGTCTTCGATATTCATCCAGCGTCATGTAAGTGTAAAAAATGATTTTAGAAGCATAATCATAACAGTACTTTCCAAGTACTAATATATTATGAGAAAGCAGAGGAGAGGGAGAGGGAGAGGGATAGAGAGAGAATGGGGATAGAGAGAGAATGAGGAAAGGAGGGAGGGGGAAAGGAGAGACAGAGTGGAGGAGAGGCACAAGAAGGGAAGAAAGGAAGAAAGGAAGAAGGGAAGAAAGGAAGAAGGGAAGGAAGGAAGAAGGAAGGAAGGAAGGAAGGAAGGAAGGAAGGAAGGAAGGAAGGAAGAAAGAAAGAAAGAAAGAAAGAAAGAAAGAAAGAAAGAAAGAAAGAAAGAAAGAAAGAAAGAAAGAAAGAAAGAAAGAAAGAAAAAGAAAGAAAAAGAAAGAAAGAAAAAGAAAGAAAGAAAGAAAGAAAGAAAGAAAGAAAGAAAGAAAGAAAGAAAGAAAGAAAGAAAGAAAGAAAGAAAGAAAGAAAGAAAGAAAGAAAGAAAGAAAGAAAGAAAGACAGGGAGGGGGAGAGAGAGAGAGATGCACCCTTGGAAGTAAGCAAAGAAAAAAATTAGAGAAAAACATGCTCTGTAAACAGTAATAGTATCCAGAGATGATTCAGTTCTCTTAGATTAATCATACTGACATTAAAAACACCAGTACATCAGAAGTAATCAAAGACTCACATAGATGCCTAAGTATCACACACACACACCCCATGTGCTTACGCGAGCGCACACACACACACACATACACACACTGATGTTTTAAATGCTGGATCAGGTTTTATAATCTTTTGGATGGAGAAGGGACTATTGACACTCTCCAGATTTTTGTTCCAGTGGGCCAACCCACATCCAGCATGCTGTTAAAGGGTGGCAGATGGAACGTCTTCTGTTAGCTCTGCTACTGAATCAGGAAACCCAAGGGATGCTTGATGAGTCCTCTTGTAGGCATGAATATTCAGCTCCCACCGTGAGGAAGAGAGCTAAAGAAACACAGGAGCTGACTGCATCTAACAGGTGCCCAAACAGCTTTCGCCTTCCCCTCCTTGTTGGATTGGTTTTGAGGTTGGAGGGGAAAAAAGGCAAAGAAACAAAACTGAATCCTGATTTGTTTTTATGTCTCTTTTCTTATTAATAGGTTTAGCAGGCCTCAGCAGGAAGAATGATCATTTTCAAGCCTGAGAAAGCTCTCAGCAGACAGACCGAGAGTCACGATGAGCCAAGCTCACTCTCCCGAAGAATGATCCTACTCCATCAGAGGGTTGCCAGGACGTTCCCAACAATGGCTCACTGGCCCCATATCAACAGCTTCCCTGTCTTATTTTGTGCTTCTTAAAGAATGGTTTCACCAAATCCCAGAGGAAGACTAATTTTTGCTGTGTAAAATACATGGCTGGACATTCTGGTACCTTCAGCATTATTTTAGCCCCCAGTCTTTTAAGCACACATTTCCTCACTTCCCCATTTCCCACTATCCTTTGCAGTGTTCATTAGGAAACAGTACTAACTCTGAATTAAAATAGCTTGTCCTGACTGGCTGAGGGGAGAAGAGGCCTGAAGACCACCTTTCTCCAGCTGTGATCATTAAAGGCACCAAAGGAGGAGGGGAACCCATATAATCAAAAAATATGCATACACAGACTTCTCCCCTCATAACAATTACAGCAGTTTTCTGTGTCTAGGGATGTCAGACTAAGGGTATATTAAAATGAGAAGGCTCACCTCCATGGGAAATGAAATCCAATAGCACACAAAATGTGGACAACTCAACAAAACAGATTAATTAGTCTTCCAAAGAAAATTGACAAAGGATGAATTTTGTTTTTCTGAGGGGGTTGTCCGTCTACAGTGAGCAACACTGGAGAGACTCATGGGTCCCCATGCACCCATACTCTAAATCAGGCTCTTGCCTTCATGGCTCCAAACCATGGGATATAGAATATCAGTTACTGGGGAATTCCACGCCTGAAAATTTGACCTGAGATTAGAACAAGAATCAGCTTTCACTGGGGTTCACAATAACATGTCCATTTTTTAAAATATTTTTAAAAAGGGATGAAAAATAGCAGACCACATGCAGAGGAGTAAGGTGAGGGCTTTCTTCCACTGTCCCCTCATCCAAATAAGTGGGAGTTGGAGAAGTAAAGAAACACCAGTGAAAGTCACATTCGTGAAAGATAAGAAACACTTACAAAGTAGCCGGTCCCCAGGCTGGAAGGAGCTGAACTCTGCAAGAGAGTAAAAGACAGAGTGAAAGTCAGCAATTATCATCATCATCATCATCATCATTAGTAGTACTATCATTATTATCATTAATAGCCTAATCCACATAGTTTATTACTATCATTAATAAAGCACAATTTGCATAGTTCATCATTATTATTATTACTATTATTAAATCCAACCCACACAGCTTATTATTGTTACTGCTACTAATACAATCCAACACACACACACAGCTTACTACTACTACCACTACTATACTACTACTACAACTACTACTACTATTACTACCATGTTCCAATGGATATAGCTTACTACTACTACCATTATTATTGCTACTACTGTTAACATATTCCAATCCACAGTTTATTATTATTATTATTAATATTACTATTATTATTACTGCCCATACTATTATTATTGTTGCTAATACATTCCTATCCACACAGCTTATTATTATTACTATTACTACCCATACCACCACCACCACCACTACTACTACTACTACCACTACCACTACTACCACGACTACTGTTAAAACGTTCCAATCCACACAGCTTACTATTATTATTACTGTTATGATTGCCCATAATACTATTATCGTTAATAACACATAACACATTCCTATCCACACAGCTTATTATTACTATTACTACCCATACTATCACCACCACCACTACCACTATTACTACTACAATATTATTGTTAACATGGTCTAATCCACACACCTTATTATTATTACTACTGCTACTATATTACTATCCATACTACTATTATTATTAACACAATTCAATCTACACAGCTTCTTCTTCTTATTATTATTATTACCTATGCCATTATTATTACTAATACATTCTAATCCACACAGCTCATTATTATTATTACTATTACTACTACCACTATTACTGGTAACATGCTCTGACACAGCTCATTATTATTATTACTACTCATACTGTTATTATTATTAATACATTTCAATCCACATAGCTCATTACTATTATTACTAATACTACTACCATGGTTATTATTATTGTGAATACATCCCAACTGACACAGCTCATTATTATTATTATTATTATCATTATCATGATTACTACTACCCATACTATTATTATTAATGCATTTCAATCTACCCAGCTCATTATCATTAATTTTTTTTTTACTTCTGCTACCATATGATTATTATTATTAATACATTCCAATTCACACAGATCATTACTATTATTACTAGTCCTAGTACCATTACTACTAGCACGGTTATTATTATTATTAACACGCTCGAGTCGACACAGCTCATTACTGGCCCTTCTCCACCTGCCCTTTCATCACGGCATCACAGAGCTTTCACAAGCCTCTTGTCATCTGCTACTGATACAAACACCGTGTTCCCTAATTTTTCCCCCTTTACATCTCTCAACAACTTTGAGATGCTAACGTGCTATTTGCTGAATTCCAAGCTTCTGCAGTGGACGTAATTGCCAATTTATTTGACAGGCAGCTGGGTAATGAATTAATGATGGCATTTCGTCCCGTGTGGAGACTAAACAGGCACGCATCAACCTGCCTCCCGGACTCGCTGACATTCAATGCCCTGGTCTCGAATGCTTGGTGTGGTGGCCACAAAGGGGCAGATGGGAGGAAAAAGCCAAGACCGAATTCAAAATAAAAAGCCCAGTGGGCCTGGATGACTTTTTCAGCATCTGACCCGTGTGCCGGGCGATACCCTCAGAGACTCCAGTCAGTGCACACATAATGCTTTTCGAAAATGAGACATTTTGTAAACATAATTAGTAGTCAAAATGTAAAGAACGGGGGGGCCTGGGGGAAGCTGTTCAAGGCCCCCGCTTCTAGGGGCTCTCGGCAGGAGAACTGCCCATTGACATCTTTCTGCTCCCGATGGGACGAGGTACTAAGAGGAGGACGACAGCCCAGCAACAAAGGAGGGGGCTCACCTTTGGCCCCACCCTGCCGAAAGGGGCGGGGAGGGCAGGAGGATGTGCGAACCGGCCCGTACACAGCCTAACTTACTGATTCCTTTCAATTGTATCTTTGCTTCTAGGAACTGGACAGTGCTTGAATGTGAATGCTGAGGTGGGAGCAAAAGGGGAAAATGAGGCTGGCTTGCCATCTTGAATGCCCAAAGAATACAGAAGGCCCCAGGATCACAGAAGCAGACATTCAAAGCTCCCAGGGACTGACCTGAGAGACCCTCCGGTCAAACCCCCTCACTACGCAGATGAGGAAACTGAGGCCCTCAAGAAACTCAAAAGCAGGCATGCTCCCTGTATGACCTTCTTACCAATAACATCGGGGGACTGGATTATATGACCTTAACTGTCTCTTCTAACTTAACATTCATGTGCCTATAATCTTCAAAGCAGCCCAGTAAGGAAGGTACTGTTATTAACTCATTTTACATATGAGGAAACTGAGGCTCTTAAGCAAGGCAAGCCAAGTGACCAGAGAAGCACTACGGGAAAATGGGCTAGATGTGAATGGAGAGGATGTGGATTCACTGACCATGCCACCTTAGTCAAGGGAAGTCATTTAAACCTTTCCAGGGCTCAGTTGCATCCCCTCTAAAATAATGGGATTGAACAAAATGGCGTGCTACAGCTTCAGGAACATTGGCTTCACAGGGAGAGGTCCTGTGTTCAGATTCTCTTCTATCACATACTGGGTTACTCTGGGTAATCCATTTAACATCTCCAAGACAGCTTCCTCATCTGGAAAATAAGAGGGATGACAGCTAAATTTCCTTCCAGCTCTTGATCCCTGATTCTATGGTTTTAAAGAATGTAGGTGACATAAGAATTCCCTTGGAAGTTCCAGGGCATCCAGAGTTTAACCCAGAGATGGAAAATCCTTCCAGCCCCTGGGTCTGATCTCAATTATTGCAAGGAGATAACACAAGTAAAAAGTGGCCCTTGGGAGGGATGGCTGGGGGGCAGGGGGCCAGGCAGCTTCCTTAGTGGCATAAAATGGTTTTGGGGGGACAGCAGCAGGAAAGTCTCTGTAAATGAATGGCTTCCGGCTCAGGTCACTGACCACATGGACACAGCAGGTGTAATCTGTGCACAGGGCGGCAAGAAGGGCCAGCTCAGACACTGGAGGCTTTCACAAACCAAATTGGAGTGCATGGCCTGAGGAGGTGACCTCCTTTTAAAATTTGTTGTTCTGAGATTTTGCAGGATTTATACGTGTGTGTGTGTGTGTGTGTGTATAAATTTAGGTGGTATTATCCTTTTTCCTCCTCTTTTTCTACCCCGCTCCAACCCTTCTTCCTCTAATAAATGTATTTTTAGCCCGGGAGCAAAACTGCCACCCCCGTGTACGTATCATCTTATTGTACACCAAAGAAAATTACATCCTCGAGGTCCTGGAAGGCACTGTTCTACCCATTTTGCATATATATTGTACATTACTTGGGGAGCTGGGTGGAGAAGAGGGCTTTGTCGGGTATATTTGTTCTGGCTATTGTTTATGCAGGTCTGACTGAACGAGGGAACAGTGGGTATCATTTCAATTTCTGATGTCAACATCAAATTACTTATTTAATTTCATGCCTGGCGAAGCATTGTATAGCTACACGCAGAATCATTTCACTTCATTTGTTATGCTGTGTTTTCGTGGCGATTGGCTTGCCTTCCAACTGACAGCTTTAATTACAACACGAATTTGATTGCCCTGCCGAGGAATTAACATAACGCCACAAAGCACGGGAGCTCCCCTTCCCCCCCATGCACACACCCTCTGCCTCCACCCTCCCAAGCAACCCTCAACCCACCAGTTCCAACAACCGGAAGATGTTATCGACATGCAAGAGAAAAGACGGTGCCCATTGGAAGGGGAGGTGGGCCATGGGCATGGGGACGACATGACAGCGTCTAAGAAGGGTTGGTAACGGTAGGGAAGGAGTTGGAATTCTTGGCTTCCATGGAAAATTACCCAACCTGCTGCTCAATATAATGCTCCTCTCTATGGGCCTCGGACCCGAGTCCACGCCCTTTCTCGAGCCCTCAAAATCTGTAACCCTCAACGTGGGCAGTTCCATTTGGGCAGGGCCAGAGAGATGTTTTAGGGATGCTCCTCTCTCCCTAGTGCCTAACACAATACACAGCACAGAGAAGCAGCATGGCGTAATGGAAAAGGCAAAGCACTGGAATCAGATTTTCCAGGTTCAGTTTTTGGCTCCAAAATAGACGTTCATTCATTCGCTCATTTGTTCATTAGCTCCTTCCCCCTCCCTCCCTCCTTCCTCTCTCCTTTTCCCTTCCTCCTCTTCCTCTCTTCTTCTACTCCCTCCTTTCCTTTCTTCCCTCCTTCCTTTTTTCCTACCTCCCCTCCTTCACCCTTCCTTCCTTGTTTCCATCTTTTCTTCCTCCTTTTTTGTTTCTTCCTTTCCTTTCTCCCTCCCTCCCTTCTTTCTTTCCTTCCTTTCTTACTTCCTTCTTTACTCGCTTTTTTCTTTCTTTCATCACCCCTTGCTTCTTTTGCTCATCTCAGTTTTCTCATCACCAATATAGTGTTATTGATAAAAAGCACTTTGTAAATCTGAAATATTACCATTATTATTGTTATTATTAACAAATTTATTGTTAGAGTAACTGACTTCATTAAAGCATGCTCACATCCACAAACTTGGCTGCACCTCTTACTGTAAGTGTGACGTTAGACAGCCAACCTCTCTGGGGCACACATTTCCTCCTCTCAGAAACGAATGGGTAGACCAGATGACCTCTGGGGCCATCAGCATATTACAGTGGGAGGAACGGTGGATTTGGAATTAGGGCAAAGGGTCAAACCCCATCTCTGATGCTTACCATGCGTGTGACCTCGGATAAGTCATATAATCTCTGATTCCTTATTTATTAAAAAAAAAAAGATTTTAATTTGATGGCCTCTAAGTCCCCCATAGGGCAACAAGGTGGTGCCACAGTGCATAGAGCACCGGGCCTGGGATTATGAAGACTTACTTTCATGGGTTCAAATCTGACCTGAGACATTTACTAGCTGTGTGACCCTGGGCAAGTCACTTCACCCTGTTTGCCTCCGTTTCCTCATCTGTAAAAGGAGCTGGAGAAGGAAATGGCAAACCACTCCAGGATCTCTGCCAAGAAAACACCAAATGGGGTCACAGAGAATCAGACTTGGCTGAAACGAATGAATAACAACAAAGTCCCCCATAGACTCTAGCTCCATGAACTTATATTCCTACTCACATACCCTCAGTCTCTTCCTCTCACTTTCTTCACCTGAAGTCTAGGCGACTTTTTGTTAATTGTTTACGATGTACCAAGAAGCACTAGGAATCCAAAGACAAGAGAGAGAGAACCCCTGCCCCAAAGGAGCTAACATTCTACTATAGGAGACAAGATATAAAAAGTGTGTACGTAAAGAAGTTGTAACTACCAATACTTGTATGTATACACATATGTGTGTGTATACAGAAATACATATACACACATGTTCTTATACATGCTCGTGTAGTCTCCTGTTTAGACTGTAAGTACCTTGAGGGTAAGGGAAAAGGACCTGAATCATTTATAATTCCATTGTGTAGTAACAGAGTTCCTGATACACTGGAGCTGCTTCACAAACACTTCATATTGAGAATCCACCCAAGGGCCCCATCCTGGCTACAGTAACATGCCTATAGAATGGCATCCCCAATGGAGATGAGGTTCATCTTAGATGATGCTGAGCCTTCCCTATTCTGAGAATGCCCGACCAATCAAAGGTGAAGGAGAAGTAAGAGAAGGTTTCTCCTTCCTCTTTTTCTGGCTTGGATGCCCAAGGCAAGCTCTGCTCAGTTTGTGGAACAGAAATTGTTATAGGATCCTAGAAATGTTATGACTCATATAGAGACACAGGAAAAAAAATTAAAAAAAAACAGGGAAATGGGAGGCATTAAAAGACACACACACTCACAAACACAGCACAAGAAAACACACCCTCCAGCCATGGATTCATCAATCTTGCAAACAATAGCATAAATCACAGTTGGGTCAAATTCTTGTAAGTAGAAGACCAAAAGGCCTCTATTTTCTCCTTCCTGCAGAAGGCAGAGTTTCCCACTGCTTTTTTTAAGAGCTTTAAGTGGGATTGAGAGCCCCAGAGGGCCTGGAGGAGAGGGGGGCAGCGAATAGATTCCACCATCTTACACGCATCAAGCAAGAAAAATAACATGATTTCTGTCAGCCAGCCATCGGATACTATTTTGGGGCTCATTACAAGGCATCTCTTGTTTAACATGGCCGTGTTCATTCTGTATTTCCTCCCCAGATCTGACCACTGCTCTTGCAATCTCGGCAAATTACCTGCCTGGGCCTCATTATGTTGCAAAGGAGAGATTTCTTGTAAACACACAATGCCTCAATCTCCATGCCACCAAGGGCTTTAGGAACAGTAATGGGATGCAGAGTTGAAAGACATTTTCCAAGAGGGAGAATGCTGCTGCTGACATGTGAGTTTGTGAGGAGATATTCATTAATAGTCACTCTCCTTTTTCCCTGGCTGCCCTTCTCTCTCCTCTTTTCTTCCCGTCTCTCTGTCACCAGGCTCTGACAGAGGCTACTCATTAAGCTCAGGAAGTTAACATTTCTGTTTCAATAGCTCACCGACGACAAGGGATTTGGAAATTGATTATCCCACTAAAACAGATGCACTTCATTCATTACAGATCTGCACAGAGAGCCTGTCCGCAGCTACTGTTACAGTTGTCTGGGTATAAGGATGGATGTTCATTAGGTCCCCAGTGGAGGATTTGCTGCTTTGACCCTAGGGCTAATTTAAATTGAATATTTTAAAAATCCTGCAAATAACCAATTGTGTATGACATCCCTCCCCACCCACCTCCATTTTATCTATTTCTCTCCCTTAGGAAATGGAAGGTTGGGGGAGATGAGGAGGAGGGGAAAGGAGGGTTATCCCAGAGTCCCATGGATAGTAGACATGTAGACAATTCAGTCCCTTGCAAGGGTACACAGAACAAGCAAGCTTGATAAACTCATGGATGGTATTTATTTTTCTTTTGGACAAAGACATATACAAAGCACCTAACTACCAAGCCTTATTATTGCGACAAGTAACATGTCTCAAGATAGGTTTGTAAAAACAAAGCTAATATAAGCAAGTAAGGAATTAATAAACATTTATTACATGTATGCCATATGTCAGGAACTCAGCTAGGTGCTGGGAATATGCAAACAAAAATGAAACAATCCCTGCCCTCAAGAAGCTTACATTCTATTGAAGAACCCCTTCCATTTTCCAATGCAACATACACACACACACACACACACACACACACAGAGGAGTTGAGGAGAAGACAGAAGCAAAGTGAAAGGAATTTCTGCCATGGACTGGAAGGAGAGGAGCATATAATGCTATTCACTTCCAACAACACAGGGAACCTTTGCTTAAGGCAACCACAGGTCCAGATAATAAGATATTCATCTGACATGTTTAACATCAGTTGAAATGGCAGGAATGTACTGTAAACTGGTGAGGGGAGGGGTGGAGAGCAGAAGGAGCTTCTGAAAACTTGCATCTCAGGAAGAGAATAAATGGGGACCAGGGTAGGATGAAGGGAAATATACTTACTTTTTCACAACATGATTACTATGGAAGTGTTTTTCATGAGTACACACGTATAACCTGAATCGAGTTGCTTGCCTTTTCAATGAGGGTGGGTGGGGAGGGAGGGAGAGAGAAAATTTGGAATTCAAAAGTTTTATAAACACATGTTAAAACATTTGTTTTCACATGCAACTGGGAAATAAGAAATACAGGAAATGGGGTACAGAAATCTATCCTGCCCTATAGGAAAATAGAGGGGGAAGGGGATAAGAGAAGGGGGGAGAGATAGAAGGGAGGGCAGATTAGGAGAAGGGGTATTCAGAATGCATGCCATCTTGGGGTGGGGGGGAGGGGCAAGATGGGGTGAAAACTTGGAACTCGAAATCTTGTGGAAGTGAATGTTGAAAACTAAAAATAAATAAATGAAAACTTGCATCTCAGGAAGGGATAGAAAAGGTAGCTGAACCATGTTTAACTACCACCTCCCAGCTGAACTGCCACGGTACAAAATGTTTCTTCCATAAAGGTCTAAATCTCCCATTAATGGACAAATTTCCAGACCCCCTGAACTCTCAGACCCTGAAGGAATGTTATATGTCACCTCCATCTATCTGCAATCCCTCCATTCCACTCACTGAAAATCCATGGAATAAGTACCAGGAACAAAAATGGCTACCCTGAAGGGAAGGTGGACAAGAGAATATGGTGGAGCTAGGGCCTTGGCAAGAAGAGGATTTGGCATCAACTGCTAAATGCCCTGAAGTTACTGAATGGCCAGGCGTGCCATCCTCACAGGAAGAGAGAGGTTGAAGTTAGGGGAGTTCTCACATACTTCAACTATCTTAATTTGTTTTAAGGCCTTCGCTCAAGAGTAGGGAAGGCTAACAACCCTGACCAGTTCAAAGGGAATTCACAACTGAGAAGAGAGGACTGGCCTCATGAAGGTGAATCTTTACTTGAGAAATCAAGGATGCTTTTGCTTAACTCAACGCGTTAAGAGAGCACAGCCATGTAGTTGCTATAATCTCCTTCGGGAGTCAACAAGGCCAAATAAGGTTAGAGTAACCCTGCTTTCCCACCCCTTAGGACTCAGCCTGCATCTATCTAACCCTACCCCTTCACTCCTTCCTCGGTGACTAAGTTAAACAAGTGAGTATGACTTGTTGATGTGGACAACCTTCACATGTGGGTGGGTCATTATCCCTTCTCCCTTGGGCATGCTTTGGAAACACTTTGGCAAACCCAAGCACACTGAAGGCTTTTAAGTTTTCCCCATGAGTCAACCCCTCCAGTCACTTGAGAGCTCTCAACTCATACAAACCCTATAAAATAAATAAAGCTGAAATGACATAATGTTCCAGCCAGCCTCCCTTGGGCAGAAATTCCAACCGCCCCAGATGCCAAGAGTCTCATGTACACTATTTGGGAAAGGAGTATGCCAATGGAGCTGTGATCTCATGGATGTGGGTTTTCCTTCCAAGGACAAAGATCCCAAGCTCAACCAAAGCAACGCTTGTCCACTTCTTCCCTCTCATAAGCCCGCGACAGGGGGTCTTCCCAATGTGTAAAAGCTCTTTATGCTGCAAGAATTCCAATGAAGTACACAAGCCGTCTGCTATTTCTCCCTCCTCACCACATGGCCAAGCCATCGTCTGGGGTCACGCTTCTCCATTAAGTTCTTTTCACCATTTGTCCTCTTGCTCCATATTTATAATGGGTCACAGCCTGTTCACGCCCACTCGGAGCCGTCTCCATTGACCGCTGGATGACGACCAACTTCAATGTAATTCTTTCTATTACGAACACGGGACATTCTGCCACCCCCTTCTATGTTTCTGGACTACTTTTATCCCATGCCTAGAATGAGTTCCCTACTCATTTACCTCACAGAATCCCTCTCCACCTTCCAGGCAGTTCAAGCACCACCTTCTACCCAAAATCTTTTCTCTTCTCAAGCTGTGAGTGCCTTCCCTGCCTAACTAACTTCCATTTAATAATCAGTAAGTCAATGAGCATTTATTATGCCCCTACCATGTGCCAGGCCTTGTGTCAGTGGGCACAGGAAAAAGAGGGAGAAGGAAAACTGTATTTATTTTAAATTTTTCTGTTTGTATTTATTCCCTATATACATACATACATACATACATACATACATATATATATATATATGTTTGCTGTCTCCCCAATAGAATATACTCTCCTTAAAAGTGAGTGTTTCTGGGGCAGCTAGGTGGCACAGTGGATACAGCACCAGCCCCGAAGTCAGGAGGACCTGAGTTAAAATCTGGCCTTAGACCAAACGCTTGACATGTACTAGCCGTGTGACCTTGGGCAAGTCACTTAATTGCCTCACTAAAAAAAAAAAGAAAAAAAAAAAAGAAAAAAAAAGAAAGTGAGTGTTTCTTTTTGACTATTTGTATATCCAGTGCTTAGCAAAGTGCCTGGCATTCAGTAGGTACTTAATAAATGCTTGTAGACTGATTATAGTACTAACTTAGTATTACTGTGTGTGTGTGTGTGTGTGTATGTATGTATGTGCATGCATTACTAACTACTAACTTAGAAATTTTTTATTCTAGTACAAGCTTTGCACTGATTTTCTTTCTTTCTTTTCTTTTTCTTTCTTTTTTTTTTGGCTAGGCAATTGGGGTTACGTGACTTGTCCAGGGTCACACACCAAGTAAGTGTCAAGTGTCTGAGGCCAAATTTGAACTCAGATTCTCCTGACCACAGGGCTAGTGCTCTATCCACTGTGCCATGCAGCTGCCCCTACACGGATTTTTAAAAAAGTTTTTCTTCATGCTATATGAATAACCATTAATATCATCTGCAATTGTATGTGTCTTGGTAGAGAATGTGGGTACCATTTTTTGGTAACGCCTATTGATAAGTATTGGTCTGGGAATCTAGGGCATTATCTTTCAACTTCAGTTGTCAAGGACCTCCTTATTTGAGATTCCCAAAGACCCAGTACAATCAAATTCATTTGCAGAAAGACTAAAGATGGCTGAGTAACTCAACCAAGGTCCTACACCAAAGATCTATGTAGCCTAGGCCTTCAAGGTACTCATTAAAGGGCATCACAAAGCGACCAAGATGGAGTCCCAAACTACTAGTCAAGGGATGCTGACATTCCTACATACTTTATTCAGCTCCTTAAAACAGACCTCTCTACTGCAACTCATGTGATTTCCAAGTGGTCTTTATTTTCCTATCTATAACACGGAATGGAACACTACCAATTAATTCCCTGCTGAGTTCGGTGTCATAGGAAAGACGCACAAAGTATTTATTTCCAACATCTGATAAATGTCTCTGAACAAAATTTAATTTGTTTCTACATCTCTACTCTTAACCATAGCTGAGAGGACAATTTACAGCAAAGGCCAACCTTAATTGCTTTATACAAGGAGACAGGCTGGGACAAATACGCCAAAACGAGTTTTGGTTCTGGAGTCTGAGAAACTACATTTGGTCCCTGCTACCAAGGTGACCTTAGGTAAGACACTCAGTCTCCCTAAGGTTCAGTTTCTTCATATGTAAAATGAGACGGATGGACCATACTATCTCTGAGGTCCCAGATCTGGGATCCTAAGCAATTTCATCATACAGTTTTGACCAGAAGAAAAAAGCATACAATACTCATAGAACTAACATCTTTGGCTCACCGGTCCAAAAATATTACAGGCAAGGGAGGACAATACATTGGGAAGGGTAGTGACCTATAATCAAAATTCCAGGGGTAGCATTATAGTAATAAAAACGTCTTGTGTTTATGTAGCTCATGTCTCAAAAGAGTCTAATCTTATAAGTACAAATCGTAGCACAAACGTCCCATAGAAGCGAGCAGAAAAAAGGTATCATTAGTTCACTTTTTACATTATAGCTGAGAGAAAAAAAAAAACAAAAAATTAAATGATACCAAGCTTACAATTCAACAGCTCATTCACAATTTGCGTTTGACAAGGAACCTAAGAATTCCCCACTTTGTTCCTTAGCACTCAGCTGTTTCTTTACTTGATGGAAGAGGCGGCTCTCGTGTTATCAAAGCAGCCCTTTTCTGGTCTTACTAAACAGCAAGGTCAAAAACTGAAGCTCAGACTCCTGAGTGGATTTCAGAGTCAAGTGTCAGGGACTCAACATCACAAATTCACCTGAAAAGGGTCAGGGGAATAGAGTGGAGGCAGAGCCGATTTGGGATGGAGCCCCAAGGGATAGAGGCTTAGTTAATTTTTTTTTGTTTGTTTTATTTTAACTTACATCACTGAGTCTTTCCCTGGAGCTGGTCCGGTGGAATCCCTTGGATTCGCCACTGGCGCTCTCACTGTCGCTGTCTCGGCAACTGTTCTGTCCTGGCTTGAGCTGAAGGGAGAAGAGAAAAGCCACAAGGTAAGAAGATGAGAAATTCAGACTCAGTAACCACATTCTCTGATCGAGGGGTTCTCACCGTCTTGGTGAGTAGGGACGACTGATTTCTGTTTTAGTTTTTAATTCTGATGTACTCTTAGTGCCGAGCATATGCCTGGCATAGGGCACCTCCCCTCCCCATGCCTCTGCCCTGGTGAGATTCATTCCATCCTCATCTCCACATCTTAGAGAATCCTTTGGTCCTGTCCAGTTGTGATGATGCACCAACTTCATGAAATCTTTTGTGGCGTCCTCTGCCATCTATGGCCTGCTCACATATAAGAAACAAAACTTTGCTTTGGATTTATTTGGTTCATACTTACGTGCCCCTCTCTGAGAGCAGGGACTATTATTATTTTTATCTCTGTCTCCCCAGTGCCTAGCCCAGTGGCCAGCACAGAGGAGGGGCTTCGTAAAAGCAGATACATTAATTACTTGATAACAAAGGCAAAGCAAACATCATCAGCGTCACTCCAAAGGACCTGTTAATGAGACTGAACAGGCATCACTGAACCTGTTAAGTTTTTTTTTTCCAGATACCCTTAAGAATGAAATTTTGATATGGTTTTACCACACTATCAGTACCAATTCCTAGGTTGAAGAGCCATTTTTCTTCTATGCCAATATAAGTCACTACTTATAACTTTCCCTCCGACAGCCTAAGCAGGTAGATAGCATAGTAGAGAGAGCGTTGCACCTCGAGTAAGAATCATCTGAGTTCCAATTCTAGCACGGACATTTATCAGTTGGGTTGGCCCTTGGCAAATTACTTAACTTCCCTTTGACTCAGTTTCGAAATGAGAATAATACTATCAACGACCTTAGAGAGTTGTCCTAAGGATCCAATGTGAGACGGTATTCGTAAAGAGCTTCGCAAACTTTAAAGCTGCTCTAAAAGTTAAATGTCACTGTTCCCATCATCAATATTATTAAGACTATTGTATACATTACAAAGTAATTTCATATAAGGAAACTTGCTTCACCCCAAGAACGAGAGAAGCAGTCAGATATTGCTATAGCCACATTAAATAGAAGCATATGGAGATACAGAGTCTGTTTGTGAAGGTCACAGACGAAAGACAAGAACCCAGGTTCTCCACTGCCTTTTCTATTTCTCGACATTCATCCTCATTCACTTGATTTTCTTTATATCTACTTTAGTATGAAATTAATGAAAATAAAATCTTCATTCAATCAGTGTCTAATAATTGGGTTTTAAATTCATCCTCCCTAGAAGGAAAGATTCTGGGACATCTGGATGGGCCATTGCAAAGGTCAAGCTGGGGAGGGAGGGAAGAGTTCAGTTAAGTTTTCTAGATTCTGCAGAGAAATCTACACCCGGTTTGTAATTAGGTACATCACCACGACCTGGCGTTCCCTGTACGCCTCCACCCCATATGCAATGAGGATAAGTAAAATCTGGAGATTTAGTGCAGGTCTTTTGATGTTCTTAAGTGATGATGGAGACAGGATCAGATGACAACCCAAGTATGTCAAGCAACGTCTAGCAAGTAACTTCACTTCCACAGCCCTGAAGGGAGTTCCTTTATTACCTGACCGAGGGCCAAGAGGAGGTATAGTCAACAAAGCCCAGAGCTGCCAAGGAGGCAATTCCATACTTCATCAAATGACATCTCTACAAAGCAAAAGGGGTTCACTGAAAACCCTTCAGAAAGCCTTCTCTAATCCTTTCTCCCCCACCTCTCTCATCGCTCCAAAGCCAAGCTCAAGTTTAAAGGAAATTTAGGATTTTAAGCTGTCAAGAAGCTCAATGTTTCCAACTAATGCTCTGCCTACCCTAAGCACCAGAGCTAAGCCACAAGATTTTAAATAAGGGAACTTTTCATTCCTCATCCAGTGCCTTCATTATCAACCTAGTATCAGTGATCAGATGTAATTCAAATCAATCCAATGAAACATGCATTTATTAACTACCTACTATGGAGATACAAAGACAAAAACAAAAATAATCCTTGTGCTCTGATAGCTTATAATCTAGATGGGGAAGGGGAGGAAAATACCCCCCAAAAAGTAAATCTAACACAAAAAATCCAATAAAGAGGAAAAAGAATCTCACGTATGAAAAGATTCATAGCAGCTCCTTTTTTAGTGAGAAAGAACTGGAATTCAAGAATGCGGCCAACACTAAGGGGATGGCTGAAAAATGATTGCATAGGAAGGAAATGAGATATTATTTTTGCTTTCAGAAGTGACAAAAGGGACGGATTTGGAGAAACCTAGTAAGACTTCTATGAACCGACGCAGAGTAAGGTGAGGAGAAGAGAACAATCTGAACAATAACAACACTGTAATAATCGACAACTCTGAGAGCCATAAGAGGACAATCACAATCCCAAAGGATCCATGTTGAAGCAACCCTACCCACCATCGGATACAGAAGGATGAACTCAAGATACAAAACCATACCTGAATTTTTAGACACAATCAATTGGAGAATTTATTGTACTTGATTATGCATATTTGATAGCAGGGTCATGATACTTCCCCCCTCCCCATCTCATGAAGGGGAGGGAGATGTGACAGGGAAGAAGTAGGCCAGAGATTAAAAGTAGGGGGGATAAAAAAGAAAAGAAAGAAGGGTCATTAAAGCACTTTTTTAAATGCACAGAAGAGAACAGAATTAAGGCCAGAAGGAAACATAGACAAGAAGACAAGTTTTGCAAGTCTCTTGATGAATTTATCACATACTTGAAAAGCAAGTTCTTACATAACTGAGATTTGACATTTCATGTAAAAAAATAAAAAGTAAAGTATCTACAAAATAATTTGGTGGCAGGGAGATGGGGAATTTATTTAAGCTGAGCCTCAAAAGAGGTTTGGAATGCAAGAAGTAGAGGTGAATTCAAGCTGGTAATTCCTATAGCTACCTATCTTCTCCCCATACCTCACTCCCTTGACCCCTGCTTATGCTGTTCACCCTCTCTTTCTCCTTCCTTTTCTCTCAGTTCATCTTCCCTTGCTCTGTTTCTATCTCTCTCTCATACAAACGTATGCATGTGCATGTGTGTGTGCGTGTGCGCGTGTGCATATGCAAACACACACACACACAGATCCTGGGAACACAGAACTTTCGATGGGTTCCCTCTACTTTGTGGAGTCTGGAATCCAATTATTATCATCAACAGGCCCTCAATGGTCAATATCCACACAAACTCCGACAATGTGGACGCTTCAAATACATGGATGAACCATTCTTTTTTTCTTTTTAGTTTATTTTAAATTTTGTTAGTTTTATTTGGTTTTGTTCCCTTTTTTTTTAATAGAAATTTAAGGGTCTGTGACCGTGACCGGAGATTAGTTCATTACCACCAGAAATGAGCCAAAGTTGCATCACCAGGCTTACTGCTCAGTGTTGACTGTGCCAAGAAAGGTCTGACTCCATCTAACACATCACTGTAGTTGCTAAAATCTCTAACCTGTCAAATACCTAGAAATGTAAGGTCACCTCAACAGACCAGTTGTTCATCATCCTTCATCAACAAACAAACAACAAATTTCTGTATTACGGTTACAGACCTGAAAATGGTCTTGAGAATTCAAAGAATAAACGTTACTGGAACCGTAAAATTATCAGTGGCAAATCTGGGGCCCACAAGACCATCTAAACATAGCATTAACATACCTAAACTTAAGAATGACATTTTAGAGAGATGTCACAATACTGAAAACTGACAAACTTCAAACCATGCAAGATGCTAGGCTCAGAAGAGAGAGGCCTCATCCAAGAAATCAAAACCAGGTGGGAACAGGAAGCAGCAGATAGCATGTCTGTCATCCAGCCAGCTACACAAGTCGGCTGGCCTGAAGATGGTTTCGTTGAGCCTACAGAAGATAAGACTCCATCCCACCATGTTCATTCCATTACAAAAATCAATTATTTTATCAAGCAGTACAAGAGTTAGCTGGTCAATAAACAGAAAGGGGAAAATATTAAAATAACCACCTGTCCTAAGGAAATGTCTACCTCAATTCCTTACAACATAGAGACAAGGACAAAATAATACAGTGATACAGAAAATAACAGTAAGGAAAACCAAATAAACATTCTTAGGACAAGGGCACATTCCTTCACCAAAAAAAAGAAGGGGGGGGGAAGTAACACGTACATACCACTGAACCTGTCTAATGTAACTAGAAGGGGCTTACCTTAAGATTTCTAAGACAGTCAAGATTCAAGAAGGGAATTTCAATTCCACCCCAATGAGTGGTATCTCGAAGAACTCACCCCCAAACAACAATGGAGCACCAAATGAATGTTTATGGAAAAACTAGGGTTTGTGGTGACAATTCAGAACCAGTCAGCTCATTGTCACGAAAACATCTTAAAGACCCCAGATTGAGTGATGAATACATGTTATTCAAAGAAATCAAAAACCATGCCACACAAGACTGCAGGCTATAAAAATTTAACACTTACCCAACAGCCAGCAAGAAATGATGTGGTGGTTAGAATTATAAATTAGAAGATTCATATTTTTTCATGGATTGACAGAAAACAAATCACTATGGTAGAAATGAGGCCTCAAATACCCTTGAGAACTCACCAAAATATTATACTGGAACCAGACAATTATCACAGACCAAAATATTACTCACAATTGCCCAGAAAAAAATGGTCCAGGACTCTATGTTATTGTATCACACTGACTTTCACAGACAGCAAACAAAGGCTAGAAAAAACCAGGATTTTTCACTGTGGTTAGAAATCTTACAGGAGAGATCAGCCCCTTGCAGGTACCAGAGGAAGCCTGTCTCTGTTCTGCATTAGGTTTCAGGGTCAATACATCCCCGGGTCATTGGGATGCTGAACTAATCACACTGTTAACAGTCTTTAATGGGCAGCCAGGAAAATTGGGATCATTGTTTTCTCTGCAGTTGATGAACACCTAACAAACTCCAGTCAACTGAGCCTGGGGGAGAAAGGAGAAGGAAAAGAAGAGGGAGGGGGGAGGGGAGAGGAAAGGGAAAAGAAGGGGGAGGGAGAGGGGAGAGGAGAGGAGAGGGAAAAGAAGGGGGAAGGGGAGAGGAGAGAGAGGAGAGGGAAAAGAAGAGAGGGGGAGAGGAGAAAAGAAGAGAGGGGCCCAGCAGGTGTCATTTTTCTCCTAAACAATTTTTAAAAAGAAAAAGGATGTAGCCAAGAAATCTGAGCCTGGACCTCAAAAAGAACAAAATGAACAATGCAAGGCAATACACAAGTGAGCCCAAGAGTTCTTTCCTTCCCTGATTTAACATTTCCAAGCAATTTTTTTTTTACATTCCAATCTGTTGAGAATTTTTTGGGGGGAGGGGAAGGAATTCTGTTTCTAACTAGACTATACTGCATTTAGGTGGTAGGGGTGGTAAGGAGAAAGAAAAAAATCTCAAGCCTAGATTTTGAGTTTTATCGAAGTTCTGTACAATTAATCACTAGGAATCGATTAACCACCTATGTGGCAGGCACTGTACTGGGGGGATGGGGTTACAAGTACAAAGAATAAAACTCTACTCAAAATGAACTTACACTTTAATGGAGGACATATCAAGTAGATGCAAAAACATAAAATACATGTTATGATGGTTAGGCGTCCGTGAAAAGATCCTTTCCCCTAATGCCTGGTATATCAATCAATCAATATTGATTAAGCACCTACTGTGCCAGGCACTGGGTTAATTAGCAATGAGGATACAAAAAGAGACAAATAACAGTCTCTGCCCTCAAAGAGTTTACAATCGGACAGGGAGACAGCATGCAAACAAATATATACAAAGCAAGCTATATTCAAGATAAATGGAAATTAATTAATAAAGGGAAGTTAATGGAATTAAGAAGGTTGGAGAAGGTTTCCTGTAGAAGGTGGGATTTTACCTGGGACTAAAAGGAAGCCAGGGAGGTCGGCAGTTGGAGCAGAGGAGAGAGAGCATTCCAGGCAGGGGGGACAGCCAGAGAGAGTGCCAAGAGCTGTCTTGAGTGTCCTTGGATGAAAGAGTGTATTTTGGAAAGTGAGGTAGGTATAAGAAGATCAGAAAGGTAGCAGGGGTGTAGGTTTTGAAGGTCTCTGAATGCCAAATACAGGTTCTGTATTTATTCCTAGAGGCCATAGGGAGCCACAGAATTTATTGAGCAGGGGAGGGACATGATCGGACCTAAGTTTTAGGAAAATTACTTTTGTGGCTGAAAGAAGGATTGGAGTGAGGAGAGACTTGAGGGCAGGCAGACTCACCAGCAGCTGTTGCAATAATCCAGATGTGAAGGGATGCGTGGCTGGTACTAGAAAGATGACAGTGTCAGAGAGAAAGGATAGTATTCAAGAGATGTTGCAGAGGGGAAATGGACAAGAGAGGCTGCAAGGGGGGGTGAAATGGACAAGAGATGTTGCAGAGGTGAAATGGACAAGGATCAGGAAGGGATGCAGGACTTGTCAGTTTTTTTCATTAATGCCTAACTTCCAAATAAAACCTGTATAAGTAATCCCCCCCGTTGTCATTATAATTTAAGGGGTCACAATTATGATTTAAACAGTCTCCAAAACAGAAGATCCAATGAACACAAGTCCTTTCATAATAAAAGGGGAAAACTAACCCCTCCTCAACATTATTTCCACTAGTACCCAAGACACACATATTCAGCTCAACATACTCATGGCATCCTTGAGTAGAAAGGGATAGTAAAAATGTACTGACAGATAAAGTCACACACATCAAATTTTTTTCTATTTTTAATTTTTTTTTTAAAGTTCATTAGCACATTGTAAAGACACTTTCCTTGGGAGCAAAGAAGTTTGGTCAAAGACTCCAAGCTGCTCATCAGCAAAGTCAGAAATGTAATAAGTAAGACATGTCCTTTTCAGATATCGCCGAGCTCAGTGTGAGAAACATGCAGGGATAAAACTGCTTAAGGGGACATAGGGAGTGATGGAGATACTGATCTGGGTTCTCCAGAGGCTGATCAAGCTGGCAGCACTAGGTAGTTATTTCTATCCATGAAAGAACTACGAAAATTAGATTTTTTCCATGAGAATAATATCCAAATGTTTGCCAAAGTAGATAGCAAGTCATTTTTTTTAAAAAAAAAATGAACCAGAAAATCATCAAACATATACATTTCCATACAAAAAGGTCAGACAAAAAGAGGTTTATGTATGAAACAATCACTATATCACACACAACTTATTTTGTTTAGTATATATTAAACTTATCATGATAGCACCAACATTATCCTGCTTGTCAGTGTTTCCTTCTCAATTTCCATCTCCTCTTCTCTGGGTATTTTTAAATGTTTCACTGAAAATTTTCCTCTTTTTTTTTTTTAAACATCCCTACCACTCCCCTCTGCAAACAAAATCCCTCCCTTGTAGCAACAATTGAGTATAATCAAGCAAAACACATTAGTAATTGTCTTGATCATGTCTTAAAATGTATGCTTTATTCTGCATTTACATTCCATCTCCTCTGCATTCAGAGATAAGAAGCATGATTTATAAAGTCTTCTGGCCTCCTGAAGGTGAGTCTTTTTTTAACCACTTTTTAATCAATTAGCAGTATTCCAGATAGAGTGCTAGGTACTGAGAACAAAAACAAGAAGTCCCTTTCCTGTAGGAACTAAAATTCTGCTAAGGAGATATAAAAGTTCTCACAAAAAAATAGTAAATGAATGAATAAGTAAATGAATGAATAAGTAAATGAATGGATGAATAAACAAACGAATGAATGAACACACAAAATTCACATAAACAGAAGAAGGCATTTACAAATGAGGAGATCGGGAAAGGAATTTTGCCTTGAAGGCAGCTCAGGATCCTGACAGGTAGAGATGAAGAATCACATACAAGGCATAAGATATGTCCTGAGTAAAAGAATGGATGTGGATGGTGAAAAATCACATAGAGAATTCAGGAAGCATTCCATTTTGTCTGAATCATTGAGAAGGGTGGGGGTGGGTGATGTTTAATTCAATGGGAAAAACTGGAGCGACATTATAATTGGTATTAAATATCAAAAGTTTCTATTTTATGTTAGAGTAGCAATTCTCCAATTTTTTGGACTCAGGATCCTTCTATGATCTCAAAAAATTATTGAAGATACTCTCCCCCAAAAGCTTTGGTTTATGCGGGTTCTATCTACTGATATTTACCATATGAAAAATTAATACATTTTAGAGTTATGAATATAAGTTTGGTCCTTGTGGATTCCCTGCGGGTCTCTGCACTGTACTTTGAAAACCACCATGGAGAGGCAGTGAGGACCACTGATATTTCCTAAGCAGGGAGTAACGTGGTCAAACTTACATTTTAGGAATATCAGTTTGGTACCTGGATGGAGAATGTATTGGAGAAGGGGGAGATTACAGAAAGACTAAAGAAGAGGCTATCGAAGTAGTCCCAGTGAAATATGACAACAGGCTAAACTACAGAACTATCATGTGAATGGAGAAAAAGGGTTGGATGTGAGATATGTTACCCGCGGTTGTAATTGACTGGATATAGGTGGTGAGGGAAAGAGGAGAGTTAAAATCTCATTTCTAGGCTGTGAAATTTTGTGGCTGGTGAAATGGCGGAGCCCTCAACAGAAATACGTACTGAACTTATTTTAATCTGTATTAGGAATGTCTGTGTCCCAATAATGACTAGACTGGCATAATGAACAAGGAGCCAGTCAAATCTGGAGTCCTTCTTCTGCCATACACTCGTTCCATTTTACAAATAAATACATTACGTCACAGAGAAATGAAATGAAGACAGTGAAGTCACACAGGGAGTCAGGCGGCAGAGTCAGTATTTTAATTTATTCCCTCTGACTCCAAATCTAGGGTTGCACCCACCTCCTCTCCCAATTCTTCATCATGCTAAATTCTGAACGAGACATTTGTTCCTAAAATGAGTCCTGAGTTGTCAAGCTAAACTCTGATATATAAAATAACAGATTCCCCCTCTTTAAAAACAAACAAAACACCTATGATTTAATGAGGTTATAACTTTTAAAAGATATTTTTGTTTTCTTTGTTTGTTTGGAAAGAAGTTGATGCTTTCTCAAACAATTTACCAAAGAACCCCTTGGGTTGAAGTTCTAGAAAATGAGGAGAGGAAATTTATATGTAATCCCTATTTATCAGAAACCCATTGAATGTGCCAATTGAAGTATTTCTACAGTGAGAAGAACACATAATCCTTACTACAAAGTAATAATGCATATATTTAATTATTAACGGTATCAGGAAAATTATTCCAAGAACATTAGGGATACAATGTTAAAAGAAAAACTTTGGTAGGTAAGGAAGGGGGACCAAAAAAAAAAAAAAAGGACAGCAATTTTCATTGTTTTCTACTACCTTTGACTATGACTCCTCAAAAGTTTATATATTTATTTACTGTCTTTAGCTCTTTGCATGCAAATACACATATAGATATGGAGACCTAGCTATCCTAGTCTGGAAGCGATTACTATAAATCAACAAGAAAATGAATTGGGTAAAATTTTCCATGGAGCTTATACCAATTTTTAATATACTTGGATATAACACAGTCAATACACATTCCAAAACTGCTCTTCCAAAACATTACAAGACTTGAAAAATGTCAAGTCATCATCAAAATGGGGTGTTTTTATATATACTGTCAGGCACAAAGCACTGTAGAAAGTAGCCACTAAATGAATGCTTATCAAAATGGATGTTCCTATCTTCTCTTTTTAGTCTACGTCAAGGCAATCCGTAAGGATTTGAGTTCTGAAAGGTAGAAGTAACTTGCAATGACAGAAACCAGAGATTTTTGGTCCCTTCTCAGCAGCAGACTCAGTCAACTCACCCACTCAATTCATATCAATCACGTCTTTCTTGCTATTTCGCTAATAAGAGTTAACATGGTTACAATTTCGTGGCAATTCCTATCAAAGCACTAAACAGATAACTTCTTAAAATATACTGAGTTTAAAAGAAATGGGATTCAAGCATGGCGGAACGAAAAGACCCTCAGGTGTGGAGAGCACCTGGTTTTGAATCTCAAACATGCTATTTACTTGGTGCAAGACTGTGGTAAAGTCATTTTATCTCTGGGAGTCCAGGGTTTCCTCATCTACAAAAAGAGATGTTTGAACTAAATGATTCTAAGATCTAGCGCTGGATTTCTTGAGGCTCTCTTAAATTTATCAATCAATAAACATTTCTTAAAGTATCTCTTATGTGCCAGGCACTGTGCTCGGTGATGGAGATAGAAAAACAATAATGAAACCATCCCTGCCCTCAGACAGCTTACATTTTTTGGGAGGGGGAAACTATAAGTCCCAAGGCAGCTACAACAGAAAATGACCCAGGACTGCCCTTCCTTATTCTAGGATCAGAGGGACCAACTCTCACATCTCTAGTAGAAAGGAAGAGAATGGACTATTTGGTTCAAAACGATAACAACGCATCAGATACGCCTCATTCCATGTTGTCTGGGCAGAACTGAATCCCCCAGGATCCAGTCTCAAATTGGATCGATTCCCATTTTGGACCCCATCGGTGTAAGTTTGAGACAGCCCGGCTTGACGCAGGCCCAGTCTGAAGGGCACGTGCGATTCTGATAGTGGCCCAGAGCCACCAATGGCTAATCAAGAAACTCACTTATCATTTTAGGCATCACTGCCAAAGAACAGCAGGCAAAGAGTCCAAACAAGGGAGGAAGAAGGCAAGCAATGGTGACTTGTGAGAGACCTAATCTATTGCTAGTTTATTCAAAGCAACGGGATCACAGTTTCATAGACTTAGTAAGGAAGAAAAGATATAAGGATTCATTGTTGTTGTCAAGTCATTTCAGTCCCGTTCTACTCTGACACCACTTGGGGTTTTCTTGGCAAAGGTACTGGAGTGATTTGCCATATCCTTCTCTAGCTCATTTAACGGATGAGAAAACTGAGGCGAATGAGGTTAAGTGACTTTCCCAGGGTCACACAGGTACTAAGTGTCTGAGATTACATTTGAACTCAGGTCTTCCTGACTCCAAGCCCCCACTGTACCATCTAGCTGCCAAGCATTCATTAAGTACCTACTATGTGCCAGGTACTGCACAAAGGGCTATACATATATTATCTCATTTGATCCTCACAACAACTGGGAAATATTTGGCCAAAAAAACCGTAGCAGCCTATCGTAATGAATCTATTTTATTTTTATGTGTGTACACATGCATGATAAATTCTAGATTTTCCCCCCATTCATACTGAATAGCGGATAGAGAGCTAGCCTCAAAGTCAAAAATACCTAGGTTCAAAACCTATCTCTGGCACATATTGACTGTGTGACCCTGGGGAAATCACTTCATCTCTTAGTAGCACGGGCGAGTCTCTAAGCCCATTACCTTCTGAACATGGAATGGATCTGCATTGATAGAAGGCATTTCTTTACCCAGAGAGATCCCTCTGCCCATAAAATCACAGGTCTAGTCCCGCAGCCCAACTGAATAGGGAGTATAGGAGGTTCACTGAAAACCAAGGAGGATAGGGATGGAAAGGTTCTTGGCATCCCTGCCCCAGGCAATCAGAAGAGGGAAGGACGTAGGTGGTTGCTCATACGGGAATGGACCAGACCAAAGATGGGACAAGTCATGAGCATTGTAAGCCAGAAGCATTACCATTGTAGTGCTGCCAAGCCAGATTGGGGTCCATCCTTTGTGAATTAGACACCATGGTGGAAGCATCTGCACAGACTAGCCCCTGGCCAGTGGCTAATGCTCACTGTACACTTGCTTAATCAGAAAACATTTATAAATTGGCATCCTCAGCCTAGCCCTGTGGATTTTGTTTTCCCCCCTATGCCTTTGTTCCAACTAAGCCACAGTCAACAAAAGGCGAAATGATGAAATGTACAGGAAGGAGAGTTGCTCTTTTTAAAATTACATTAAAGAATTAAGGATTAGATTGTGAATTTTCAGGGGAGGGAGCAGAGAGAGGAATATTACCTAGTTTTTACATATATCAAATGCTTATCCTCTTATGATGCTGTTCGGAGTTTTCCATTTGGGCGCGAAGAGAGGGAAGAAAGAAAAATAAGTCCAAGTATTTATCCTTCCATACAAACACAGCATGAAAGGAATCCAGCCCTGCTGATTCTGAAAGAGACAGACTTGGAGCATGTGGGTGGGGAACTGTCAGCCACCTGTTAACAGAGGGCTAGTTCGATGACGCAATCAGTTTTGAAGAGAGCATCTTTCAGAGGGTTGAGAGGATGGTGGCAGAAAGGGGGCTAGAGAAGAAACGAAGCAGCTCCTAGGAGATAGAGGGGATAAAAGAAACTCGTTGATTATTTCTAATCAATCAATCAAAGAAAAATACATAGAAAGCACTTTCAATGTGCCAGGCATTGTGCTAAGCATTGAGGATATAATGAAAAAGCAAAACTGTCTGATGGAGGAGATCACATACATATAAATGTTACTGTTGTTGTTGCTGTTGCTCAGTTCTTTCAGTCATGTCTGACTCTCTGTGACCTCATTTGGGATTTTCTTGGCAAAGATAATGGAATGGTTTTCCATTTCCTTCTCCCATTTAAAAAACGCACAAAGTATATGGAAGGTGTCCTTAGAACAGAAGACACTAGAAAAGCATCAGAAAGGCTTCTAATACCTGGATCACAATACGGTCTCTTGCAGAAGAGCAGATTGATGTAGCTCAGAGAGCCCTAAATGTTGAGTATGGGAAACTGAGCACTAGTCCAGGCCCTGTCACTGACACAGCTAAGTGACCTTGGACAAGAAAATGGCCCTCTCAGAGATGTTGCAGATGTCATCTGTACAATGAGGGCATTGGGTGACATCGTCTCTATGGCCCTTCCCAGTATGAAAAGACATGATCTCAGGTAATTTCTAGGTAATGGACTTTGGAATGATCACTGGACTTAGAGTCACAGAAATTGATTTTTAATCTGAGCTCTCCTACTTACTTCCTGAATGACTTATGTCAAGTTGTCCCCACCTGTAAAGAAGAGTGGCATCCAGAAAAGCTGGAGGAAGGTTTCTGGTAGGTTGGATCCACGACATGGGGGAGGGCATAGACAAGCATTGAAAATGCTTGGATGGGCTATGTACCTACCAATAGAGATTATCTACCCCACCACAACCCTGATGCCATCAAGGAAAAGGTAGGAGGAAAATTCATTCATTTTATCCATGCCCTTCCTAGTATTTGCACACAAGAACTATCAAGCATGACAATACCCAACAAAGTAAAGGAAATGAAAGCTAAAGAGAAAATCTAAGTAGTTTGAAAAGCTGCTCAAAATAATAAGAAAAGAAAATCTCATTAAAAGAATGCTGAATAAAAGCATGTAGGTAAGTCAATACAATGAAAATCACACAATTTCTGAGGCAGAAAGGACCTCAGAGGACTTTTATTCTGACCCATTCAAAACAAAAACCCCTTCTCCATTGCACCTGAGAAGGCATCGAGCTTTTGCTTAAAAACCTCCAGGAACAGGAACTCATTCTAAAACTGGAAAGCCATTTTTGAATACATCTAATTATCAGGGAGCTTCTTATTAAAGTGAGGTCTAACAGACGTGGGTGGCACATGCCTTTATGCAGGCTGTTCGTCATTCTCAAAATGGACTCCCTCCCGACCACCAGATCTTGGAACCTTTGATTTGGGGAAAAAAAAAAAGTCTTTTTCAAATTTGCCAGTGTGAAAGGTACGAAGTGGAAGCTCAGGGCTACTTTAATTTGCATTTTTCTAATTATTTATTAGGGATTCGAAGAAATTTTTCATATGGCTACTGATAGCTCAGATTTCTTCCTCTGAAAATCGACTATTAAAAAAAAAAGAAAAAAAAAAGAAAATCGACTATTCATATCCTCTGATCTTTATATTCATTTTCTATGCATTCTCTCTGTTAGTACATAGACATATACACATTATCTCCCTGATTAGAATGCAAGCTCCTTGAGGGCAGGAGTTGTTTCATAGCTTTCTACATATCCCTATAACTTAGGGATTAGTTCCTGAACTAATTTAAGCACTTAAAAATGCTGATTGAATGCTTGTTCCTCACCATCTCACCCATTCTCAACTTGTTGAGCAGTTGTTTTTAATCAAAGCACTGTGATTTTAATTAATCACTAGGCATTTCTTAAGTGAATGCTCTGCGTCAGGTACCAGGCTAGGAATTAGGAACAGGAAGATCAAAAAATAAACGAACAAACAATCATGAAAATGACTGCCCTCAAGGCGGTGATATTTTATTGAAATGAACACTATCTACAAGTATAGTCTGGTTAGGGGTGGGACCTGTGGTTTCAATAGCAAAAGGAACTCAGGCACCTTCTCTTCAAAACAGAAGACTCCTTCTCTTGTGGTCTTGGAGAGTTGGTGAAGAGAAACTGATAATCATATACAAAATAAGGAAGAGGTCCCCTCCCCTCTAGGGGATGACCGAAGGAACTGGGATGATTAGACAAGCCTTCACAGTTTCATGTCCTCTACAAGTTGGAGAAACATTCTACATCTATGCCTTGAAACATTCTCCTAAAGAAACGCTTTCCAAATTGATGTCATTCAATTAAAAATCATGCTTGGAAGCTAGTTGTTAAACTAGTTCTGAATATCTACCTCCCTAGCTACATTATCGTCTTGTCTGAGTCTTCATTTTGTTCGCAGTAAAGTCTTGAAGATTTATTTCAAGGGAAATGACAAAACCAAGACTTATTACGTTCGTGACATTTCATGAACAGCATAAGATGGCTGTCTGAAAATCATGAGGAACCCATGTTGGCTCATAGTGATCATTTCCTACATAAGTAGTCACAAAAAGGTCCTTTCAACACAATACTTTCTAATTTCAAATAATAAAGTTATACTAAACACACACTATGGACACATAGTAGCATCTCTAGAAATTACTGAAATGTAATGCAGATTTGTGGTTAGTGTCAGATAGCTTTTTAAAGTTAACTTTAGCAATTGTTTTCATCCAGACTACCACATCGACAAAATCAACTATAAGAATGCTCCTCATCTCTAAGAAGGGAAGTTCAACTGTAAGATTTCTCAGGTCCTCTATAATTCTGTCATTCTATATTTATAATATATCTGTGGTTGGTTTTTTCAGACTAGTTTTAGCTGTATCAAACTTTGCTTCAAATAGGATTCAAACACATTTTGTCTAATGATGAACAAAATAGAAGACTGCAAATTCAAAGCCAAAATGCTACCAAAAATAAATGTGCTGGGCAGGGGAGGTGAGAAAGGCAATAGAAAGTTTCCCTTCATCCATTTGTCCAAAGCTCTAATCTGACCTTTAGAACATGCAATGACTAGAGATGTAACAGCATGACGGTTCTCCAATTTAGCATATTTTATACGAAGAATCTACAATGGCGAAAAGGTCAAGACATAGAAAACTATGGAATTAAAGTTAAGAAAGGGAGTTGGTGGGGCAGGAAATAGAGAATTTCTTTTTTTAAAGAAAGGTCTCAAAGTTAACTCTTTCAATACCTGATCTGAGATTTAAAGGTAGGCCTAGACAGATGTGTCTGAGAAAATTTGATGAAATATTCCATGACATATTTCCCAGTTGGGAAGAACAAAACAACGGATAATTGTAATTTATCGAGGTCCAGGTATTAATTAGATGCTCTAAGGTGTGCAAAAATGAACAAGGTATGATCCAAAGAGCTTACAGTCTAGTAGAGGAGAGAAGCTGTTCATATAAATATTTTAGACAGAAGGCTGAATGTGATAAGGGTTGAATAAGGAAAGTATATATTTTGTACCATGGAGAAAGAGCTTCTAGCTGGAGTAAAATGAGAAAGACGATGGGAAGGATATTGACTAGACATACGAGGATTAATGGTGAGAAAACAAGCCAGGAAAGAGAAAAGAAGAGAGGGGAGAGAAAGAAAACAGGGAAAGACAGAATCCCAAACTGATCCAGACGCATTCTCTAGCCCAGTCCTCCTCATGACAAATGTTAGAAACTTGCGAGATGGCGAGCCAAAATCTGGGCTTCGGTCTGTTGATATGGAAAAAGTTTTCTCTGTAAAATGCTAAATGATGTTTCAGGAATGAAGTACGCCATCTTGTCCTCCATCACCTTTGTAAGCAAGCATCCAGCCAGCCCCCAACAAATGAGAAATGCTCAAGAATCCATGAGCAACGAAACCATTCCAAATACAACACGAATTTTTCTTTATAGACAATCAAAAACAGATATCACCCCCTTGCTCTCTCTCTGAATATGTCTGTGGATACAAAGTCATTTATTATATGTCACCATAAACCCCCAATGAATATTGGAAGTCTCAGTGTATAAATAGTAACGTGATGTTTAGGAGGGGGGCAAAGCACTTCCTTTACCCCTCTAGACCTTAATTTTCTCATCTGTAAAATGAGCAAATGGGCATAGCTGACCTCTGAGGTCTCTTTAATCTTTATAGCTATGATCCTACAAATATATGGCAGTTGTTTAAAAAAATGAATCTCTGCAATGACTTTCAACTGACCAATTCCACATAGGAACTGAGATTATAAGGTTGCCTGGTGGTCTGTGGAAGTTATAATGAATATGACAAAAAGAGGCCAGGATCAATCAAATTACCCAGCATGTAACCCAAAGCAGCAGCAATTAAACTCATGCAGAGGACTATGACAGCACTCGATTTCCTTTCCAGAAATGCACTTACTCCAGACATCAAAACTTAATAACATTCCACAATTTATCAAAAGAATCATAACTCCATTCCCGAGGACTTTGCCAAGAGGCTATTATGATGCTATTTCTTCATAATTTAATAATGTGAAGGCAAGGGAGTGGAAGTGTAAAAGCTGATGATATATGACTCACTTCTCTATGAACTAACCTGGTGCTATGCCGAGACAGAATTATGTCAGCTAAAGGTCCAACAGCATGCCCAAGGATTCCATTTGTCAACACAAAAGAGAGAACCAAAAAAAGAAAGAAAGAAAGAAAAAATTCCGAATTAAAAAAAAAAAACAGGAAAGACTGGGAAGGAGTAAAAGAAGGAATTTTTAATAGGAACAAACCATGTGAGATAGTCAACCTTTGCATGGGCCTTTGGACAAAGGCTAAGGAATTCCAGTGATGGACATAATGGGTATTTGCCTTCCCTCTATTTGACTATAAGCTTCTCAAGGGCAGGGCCTCTCTCTCCCCCTCCCCCTCCCCCTTCCTCTCACTTTGAATCAGAAGGAATTTGATTTAAAGAATACTTCAGACATTGAATAGTTGTATGAGTGGAATTAAAAAGGATTTATTACTTGATGATAGTGACACATATAGAAAAGTGTGACAATCTTTGCTCTTAAAGAGCCAACACTTTAATTAGAAAAGACAACACATAAAATGACAATTCAATCCATGGCAGATGGAGAGGTCAAGTAATTCTGAGGTTCTGGCAAGGAAAGGAACATGGCAGGTGGGGAGCCCAAGGAGGACCTGGGATGCAATGACATGGGAGATCACTGCAGTGAAGAAGATAATGAGTCCACGGTTCAGAGTGAAGTGGGCTCTAGCAAACCTTAACTGGAGTATACAAAAAGTGTCTATGTGTTGGGAGAGGGAGTCAAGATCCAGCTGACAGTGGCCATCTGGCACCTCATACCTACTGCAATAATAAATTTAACTGGGTAATGGGATAATGGGGACTGAGTCATGTAAGTTGCTTGGCTTCTTTCTACCTCAGTTTCCTCATCTCTAAAATGAGGATATTGAAGTCATCAAAACTTCACAAGGTGGTTGTGAATATAAAAGGAGATAATGTGTGTACCATAAACTGTAAACTTTAAATACTATAAAATAGCTGTTATTATGCTGTTTTTGGAGATGTGGATTCAAGGAATCCTCAGCAACATCCTTCCTAAGGATACTATTAGGATACTATTCCTAAGAATGCTATTCCTAAGCACACTGAGTGTGGACAACAGTGAATGTCCTTCATACTCTACTTGGACATCAACCATTTGACTTATGTGATGCATCACCCTAAAATGGTGATAACCTCGGGGGCATGCCAATGGAGGAAAATGTTTGGCAGGTCCAACAAAGATGGCAACACCAAGTAGGACAGCAGGGATGGATTCTAAGTCTGTTTTCCAAGTATCCCACAGGGTTGTTACGAGGACCAAAAAGGTTAATGGAACTAAAGAATATAAGCTTCTATAAGGCATAGATTGTTTTATTTTTGTCCTTATATTCCTCACACAAATCATATTACCTGATTGACTGATACTCAATTAATTCAACTCAATTAATTAACATTCAGTGAACAAATGACTTTCAATTTATTATTGCAGTAGGCACTTAATAAATGGTTCTAAGTCTTCCTGCCCAAGGAATGTTCTGCCCCTCTCTCTCTCCCAGTTCACTGTCTTCTGTGATCACTTCATATTATCTGCAAGTCTCTGCAAAGTTCAAAGGTAGTGGTTCTCTATATGGAGGGATGGGGAGCACAATTCTACTTCCTATGGCTTTCAATTAGAAAACAACCTCATACAGTATCATTTTAATAAGCATGACCTTTAATTACGGGAAAGCATGGTGCAGTGGATAGAGTGCCAGACCTCAAGGCAGGAAGACTCATCTTTCTGCATTCAAATCTAGCCTCAGACACTTCCTAGCTGTGGGACCCTGGGCAAGTCACTTAACCCTGTTTGCCTCAGTTTCCTCATCTGTCAAATGAATGGAAGAAGGAAATGGCAAACCGCTCTTTGCAAGAAAACCCCAAATGGGGTCACAAAGAGTCAGATATGACTGAAACGACTGAACAGCAACATGGCCTAGTGTACAGGGTATTGGACTTGGAGTCAGGAAGACTTAAGTTCAAATCTCACCTCAGACACTTAATAGCTATGTGACTAGGTCACATTACTTCACCTCTCTGTGCCTCAGTTTCGTTGTATGTAAAATGAGGGGACTGTAATGCACGACCTCTTGAGATTCTAGCTCTAGGTCCAATGATGGCTATTTTAATTTTTAACACAAGTTTCATGGGATCGGAGCAAGAAGGAACCTTGGAGACCATTAAGTCAAGCCCCCTGATTTTACAAAAGAGATTCAGAGGACCACAGAATGACTTGCCCAAGACCGTACTGGTAATAAGTGTCAGAGGCATAATTTAGAAGTAAGCGCTCCAACTCTGTATCTAATAACACTCGTTCAATACTCACTCTGTAGGGTATCCCTAAATAGTGCTCCTTCACTGTAGCTCTCCTCACCCTTGACCCACATCTAAATCCTGGCGTCCAGAGAGGGAATAGTCTCACTCTAACCATAAAATACATGGGGGTGCCTACTTTAATTATAAGAGACTATGCAAACCCACAGCACATTTCAATCCAGAATATTTTGGCCTCAGGCCACCACTGCCTGAGGGGGAAACGTCTTTGGATATCTCAAGTTGTCAAGACACCTGTCACTGTTTTGATCCCAGGTCTCCCAAGTTCAGTTTAAAAAAAAAATCATCTGTGCTTCATGAAGGCTGTCAAATAATCCAACTGATGGGCTACAGCCCTAAGTCCCCAATGTCTTCCTCTAGGAGGCATCACTCACCCAGTGGTGCAACAGAAGACTGTGGAATTCTGAGACACAATGACTGGTAGGAAAGAAGGAAAGGCAGTTCTGAATGTATGGACCCAGATGGTCAGCTTTGGGACAAAAGCTGTAAATGCTATTCCATTAGCATTAATTGGTCTGATCTGTAAAATGAAGGGGTTGGATTCCATGAGCATCAAGGTCCGTTCCAGCTCTACTCTTTGATGCTAAGTTCAAAAAACGTGTCAGGATGGCCTGGGGAAAATATGGCCTTTAATTTTAATTTTAGCAATGTGGTATAGTGGAAAGAGCAAAGGCTTTGGATAGTGGGTTCAAATGCTTCCTCTGTTCCTTACAACCTATGTTACCTTGGGCAATCAATCAAATCACTAACACTTAATAAGAATTCATGACAAGCTAGGACCTGTGCTGAGCACGAAAATAAAAATGACAATTCTACCTAAACTAATTTACTTATTCAGTGCCATACTAATCAAACTACCAAAAATTATTTTATAGAGCTAGAAAAAATAATAACAAGATTCATTTGGAATAACAAAAGATCCAGAATATCAAGGAAACCAATGAAAAGAAATGCAAGGGAAGGTGGCCTAGCTGTACCGGATCTTAAACTGTATTATAAAGCAGCAATCATCAAAACTACTTGGTACTGGCTAAGAAATAAAGTGGTGGATCAGTGGAATAGGTTGGGTATGCAAGTCACAGTAGTCAAGGACTACAGTGATCTACTATCTAATAAACCCAAAGACCCCACCTTCTGAGATAAGAACTCACTATCTGACAAAAACTACTGGGAAAACTGGAAAAGAGTATGGCAGAAACTAGGCATAGACCAAAATCTCACACCATATACCAAAATAAAGTCAAAATGCGTTCATGATTTAGATATAAAGGCTGATACTATAAGCAAAATGGGAGAGCAAGGAATAGTTTACCTATCAGATTTATGGAGAACAGGAAAATTCATGACCAAACAAGAGACAGAGAACATTACAAAACGCAAAATGGATAATTTTGATTACATTAAATTAAAAAGGTTTTGCACAAACAAAGCCAATGCAACCAAGATTAGAAGGAAAGTAGAAAATAGGGAAAGAATTTTTATAACCAGTCTCTTTGATAAGGGCCTCGTTTCTAAAATATATACAGAATTAAGTCAAATTATAAGAATACAAGTCATTCCCCAATTGAGAAATGGTCAAAAGACATGAACAGGCAGTTCTCAGATGAAGAAATTAAAGCCATCTATAGTCATATGAAAAAATGTTCTAAATCACTATTGATTAGAGAAATGCAAATCAAAACAACTCTGAGGTACCACAATGCACCTATCAGACTGGCCAACATGATAAAACAGGAAAATGACAAATGTTGAAGTAGATGTGGGAAAATGGGAACACTAATGAATTGTTGGTGGAGTTGTGAAATGATCCAACCATTTTGAAGAGCAATTTGAAACTATGCCAAAAGGGCTACAAAAATGTACATACCCTTTGACCCAGCAATAACACTTCTAGGGCTGTATCCTAAAGAGATCATACAAATTGGAAAAGGACCCACATGTATAAAAATATTTATAGCAGCTCTTTATGTGCTGGCAAAGAATTGGAAATTGAGAGGATGTCCATCAATTGGGGAATGGCTGAACAAGTTGTGGTATATGAATGTAATGGAATACTATCGTGCTATAAGAAATGATGAGCAGGCAGACTTCAGAAAAACCTGGAAAGACTTGTACGGACTGATGCTGAGTGAAGTGAGCAGAACCAGGAGAAGGTTGTACAAGGTAACAGCCACGTTGTGTGATGACTAACATAGATATACTTAACCCTTCTCAGCAATGCAAGGATCTAAGACATCTCTAAAAGTCTCATGCTGGAAAATGCCGTCCACATCCAGAAAAAGAACTATGGAGTCTGAATGCAGATCGAAGCATGCTATTTATTATTTTTTTCTTCTGTTTTGTTTTGTTTTCTCTTTCTTGTGGTTCCTCCTATTCCTCCTATTCCAAAAGCTTATGGAAGTAATTATTGATAAATCAAAATAAATTAATAAAAAAAGAAATGAAAATATAACTAAAGAAGTCCTCAAGGAGATTACATTTTACTCTTCTTCACAAGAAGAGTTTTCACTCTATTCATTCCTTGTAGAACCTTGGAAAGATACATCTTCTCTCTAGGCTTCAGTTTAGTTATCCTTAAAATGAGACAGCCTGATCATTTCAGCACCTGTGTAAGAGACAGCATACTGTCCAATTTAAAAAAAAAAAAAAGATCCTCTATCTCTCCCTTCCTCCTCCCTATACCTATATCCATATCAGGGAGATTGGAAAGCAGACTTCAGACTGTAAAAGACCATCCATTACTCCTGAGCTTAAGGATCCATCCTTCTAATACAAAATGGGGGAGATACCCATTGACACTAGCCTCTGAAGATGACACAAATAATTTCCTGCTATTCTACCTGTGTGTGCTGTGGTTATAAAAACAAAACCTTGTTTCCTATTTCTTAGAACTCCAAAAAAAATGCTTTCACTCCTCCTGTGCCTTAAACCCTGATTACAGGCAATTTAGGATTTTTGAGACAGTCAAGTGAAAGAACGATAAAATGAAAGCACCATATAATTAAGGTGAGTTTAACAAATCCTCATCCTGGCATTTCTGAATTGTAAAAGTACTTGTTCAGGAAAAGGTCAAAAACCACTGCTAAGAAAACTTAATAGCTCTCTTAGCATTATATATACTTACCGGAGAGATTGCCACTTTCAAGTAATTTGGCTAACAAAGAACATTTTTAAATTCTATTTATTTTAGTTTCTGGTATATGTGGTTTGATTTTTTTAAACTCAGGCCCTGCTTCTTGCTGGGCTAAGATCAAGCCCACCTCAATCTCAATGTCTTTCTCAGAACCAACACTTCATTATTAACATGGCCATATTTCTTTTTATCATTATTATCTTTGTTTGAAAAATAATGTTTCATTATCCGTCTGTGCAAGAGGAAGAAAAGATTTTTCTTACAGCCCCCCCCAACCCCTACTCATTAGAGGAAGTGGGGGCCTATAGGTGAGAACTCCTACGTAAAATATCAAACTTGTTTGATATATTAGCTAATTTTTGTGAGCTTTTATTTTCATCTTCTTTCTAATAAGAAACGCGACTCTGGGAGGGTGAGGAGAAGACATTGGGAAATGTGGGTGATATACAAACAAGATAGCAATAAAATTTTATTTTAAAAAATACTTTCTTAGTAGATAATTTTTATTTTAGAATTAGAGAGATCTCTATCTGTAGAAATAATTTTAGCTTCCCTCTGCATCAGAGAGGAGGGGTGGTGTGGGTGTGTGTGTGTGTGTGTGTGTGTGTGTGTGTATACACACATATATATATAAATACATATATAAATAAAATCTATCATCCTTACATTCTTGGATCCCATCTTATTGTATCAACCTAGGAACGTTGAAATATATACCTACATACATATACCTATGTATAAAAATATTATATATATAAACATATATTAAATGTATTATACAAATATTACACATAAATAACATATAATAGGATATATAAATATCTGTATGCATATATGTGTATATATAGAGATAAGAGATAGACTGACTGACAGATATATAGATTTCAACATAATTAGTTTCCTGGATAATCCTGGGTATAATATATTATGATTTTTTTTTCCTGAGGGTGGATTTATAAGTTTTTTTTTTCATTTTTTTTTCTTTTTAGGCAATTGGGTGCCCAGGGTCACAAAGTTATTAAGTATCAAGTGTTTAGTCTGAGTCCAGATTTGACCTCAGGTCTTTCTGACTTCAGGATCGGTGCTCTATCCACTGTGCCACCGAGCTGCCCCTGGATCTTTAAGTTTTACCAGGGTGTCATGACACAGAACAGGTTAACAGCCCCTCGGTTATATTTTCTAGGTTATCTTAGGCTTGGTATGCAGGTTTCGTTTTTGTAATGTTTTCCACAACCCTAGAAGAGGCTCCAAATTAAAGAACCACAGATCAGAGATGTGGCTCTGATAGGAGCCTTACAGGCGATCGAGAGCAATCTCTAACTTAACTGATGGGATAACAACCCAATGAGGTGAAGGACACCCCAAGGTCACACAGGTAGCAGGGACAGAAATGAGACTCAGGCAATAGAATTCCAAATCCAGAGTTCTTTCCACTAGATTAAGTTGCCTCTCAATCTCTCTTGAGGGCTGGGGATTTCTCTGCTCCATTTAATAATGGGGGAAGCGGGGCAGAGGAGTATAATAAGTAAAAGGAAATATGAGGATCTGTTTAAGTGGAAGAAAATTTTACTGCTTTAAATTCAATTCAATAAATATACAGATGATTATATTTGGCTGAGGAAAGGTATCAAGGTTAGGTGAAGCACAGACCTTGCCCTCAGGTGGTGTACATCCCAGAGGGTCACAGAAGGGCCCACGATTATTTTTCTTCATCACAAACACAATCAGTCATTTGTTAGCAATTAGCATTTATTTAGTGCCTACTATTGACCTACTATAGGAATACAAATACAACAATGGGACAGCCCCTGCCCTCAAGGAGGATACATTCTACTACTGAAATACAATGTCTTCACGGTTCGCTTGTGGTACATTTTTAGATCTTACGAGAAATGATCCAATCCTGATGCTCAGGGAGATGGAGAGGATAAAAGCTGAGGAATTACCATAATATATATTCAAAAATGAAGAAGACATTTTTCACTAGGCTGGGCAGATAACAGTTGTGACAAACAAAATCAATGCAGCTCAGAGGAGAAAGGAAATTATCAGAGTGGAATGGGAGGAACATTTCATTGATTATCTCTGACAGAGCACTGATATCTAAGAATTATAGAGAATTAATACAAATCTGTAGGCCAAAGGCGATGCCCAATGACTAAGTGGTTAAAGAAAACGAACAGGTGGTTTTCCAACTAAAAAACGGCTTGTTATTAACAATAAATGACTGCCACAAATCACTAATAAAATAACTAAAAAATAAAACCACCAAGGTTTGACCTGATACCCAGCAACCTGGCAAAGATGACTTCTGCCAAAGATAAATAAAAAATAGATGATAAAAATAATAAATGTTGGAGGCGCTAAGGGAATACAGACAAATTCATACTCTTTTTAGTGAAGTTGTAAATTGATCCAACCATTTTGGAAAACATTTTGGAGTTTTGTTTTTAAAAAGTGATTAAAATGTCCATATTCATTGACCCAGAGATCCCATTGATTAGAGACTGCCTAAAAAACATTTTATTACCTGAATGTAATGGGATATTATCGCACTATAAGAAATGACAAATCTTAAGAATTCAGGGAAACATGGGAAGACGTATCCAATGAAGTAGAACGGGGAAAAAATAAACACAATGACCAAAAACAATGGACATGAGAAGAACAAAACCAATTAATCAAAGCAAAACCAAAGAAAAATCTATAATCATAAACAAATAAAATATATGTAAAAAGAGATAACAAAGATATGAATATTTTATAAAATTAGCCTATATTATAAAATATATTATATAAAATATATAATGTAATATATTTTATAACCTAATACATAATACAATGTAATAATACACAAAATATTCTATATATTTTATAAATGTTCTATATTCTATGAAATATATTCTATATTAAAAATATAAATATAAAATACAGTATATGTTGTATGGATATATAAAATATTATATATATATATAATATATATCATCATCATTTAAAATATATAATCATAATGACCAAGCTTGACCCTGGAAAATAGGAGATGAAATGCACCTCCCCCCTATTCATGAAGAACCAGGGAACCACAGGTATGGAATCTATTTATTTAACTCGTTCACTTAATAAAACTACTTTTTCCTCCTTTTTTCCTTTTTTAATTCATGTTACAAAGATGGCGCACTGAAATGGGAAGGCGGGATGGATATATCTACAAGTGAATGTGACGTAACAGCAAAAAGGCATCACAAATAAGCAATATTTTCGGAAAGAAAAAAAAATTAAGCATGAGAAGTTGCCCCATGAAAGGAAGTTATGTCCAGTTAACAGGAACAATCTAAAAAGCTATTTTATAGTGCTTTAAATCATGCCCTTGAAGTCTCACAACAAGAAGAAACTGGCATATGCAGGCATGGCTAGCTATCTCTGTTTTTTAGGTCGGCCAACTGGAGTTTGGAGAGGTTAAGGGACTCAGTCTGGGTCACACAACATTAGGGGCCAGAGGGCAGGACTTCATCCTAATTTCCCTGTTTCCAAGCCAACGACTCTCTTTACTAGGCCCACATTTCCGTGTAGCCCTTTTACTGCTGAGGAGAGACCTCACAGAAGGGGGGCAGGATTGCTGGATTTGGAGTCAATAGAAATGGCTCCAGCCCCAACTTTCCCACTTCCTCACTGAGTGACCCAAGACTAGTCATTAACCTCTCTTCACCTCTGTTTCCTTCTTTGTAAAATTGGGTCTAACAACACGGGTGTTGTGTAAGTTACATGACTGTTGTTGGAATTGGAAAGAGCTCCCTAATCTTGATGGGCTACATAAATATGAACTTTGATTATTAATATAAAATAATCTCTAGACTTGGAATGTTCTTCTTTCAACCCTCAAACTTATGGAATCCCTGTCTTCCTTTAAGGTACAAGTAAATGCTACCTTATTCAAGGCCATAACCATCTCCTCAACTGCCAATGTCATCCCCTCAAAGGCTGACTTCCATCTGTCCTGTATTTATCTTCTATATTCTGATGTATATATTGTTTCATCCTTCAAAACGTAAGCTCCTTGAAGGCAATGAACTCTTTTATCATTTCTACTTCTCAGCATCCCGATTCTCTTCAAAGCTCAGTTTAAATACAATCTACAGGCGACCTTCCCTGAACCCTCAAATACTCATGACCCACCTCTCTATGCTTGTATTTATCTATGTATTTACTTAAATATATAGAAGCTAGCAGTACTCATGTAAGAGATGGCAGAGATCTTCTGGGAAAAGACATCCTATGTTCCTCTACTTAATGAGTGGGGGCATTTTGGGAGAGGTATCACCAGAACTTGGAACAATGCCCTTAATAAAGTTTTGTTGATTTATTGATGGATTAAAAGTATGAAAATGCCCTTCACCCAGACTTTGGCCCTGAGAAAGAACAGGGTTTTAAAATGAAACTATTCTCTAACCACAGAGCAGCCAAAGTTACAAAGGAAAGACATTTTGATTACATTCTTGGCCACTCCCTGCTTAAGTCATTGTGTCCAACCCAGAAGAGAAAGCACTGACTAGTCATTGCTTAGAACCCAACTAGGCATCTTTGCCTGGACAAACACAAGACACTGGCCATTCTTTGCCCCAGAGTCTCAATTCCATCCTCACATAAACATGAAAAAAAATAGCAGCTTATGAAAATTCTTCGTATCACAGCTAAAGATGTAGAATGAACACCAGCTCACACCCACCATGCACTGAAATATAAAAGTCAACCTGCCCTTGGTGAACAATAATTTTCGAGAGAGAGCAGGCACACGAAGCATGGGTAGCAAGCAACAAAAATAAGATTATTTTGGGCAACGATTTTTTTTTTCACTTCAACATCCCACATTCCCTGAACTCTCAAACAGATCAAAGTTTTAGAGACAAAAAAAAAGAAAAAAGGAAAGAAAAAGAAAAGAAACACAAATTAATAACTACTTAAGCATTCTGTTTCATCATGATAACAAACAGATGGTTTTAATATTCTAGAGGCTAATTTCTGAACAATTAAAAACACAGCAAGACATTAACATCTAATGAAACATTTTAACTACCAGTCTATGCATCTGCCATTAATTTCCACACAGCAAGGCCTTGGTTCTCCTCAATCTGTTCTTTATTAAGGAAAGTTTTTCCACTCTGAATTTAGTGAAGTATAGAATTAACAACTGTTTTCAATCAGCAATCAGCAGGCTATTTTGCCAACGTGTCCTGACACCGTCCACACTATCAGACATAAATCCGCCCTTATGAAAGCTTTGATGTACGTACAGTGGCTAGATATAGGAGAGGTTTTTTTCCTCATTAAAGCTCACTCTAAACTTAAGAAAGATTAACTCCTTCTAACTTCACCGAGGTTCTCATTTACCTGTAACTCTGGATAGAGAACAAATTGATCACTGAATCCTACCGTCAATCGGCTGTGGCTAATGAGTTAGACTTTGACCAAGAGAAATTTGCTTAAAGGTCCAAAGAGAGGCCATGGTGTGTCAATTAGATGCCTACACATCCCCTTCTCTCATCTAAGAAAAGCACATGACGAAATATATATTTCAACTGATCAGTGCCAAGCTGGTCAATATTGGGTCTCCAACAACCTACTGCCTCCAACCCTGAAGCCATGGTGTTCACTCTGCATCTCTTAATGAAGCATGTAATTTAGGACTGTAGAAGAATCGTCCACGGATCTTAACCAAATTTAACAACAGCATGTGACATAAATGAAGCTTTAATGGAGTCACAATACCCCCAAGGATTATGGAAAAGGGCTGAAATTATTCATTATTTTCCCACTACTTAAGGGACCAGAGGGGAAGAGGGGTGAAAAGTTGACCAACGCAAATCTGAAAATGTCGCTACTTATGCGGAGGCAGGGTCAGGTATTACTGAAAGACTAAAAAAATGGGTTCATCTGTCATTTTAAAATAAGGGCATGTAAAATAGCCCGGTATTTGGCAGCCACAGATAACCTTCGGGGCTATTTTCCAATGCAAAGCACAAGTGCTTGGTAACAGATTAGTATTTTCTGGAGACAATGCGAAAGGGCAATCCCATTTTTTGACTTTTCATCCCTTCTCTACTGGGCAAACAAGATAACTCCCTACAGAACAAAATGCTGGGGAAGGCGATATAAGACAAACCAACTACATCAATGAAGGGCCTTTCTGAAGCCCTCAAAGATGAACCACAGTCATCCATTGTCAGAGTGCACTTACTGCTAAATGAGAGTTTACAGGATTTGTTTCCCTCCTAAGCAGCTATGCTTCACGGTGAGGGAGATAAATCAATCAACCAGCCAATCACAAAGCATTTGGTAGATGCTTGCTATGCACTAAGCACCATCACTGAAAAGAAAAAAAAAATAAGTCTCTGTCCTCAAGACGTTTACTTTCTGACAGCAGAGACATATGCATTAGAATACCTATAAGAGGGATGCAGATAACCCCAGAAGGTAAGGAACCAGGAGGAATAGGACAGGGGGAGGTTGGGACACGGGCCAATGAAGGTCCAAGTCTGGGAAAATAAGTAGAACCAGCTACTGCCAATCCACTTGGAGGAATGGTGAGCCTGTTTCAGGATGTACATGATGACATGTAATGGTGGAGCCTGATCCCTGATTCAAGGCATGCACAGCTACTCTAGGACTGTATTCTGACCACTTACTCTATGGTGGGGAAAAAAAGGCCTTTTAATTGGAATGTGAGAAGCAGTATGCAAGCAAAAGGACATGGAGAAACTATTCACCTTCCTTATGAGGGAGGGGAAAAATGCTTCAAGCTTCCAGGTGGGAAGAGAGCTGCTATACAGTCTGAATGCAGGACACTCATACTTTTCTATCTGGACTGCATTTCATTCTTTCTTGCTTACAGGTGAATGAGTAAAGAAGATGGAATGCAATAGGCTATGTGCAACCTTGGGAGCTTGGAAAGGTCAGAAGAGACAAGAGTGATCTAGCAAAGTGGCCAAGATGGCGTATTTGGCAAGGTAGTGATTGTCCATTAGCTATGCTGCGCCCAAACAGAAATCTGCTAGGGACGGGAGGAGCATGAGGAGGTTTGGTAACAACCACTTTAGGCTGGCCCAAGATGGTAGATGGGACTACATAACCCATTTAAGGAGATTTTAGTACATCTGTTTTTTTATATCTTATCAATAACTATGCTTTTGTAAAAGCTAAATGATTTTGTTTATTACAATTAAGGAATTATCAACTGGTTAAATTATATTAAGGTGATATTAATGGGAGCCAGTAAGTGGTATTCCGGTGATAAGCCCGAAAATTGATATTGGGAGCACACCCCAGAATGGGGGCGCTATCCAACATCATAAGAAGAAACCCATGGTCTATCAGGGATAATTAGGCAGCCAAACCTGAGGACCCAACCTGCTAATACATATGAAGGTTGGGACAGTTAAGTCTGGAGGCTAACTGCAACAGAATCTGAGGATAGTGGTAGGGATAGGTCAGAATTCTAAAATTCTGCCGTTAAAAGGGACTTAAGGGAAAATGGCCTAAAATGATGCCTACTCATTTGAAACATCTGAAAAGAGTATCTCAAACCCCAGACAGGAGTAAACCCACCAAAACCAAGTTAAATTGGTCTACTCCCATAAGCTATTCCAAATGGAAATCAGCAAGGCAGAAGAACATGTGGAAAGAAGCCCATTTGGAGTGATGAATCTGATTCAGAATCCAAGGCTCTAGGTTCAAACCTAACACTTAATAGCTGTATTCTTTGAGCCACAGTGCTCTCACCTACAAAACGAAAAGATAGACTGCTTCTGGGGTCCTTTTTAGCTCTAAATTGAGGATTTGTGAGCCTATGCTTTGGAGACTAGTCTTGAAGAAGGCATTAGAAATGTCAAAATTGGTCTAAAGGTCTCTTCCGGTTCAAAATCTGTGTTTCTAAGATATAATTATGTGACTAACTCTGGCACTTAAGTTTAGACGAACTGGATTTTTATTTGATTCTTAGCTCTAATTACAAAGTTATTTTTGCAGGAAGCTCCCTCCAACCGATATAGCATATTGAGGTATGGTCTTTGCAATAATGCTACTGCATGGATGAAAAAAATGGCTTTAATGTAGGCCACTGACATTCTTCAATTCTTCATTTTTTTTTCCTGAACAGATGAAAAGTTCACTTTATTTTGAATGACTAAAGAAGTCATGAAGAGGGATTCATAGTGCTCTGAGGACGAAGATGATCAGCAAAATGTCACTGACAAACAGAGATATTTAGAGACAAATACATTTCAAGGACAATGAATGTCTCTTCAAGTAGCTAGTGATACAGTGGAGAGAGCACAGGGCCAGAGGTCAGAAAAATCTGAGTTCAAATCTGGCCTCAAATACTTATTAACTGTGTGACCCTGGACTAGTCACTTAAACTGTTTGCCTCAGTTTCCTCAACTGTAAAACAGGATAATAGCACCCACCTTCTAGGGTTGTTGTGAGGATCAAGTGAGATAATATTTTTAAAGGGCTTACACAGTGCCTGGCATATAATAGGAAATGCTTCCTGCCTTCCTTTTCTTCTTCCTTCTTTCTTCCTTATTCTCTCTCTCCTCAAGTTACCTGGGATTAACATGCCTGCAAAATTCATATCAACTCAGTGGAATGTAAACTCCTTGAAGTTAGGGGAGGCTTTGTTCTTTTTATACTTACAGAGGAAGCACCTGGTGCAGCACCAGACCCGTAATCCCTAGAATCCATACTTGCAGAATTAAATAATTATTAACTAGGAGATACGGGATTCTCAGTCTAATGAATGACTCTAAAGACGTGCAATGAGAGACAAAATTGCACTTTATTCTACTGCAATCAAATTCGGGCCAGCAAACACTTAAGAAACACTTTGATTAAGTCTTTTGATGATTATCATTAAAAAAATTCTACTTTACACTTTGAAGCATACTTTTGTCCATTATCTCACTAGACCTTCGTGACAATGCACGAAGAAGGCACAGTAGGCAATATTACTATTAATTTATTTTTATGAGCCATTAATGATGATTTGTTAATATTTATTTAATAATTATTTTATAATTAATAATAACTAGAAATTATTTAGACCTTTTGAATTTGCAAAGCACCTTACATATGGTGATTCATTTAATGCATTATTAATATGACTTTATAGGTAGAAATGATTCAAGCACAGTAAAATTAAATGATGTCAACAGGAACCTAGCCAGTTGGTAGTGGAAAAGGAAACAGAACCCAGCTCTCTCTACTGCAATACCTTGCAGTGAAATCATAGGATCATAGACAGACCTCGAACTGAAAGGGACTAAGATGTCATCTTCTTCAACCCTTTCATTTTACAGATGAGGAAACTGAGGCCCAGAGCAGTTCAAGTGACTCATCCAAGGTCCCAGTGTTAGAGGCAGAACTGGGATTTGAATTCAGATCTTATGACTCCAGATTATGCCCCTTATTCAATGGTACTACAGTGCCTCCTGGTGGCGATTTCAAGCCTAAGTTGTGCTGCGACAGCACAGCTCACTGTCACCTTATTGTAATAAACACGATGGAACACCATAGTCTGTGAAGAAGAGAGGATGAGTCTCACTCAGAGGGCAGTAGAGAGGTACGTGGGGGATGACAGCAGCATACAATGCATTACAGTACACAAATTAAAAAGGCCAACTGGAATAAAGGAGGTCATCAACGGAACACAGGAATGAAGAAGAAGATGGGCTGATGCGCTACACTGGCATCTTCCCAGCAGCGACAAGAAGGATGGAAGGCTATCCGTATGCTGGGTGGGGGAGGGAGGTGCACCTCCAGGCAAGAAGCACAAAGGATGGGCAGGTATGGATGGCTTGTGATGACTGGGATCAATTTCACAATTGTGAGATCCCAAATCCACTTCTTTTTTGTTCAGTGAAAAATATGGGAACTCGAGGGAAGGGGAGGGCCAGGGGAAGACAGACAGGACACAGTAAAAGAAGTGCATATACCGAATAATAATAACATCTCTTTTGCAGAAGAAATTAAGTAAATAGCATCTCATTGCTTAATAACTTTTATATTCATTTTTTTCTCAATTGTGAATGACTGACACATCAAGAGAGACTTAAATCTCCACGTTAAGTGCCCGATCACCACACTTGATTTTACGTGGCTGTCTCTGATCCCTGACTATAGAGAATATTATCTCATCATGGAGATACATATCTACACAGAATCCTTCTAGGATGTGCATTAGACACAGTCAAGCTAGAAGGGCATAAAATTGTATTTCCCATCCTCATCAGCTTGCAGGAGCTCATATTAACTTATTAAAGGGTTTAAAAGCAATGGAAGGTGAGACACTGGGCTCAAGACTGATACACACCAGAGTGAATGTTGGGTGTATTATTCCCTGCTGGAATGGAAAGGGGCCTGAAAGATCTAGTTGAATTCCCACTTGTCATGGAGAGGCAGCAAACTCTTGCCCACAGCAACAAAGGGGGAGAGCCAGGCTTCTAACCCAGATCCTAACAACCTAAATCTGGGGCTTTCCCCCACAGGGCGAGAAATTAAAACCAGGTACATGAAATACAAGCTAAGAATACCCCAATACAGAGAAACTCCTCACTTGCCTAAGCAAATTGTGCTATTTGATCCAAGCAAAGGAATGGTCATTCAGAGTTTTAAATTCAGGTGGAGAGTTAATTAACCCTAAAGATAAAAGGTGAGAGGAAAAAAACAGGAGAGAGAATGGGGGTGGAGGAGATAAAGAGAAGGAAGTAGAAGAGGTATAAGAGAAAAGAGATGGAGAAAGAGGAGAGAGAAGGGGAGAAACGCTGGAATATAGAAGAGAGGGAAAGGGGGAAAGAGAGAAGAAGAAAAGATAAAAGAGGAGAGCAGAAAGTAGAAGAAAGACAATGAAAGATAGGAAGAAAAAAGGGGGAAAGGTGTAAGAAAGGAGGGAGAAGATGGAAGATGCATATAGAGAAGAAAGAGGAAGAGAAGAGGGGGGGATGGAAAGGGAGGTGGGCATATCCGAAGTGAAGACACACTCAAAAAGCCAAGACGGGCAAAGGCCAGACTGGAAGGCAGAGCCAAGCCCCACCTATTCTCTTCTCTCCTACATGAGCCTTATGGTCCCACTAGGCCAGGCTACCATGGGTGAATATGAAATATGTACAGAACCTCCATATTAATATGCAAACTAAAGCAGGATTTCTCTCGTAATCAGAGCAAAGACATTGAAGTGCGACGTGTGTCTGATGCTTGTCAGGGAACGATGCTAAGCAGAGGCACTGGATGACCTGTGAACAGGACCATGAGGGAGGCTGATCTAGGGATGCTGGGGAGGAGCACGGGAAAGAGGGGGAGCTTGTTAAAAAAAACTGAATTCTAACCATAAAGCAACACCTGAACTAAACATTTCAGTGCTGGGAGGGATGCATTTTTCTCCCGCCACCTCAAAGGAGAAGGTGGTGATCTGGTGTCTTTATTCTTCGTCTGCTGCTCCTCTGAAAATTCATATTCCAGATGGCATTAGAAAAATGTAAAGTGCTACAGGATTTAGTTTTGCAGAAAAACAGCAATTAGCATAGGAAAATTAGCAATTAAGCAATCATTATACTACATATATCAATATCACTAATGAGCGAGCATATATAAGAAAATCCTCAAAAGAGCCGGGCTCGAGCCAAGCATCTTTAAAGCAGCCGTTCATTCTTCATTCGTTCAAGAAATACCAACATCCCAAAGCTCCTACTGTGTGCAAGGCATTCTGCTAGTCGGATGATGAAGAACGTACAAAAAATTTATAAGGTGAGTCCCTTCTTGTCCCTCCAAGAATTTATCATCGACTAAAGAGAGAAAAGATTTGAAAACAAAGAAATATAAATCAAAGAGCACTGTGCTGACTGTCTGATAGCTGTCCAAAGTATGAAAGGGAAGGGTCATCAATCAATCAATAAACATTTATTGAGCGCCAGAAGACACCCAGCATCTAGATGCTTGGGAATGTTCCAAAAAGGCTTCATGACATTAATCCATGAAGGATGCACAGGCTCTGAGCCTAAGAAGTATCAGTGAAACCACTCTGACCAAAAGGAAAACAATGAACAAAACAACTGAGGCAGGAAAAGCATGGAACCTGAATACTGGAAGAATTCTTCGCAGGTTAGAGCCCAGAATCCATGGGAGAAGATACAATGAGTTAAGTTTAGAAAGATAATCTGGATCCTGCTACACAGCCTTGAATATCATCAAGCTTGGGAATGTCAACTGCATAATCTCTCATTACTCCAGGCAAATGTCTATATGGGTTGGAGAACACATGCTGAAATTCATTAGTAAAGAGTTTCCTCATTGGAAGCTACCCATGCCAACGGAATTACAAGTCCCCAGACTAGAGATAAAGAAGAATTGTGTGTATGTACACACACACACACACACACACACACACGAGAGAGAGAGAGAGAGAGAGAGAGAGAGAATCTATAGTATTATTAGAGCCAATACTATAGGACAGGATGTTAAGGAAACATGGTTATAACAATAACTTTCCTATAACAAACCAAAATACATAAATCTCAAGATGGAACTGCTTTATGGCATATATTACATTACAGAAAGTCCTACAATAGAAAGAACTTAGCATATGACTGTTATTTCCTCAAGACACTGGCTAGTGTCTGGGGGAAACTATCATCATGAACCTGGTTGCATTTCTCTACACGACCATTTAGAAAGCTAACAAGGTAATAAGTTTTAGTAATCTAATTAATTCTGCCCCAGATTACAGGTAATATATTTGTCAGGCCTTGTTTCATAGTAGGAAATACAAAATTATAGGAAGTAGGTCTATAATCCAGACACGACATTTTATTTCTGCAATTAGTGTGGGAAAGAGAAGAACATAAAAATACACAGACAGTCTCAAATTGGCTCTTCCTTTCTGTGGACGTTATTCACAGGTACTGTAGTTTAAATGTCCAAAAGGCCTTGAAAAAGTGGGGATGTCGACTTTTTTTCATGAGAAGAGGATGCTCTTTAAGACAGACCAGGGTAACCAGAAGTACAAGAGACCCAGCCTTCAGTCTGCGCTACCACACTTGCCAGATGTGGGACCCTCAGCAAGTAATTTAACCTAAGCCTAAGTTATCTACAAAGTCACAGTTCAAGGACCCAAAGCAATCTTTACACATGCAAGGAAAACGCCATGTTGGAAAAGAGTTGTATCACGCTACATTGGCCTTTAGAAAGTTAATTCAGCTCCCCAAGGTCTTAGTTATTCATCTGTAATGAGGAGGCTGGCCCAGAAGGTCAGAGGTCTCTTCCAGCTCTAGATTCATGAGTTTAAGTCAAGAAGGAGCAAAGGTTGACAAGATAGAGGAGTCCAAGGAATGAGTCTAAGAAATTGTGCACCAGCTCACCATGCATCCCAGAATGACAGATGGTAACTGGCCCCCATGGCCAGAGCTGCTGCTCAGAAATGGAAGAAAACATAAGAAAGTAGTGAGAGAGACACAGAGAGAGAGAGAGAGAGAGAGAGAGAGAGAGAGAGAGAGAGAGAGAGAGAGAGAGAGATCAAGAAAGAGAAAAAGCGGCAGAAGAGGCCAATGAGATGGGCTCGTAATGTTGTGGGATGAGACTGATCCCAAAGCTTGAAGTTAAGCAAAGCAGGCATTGCATTGAAGGAGAGCCTGTTATACGAATCTCTGAAAATTCAAAGGATGCTTTAAGTACATCACAACGCAACTACAACTTAAAATAGTCAACAAGGGGTAGTAACAATCAGAAGGAACATCAGAACTCAGGTTTTCTTGACTCCAAGACTAAAACCATATCCACATGCACAAAGCCCGAAACCTAGGAGACACTGTAAAGTGTTCACCTTATCTATACCCTGCAATTACTGGTCATATGGAAAACTGAGATGTTTCTCTCATACTTGGTCTTGAGGGAAAATAGTGGACTAAGGTAATATTTAAAAATAATAATCTCTGGCAGGAAAATGTTCACATTCCAACTGCCTTGCCCAATGGGGGCAAACAGTAGGAGCTTTATAAATGCTTATTGGTTAATTGTTGATGTTAGAGGCTCTGATCAATGTCAGCACAACCCCAAAGCCATTCTAAGCAAAGATTCTCATTCTAAGCCCACCAGGCCTGGTTTAATACCTTCACACTCAGAGACTTCTGGAAGTCCAACTTTGGGTGAGCCTCATGAGAAGAGCTTGTCTGAACACAAGCTGATGGAGAAAGAGAAAATTAGAGGTAATTAGAGGTTTGCTTAGCTTTAGGGTCCTGGGCCAAAAATGTCAAAAAGAGAATGATGGGTGGAGTTCATTTATAATTAGTATCATTGAAGATTAAAGAAAGATATACTTCCAAAGGGAAAAGGGGATGGGTAAAAGAGAAGGGGGGAGGGGAGAGAAAGGGAGAGAGGGAGAAAGGGGGAGAGAGAGAAAGACAGAGACAGAGAGAAGGAAGAGAAGAGAAGAGAAGAGAAGAGAAGAGAAGAGAAGAGAAGAGA
>NW_020954546.1:16607634-16686879 GCF_900497805.2 Vombatus ursinus | reverse complement strand
AGAGAAGAGAAGAGAAGAGAAGAGAAGAGAAGAGAAGAGAAGAGAAGGGAAGAGAAGAGGAGGGAAGAGAAGAGGAGGGAAGAGAAGAGGAGGGAAGGAGAGGGTGAGGAGGGAAGGAGAGGATGGGGAGGGAAAGGGAGGGGAGGGAGAGAAGGAGGGAGGGAAAATGAGAGAGTGGGGAAGAGAGAGAAGGAAGGAGGCACAGAGTGAGAGGGAGAAGAGAAAGAAAAGGAGGGAGGTACAAAGAAGAAAGGGGAAGAGAAAGTGAGATGGAGAGGGAGAAGGAGAAGGAAGTAGAGAGGGAGGAAGAGGAAAGAGGGAGAGAGAGGGAGAGAGGGAGGAGGAAAGTCAGAGAGGGAGGGGGAGGGCTGTCTTGGCAGCCAAGTCAAGGAAAGTACAGTCTACAGGTCAACTGGTGGCAAACCCAAGAAGCTAGAATTATTTGTTCCCTCACCCTACCACCCCCTCCCTTTTTTACTGAGAGAGAGCAAGAATCTCCCGCAAACTCCGGGCGGTCAAGCGCTGGCATCCCCCCTGTCAGCCCTGACAACAGCTGCATGGTTCTGTTGCAATAAACTGAAACAATTTAATAGCTGTTATTGTTTGGCTGTGATGTCTGAGCTCAGCCATTCTTCCCTCCTAGGATTCCAAAGCCCCACAAGGGCAGCAATGAGAGAAGATCTCATTTACCTAAAAGCGCTTATAAATTTTTAATTTGCTTTAACAAGTAAATTAACAAGTCCCTCATTCAGGCAAGTTTTATGGCCTCTTGCCACTTGGGGAAGGCCATAAAAGTTTTATGGATAATCCAGAGCTACCGAGACTGCTCATAATAAATTGTCTGTTTCCTGTTATTTTATCAAACCACTGGGCTTCTAATGACTTAAAGTCACAGGTTCCTTATATCGAGGCCTTTTATGAGGCCATATTTATATACTCTAAAGAATATCTTAAATTATACTAGGCCCCTGCTAATCGTTACAAAGATAGTCTTTATGGGCGCCAACCTTTAGCTCACGCCCAGCTAATAAATGCGGCAACAATTTTTTTTTTTGGAGACGGCATGCTGATTCTCCGTATTATTTAAGATGCTGCTTTTAGTCAGTGTTTCCATTAACAAACACTTTGAAGTCTCTGCAACTCCCTCTGAAGACTGACAAGTATTCCTGTGAATGGCCCAAGGACCAGGAGCTGTCGGCACTGCTGCCCTAACCCTCTCTCTATTTCTTTCTCTCTCTCTCTCACCCTCTCCCTCTCTCCCTCTCTCTCTCCCCTCTCCTGCGGGCCAATAGAGCCTAAGACACCAGGCTGGGGAGCTTGTGCGCAAGCATGGGTGGAGGGGACCAGAGAAAGCAAAAGTATTTCTGAGACTTCCACGAGGCTGACGCTCGAACAAGATGAAATGATCAAAAGAGCCAACCAACGCAATGGAAAATTATCCAAGCGAGAACTTTACTGCTGGGAAAGCGGCAAAAAGAAGAAAGGTTGAAGAGGAACAAAGGAAAGAAATTTGGGAACGTGTGTGTGTGTGTGCGTATACATACATACATACATATATATATATATATAGAGAGAGAGAGAGAGAGAGAGAGAGAGAGAGAGAGATTTGGGATATATCTGTGTGTACGTATATAACTGCCAACAATTGCTGAGGAAAGCAAGGGAGCTCCAGGAAAACATCTACTTCTTCTTCATTGACTATACGAAAGACTTTGACTGTTGGATCACAACAAAATGTGACAAGTCCTCAAAGAGATGAGAGTACCAGAAAATCTTACTTTTCTCCTACGGAACCTATACGTGGGCCAAGATGCAACAGTTAGAACCAAATATGGAACAACCGATTGGTTTAAGTTTGGAAAAGAAGTACGACAACGCTGTATGTTGTCACCTTATTTAACTTACATGCAGCGTGTATCGTGAGAAATGCCACACTGGATGGATCTAAACTGGAATTAAGCTTGCTGGGAGAAGTATCAACAACATCAGATATGCACATGATGCCGCTCTGATGGCAGAAAGTAAAGAGGAATTAAGAAGCTTCTTGATGAGGGTGAAAGAGGAGAGCATAAAAGCTGGCTTGAAGCTTAACATTAAAAAAAAATGAAGATCTTGGCAACTGGTCCCATCACTTGCTGGCAAACAGAGGGAGAAGGAATGGAAGCAATATCAGGTTTTATATTCTTGGGCTCAAAGATCACTGCAGACGGTGACAGCAGCCAGGAAATTAGAATAAACACTTGCTTCTTGGAAGGAAAGCTATGGTGAATCTGGACAGCGTACTAAAAAGCAGAGACCTCACCTTGCCTACAAAAGTCCATATAGTCATAGCTATGGTTTTTCCAGTAGCAATGAATGTATGGCTGTGAGAGCTGGACTCTAAGGAAAGCTGAGAGTCATAGAATCAATGCTTTCAAATTGTGGTTCTGGAGAAGACTTCTGAGAGTCCCTCAGACAGCAAGGAGGTCAAATCAGTCAATACTTAAAGAAATGAATTCAGGCTATTCAACAACAATAAAAATGGTTATAAAGACTCACTCTGTATTTGTGTGCCTGTGTGTTTGTGTGTGTGCATATCCACATATAGATGGAGTAAGGAAAGAAATTTAGGAATGTGTATATGTATGTGTGTATACATAAAAACTATATATGTATATATAGATACATATGTAGAAGTTGCAAGGGAAAGAAATTTGGGAATATATGTATTAAAAGAGATGTGTCTATGTATGTGTATATATATATTTAAGACTATATATTACATATGAAGCAGGGGAAAGAAATCTGGGGGGTATATATGTGTGAATATATATATTATATATTGAATATGTCTCTATATAGATGTGTGTATATATATGTGTATATATAAAGTTTCTATTTATGAAGAGTAAGGGAAAGAAATTTGGGGATATTGTATAGAGAGACATATGTGTATATGTGAAAGAGAGAGAAAGAGAAAGAGAGAGAGAGAGAGAGAGAGAGGTGACCCAAATGCTTGTCTGGAATTAATCAAGTATAATCTAAAAGTCAATGTCTAGTGATGGAAAAATAGAAACATTCTTCTCTAGAAGGTGTTTCTGACATCCTAGAATGAACTGAAAAGCAATATGGCTTACATGGATACATGGATGGATGGGTGGATGGATGGATGGATGGATGAGTGGATGAGTGGATGGGTGGGTGGATGGATGGATGAATAATTGAAAAATCATGTATTAAGGACTTAGTATTTACAAAACACCATGTTAAGCGCTGGGGACAAAAGAAAAAGGCCAGATAATCCCTCTCACAAGGAGCATGTGTTCTCATAGGGAGAGATAGAATATAGTGGAAAGTTCAGCTCCAGGGTAGAGGAAAAGGTCTAGGCTTCCTAGCGTACAGCAGGGAAGTAGATGCTGATGCATCTTCTTTAATGCCATTTCCACTAATAAAACCATTTCTGTTTACAATACTGAACCATTTGACAATGCCTAGGACTTTGACGGTGAGAACGATCTTTTCTGGGTCTTCAGTAGCTGTGACTAATGATGAGACAGAGGCTGCAGCACCAGCAGGGACAGCTATTAGGTTGAAGAGATGGTGCAGTGAGAGGAGCGAGTGATAGGCCTAGAGTCAAGAAACCTGAGTCAGACACGTACTAGCTGTGTGGCCCTGGCCAAGTCACTTCTCCACTGACTCAGTTTCCTCATCTGTAAAATAGCACCTATCTCCAAACTACAGTATTGTTTTAAGACTCAAATGAAATAATAATTTTAAATTAATAGTAGGAGCTTAATGGGTGCTTATTCCCTTCATTTTCCTCTTCCCTGACTGTCTGGACAAGTCCCTTCAGCTCTCTGAGGCTCAGTTTCTTCATTAGTGAAATCAGGGGTTTGGACCAAGCATCCTCTGAGGGTCTTCTCAGAGGGTTATGATCATCTACATAGATCTGGAAGGGACCCCAGAGAACATCTAATCCAACCCCCTCGTTTCACATACACAGGCACATAAAACTCAGAAGAGTTAAGTGAACTGTCTAAAGTCACAGAGCTGGTAAGCACCAGAGGGGAGATTTGGAACTCAGGTCTTCTCCCCGAACAGCCGGGACTCTTTGGACTGAGGCTGTATAGCATTTCAAGGTTGATAAAGTTATTCATATGTATCATCACATTGAAGTTTCAAAAACAGGACAGAGAGGGTGGAACTAGCATTACTCCCATTTTTAAGATGAACAAATGAAGACAGAGAGTGATTTGCCTAGGTCACAGAAATACTAAGTGCCAGAGGACAAATTCCAACCGAGGTATTACTGACTCCAGGGCCAATACTTATTTTACTATGCCAGATCTATTAATTTTTTTTTGTTTTAAAATTAACCTCAAAAAGTCCTCCCCACTAGACCACATAGGCACCAAATACAGTAACAACTCAGGGAGCCTACAGGATTCTCATTTCAGTATTTTTGAGTCTTGTTGGAAAACACCATCTTCCAGATTAGTATCACCCAATATAATCACAAACTAAGATTCATGGTTTAAATAATGGCTGCCTTCGATGGGGCTTTTTGCTGGTTCTAAGGATAATCACTGCATGTTGTTCATGGGCCGAACATCTTGGCCGGGATATCACAACAAAGTCAACAAGGAGGCATCCAAGATGAATTATATTTTCTTTTTTCATTCTTTGCCCCCCTCCAGGTAAAAGAGAAATGATAGCAGATGAGGGAAGTGAAGAAAACAGAGGGTATAACACAGCTAATCTTTCTGACAACATAACCATACACTGAGATTCCACCCCTGGCCCACACGATAGCACTGAGCCATCGAAGGCTCATCTCTCTCCCAAACACAGGAGGACTTTCTTCTTCCTTCTATGATTCATTGTGCTAAAAAGCTCCAGCAGAAAGAGATACATGCCAGTTCCAAGTTTCAACTTGAAACCAGAATTAACTTTCTTCTCTTTTTCTTTGGGTTGAAAAGATCAAGTCTTCAGCTGAGAAGAAAATTCACCAACTACGGTGGATATGTTCTTGAAGGGCACATCCTTTTATTTCTCGACACCCCAGCTGCCAGTCAGCGGGGTGCAGAGGCATAAGGAGAGGTGTCTTGAAAGCTAAGTGAGTACAATGCTACCCTCAGTCACCACTGCTGAAAAGGATGCTGCATGGAGGGCCCTAGGAGGTTACACAGACTGCAGACCTGAAATCAAAAGTTTTACTGCGGCATCCAGCTTGGGATAAGGCCGGAACACTGGGCTAATGATTCTAAGGTCCAAAGTTCAATTCCCAGGTGGGTCAGCTAACTTTGCACAGTTTCCTGCCCGAAAACTGTACTCTTAACACTTGTAAATTCAAGTCACCGGTCTCAATAAGAATCAAAGAGTAGACTGTGGATGCTTCAATACAAATTCATTCCCGCTCATGGAAAAATAAACTTCAGGGAATAGTCAACTAATGATGTTTCGCAAAAGCAGCATTTGTGTTTATTAAGGAAGACAGAAACAGCAGCAGCAGCTGCAACAAGAAATTAGTATTTCAGGCAGCAGGCAGTCAGTCAATAAACACTTCTTAAGTGCTGGGCACCACACACAAAGAGACAAAGGGCAGTCCTTGCCCTCAAAGAGCTTACAATTTAACGGGGGGACAATAAGCAAACAACTATGTCCAAACAAGCTATATATAGGTTAAGGAGGAAATAACTAATGGGAATTAGAATGAGGTGTTTGGAAAGGCTTTCTGTAGAAGACAGGATTTTACCTGGGAATAGAAGGAAGCCAGAGAGGCTAAGAGCAGAGTTGGGGATGGAGGGCACTCCAGGCATGGGGCACAGCCAGACAAAATGCCCAGAGCCAAGACATGGAGTGCCTTGGTCTCGGAAGAGTCAGCAGGCCAGTGTCACTGGATTGAAGAGTAGAGGGCTAGGTTATAAAACAGAGCATTTTGTATTTGATCCAGGAGGCCATAGGGAGCCATAGAAGTTTACTGAGGAGAGGGGTTGTGACACGGTCAGACCTGCACTTCAGGAGAATCACTTTGGAGGCTGAATTGAGATCCAGCTTGGAATGAGGAGAGGCAGACAGACCCCCGACCAGGCTACTGCAAAAGTCCAGGTGTGAGATAATATGGGACTGCCTCAAAGACGGTGGTAGTGTCAGAGAGAAGAAGGCGGTGTATTGGAAAGATGTTGCAAAGGTAAAGTAGACAGGCCTTGGAAACAGATGGAGAGAGGGGCAGAGATAGCGAGAGGCCAAGGATGACCCTTAGGAGCCTGAGGGACTAGGAGGATGGTGGTGATCTCAACAGTAATAAGGCAGCTGTACAGGGGGAGGGTTTAGGGGAAGAGAATGGTACCACATCAATACAGATGAGCCCTACACCAGTGTTTAGGAACCTAATCCTACCAAATTCTCTGGTGACAGGTTATTTCTCTTTAATCAAATTCATTTTTAAGCTGTTTGCCTACCCCGGTGCTTCTGCCTGTGTGGGCCTCCTGCCAAATGATGTTTCCACAGAAGGAGATGAGATCATCTCCTGATTGCACCTAAGTCTTTTAGAATTTGGGAGGTTCCCTCCTCCACCCCTCCCAGTTCATGTTTCAGGTTAATCTTTTTTTTTTTCTTTTCTTTAAGAACAGAAGATCCTCTCTCCAGATCTCCCTGAGGGCCTGGTGTTTGCAACATCAAACAGAGCACACAAACTCTTGCACCCACTTCCAAAAGCCTATTACACTATCAACTGGCTTCCTAGCTGCAACCAGGGGAGATGGCTTACAGACTGACTCCAGAGCTCTTGAACTGCTGGAAAACATCCACAATTACTCCAAGCTACCGCTGCATTTCATCTCTCTAAAGAACTCATAATAAGATGGGCAAAGATCCAGGAGGAAAAAAAAAAAAGAACCTGTGCTAACTATAAAATCCCCCCACCTTTTCCCCTCTCAGACTTTCAATTGTTTGGCAGGGTCTGGGACATGGGACTGTCATGCATGGCTACCAAAGAGCCTTTTCCATACTGCTCAATAAATCAGATAATAAAACACAGATTCCCCAAACCAGTCAGGGACAAAGCAGTGTTGAACCGAGTTGCTTAAGTTATGTTTTACTACATATGGTATTCGGAAGGGAATGAAAAGCTGAGTTCAACAAAAAGTTCCCAAAAGCAACCTAAAGATATTCCACAACCATTTTTGTCCACTTTTCTTTGAAAAAAAAGTAAGCACTTAGAAGCAAAATACTGCTTTTTTATTGTTGTTATGTCTGATTCTTTGTGACCCCATTTGGGGTATTCTTGCCAAAGATACTGGAGTGGATTGTTATTTACTTCTCCAGTTAATTTTACAGAGGAGGAAACTGAGGCAAACAGGATTAAGTGACTTGCCCAGGGTCAGACAACTAGCATCTGAGGTCAGATTTAAACTCAGGAAGATGAGCCTTCCTGAACCCAGGCTCAGTACTTTATCTACTCCTCCAACTAGCTGCAAAAAATGCTACTTTCAGAAATTCTCTTCTAGAATGGGCCTTTTAAAAGTGGGTTATGAATCTCTGATTGTCTACATGAAAAGTAATTTGGTGATCTGTAACAAGTGGGAAGAAACTTGAGATAGACAAGAAAATTATAGTGAGAAGATGTAGGCCTGACATAGCAAGCCCTTAATAAACGTGTGCAGAATGAATGCATGGGGTTCACATTCAAGCTTTACTATTAGCTGAGTGACCTGGAGACAGTCATTTCCTTTCTAGTGGCATCGGTTTCCTTTTCTGTAAATATGATGGAACCAGGCCAATGAACCTTACTTTTCACACTCTAAGTTCTATGATTTTAAGTTAGTATACTACATTTATATGCCAAGCATAGACACTTTTCGCCAAGCCATTTTCTGTCCCACTGCCACACAATACACAAAACTGTATCTACACATCCAAAGAACGAACTATGGAGTTTGAATGCAGATCGAAGCATACTATTAGCTATTTTTTTCTTCTGTTGTGTTTTGTTTCATCTTTCTAGTGATTCCTCCTATTGGTTCTAATTCTTCCTTAACAACATCACGTATGTGAAAACATGTTTAATATCAGATTATATCAGATTGTGCACCGTCTTGGGGAGGAACAGGGGGAGGTAAGGGGAGAAAAATTTTTAACTCAAAAAGCTTATGGAAGTGATTGTTCATAAACAAAATTAAATTAATAAAAAAATGAAAAAAAGCATTGCCATGCCATGTGCAGAGAAAAATGTAATCAAGGATTCAAAATATACAACAATAAATTTCCATTTCAAGAAAGTCTATATTGGGGCAGGTAGGTGGAGCAGTGGATAGAGCACCAGCCCTGGAGTCAAGAGAACCTGAGTTCAAATGCTACCTCAGACATATAACACTCACTAGCTTTGTGACTCTGGGCAAGTCACTTAACCCCAATTGCCTTACCAAAAAAAAAAAAAAAAAAGAAAGCCTATATAATAAATAAGACACACTGTATTTTAAAAAAAAACAGTATCTACGTAAGATGCAGAATAAAGCATTTAACTTATAACCCCCTCAAGGACAGGGGTTATTATTAATTTTTCTTTGTATCACCTGAACTAGAACAGCACCAGATACATAACAGATATACAATAAATATATAATATATTATATAATACAATACATATACAATATGTATATATAATAAATATACTAGTTTGATGGGTATGTCCAGAATTGATTTCTTTCTGAAGAAGCTAACAAAAGTTGGTCCCTAATGAAAGTTTTTTTTTTTTGTTAGTGAGGATATTTTTCCACTTTTATTTAATGAGCTATATCCCCAAGCTACAGGGATGGAAATTATACAAATCTCCTCTGGCGCACTGTCACTAGTACTAAACTATCTGTCCTCTGGAGAGGTCAGGGTTTTATAGAAGAAAAAAGGGACACAAAAGGATTGCAAACCAAAGTAATGCAATGTAATAGCTTCACAACACCACAGATTACTAACTAGCATTCATTTTAGAGGTCGTCCTGACAAACACCTTAAACACACACACACACACACACACACACCCCACCCATCAGGGAAAAGATGATCCAGGGAGATTAGATGACTTACCCAAAGTTTTCAGGATATAAATGAAACAAACAGAATTTGAACTCAGGGCCTCATTCCAAAATCAGAATTTTGTCCTTCATCACCTCCATGACCACCACAGCTCACCTTTACAACCTGATGTAACTTTTGTAAGGGACTTTATGTGCACTGTACAATGTGATCCTTACAATCAGCCTGTGAAGCAAATGCAATTATAATATCCAGATGAGCAAATTCAGTTTGATGGGGATTTCACAGTTAATCATTTTTGGTGGGATTTGAATGTAGGACTTCCCAACTCTAAGTCAGGCAGCTGCAGGGTACATTGGGCCTAGAGTCAGGAAGACTCGAGTTCAAATGTGACTTCAAACACTGGGCTGAGTAACCCTGGGCAAGTCACTTAACCTTGTTTGCCTCAATTTCCTCATCTGTCAAAAGAGCTGGAGAAGGAAATGGCAAATTGGTCCAGTATCTCTGCCAAGAAAACCCCAAATGGGGTCACAGAGGGTCGGACATGACTAAAACAACTGAACAACAACAGCTATAAATCAAGTCATCCCATTGAGCTATATGTCAACAACTGCCACTCCACAGGGCTGTGTAAGGACTCAACGAGCGTAAGTATTCAGAATGCTCCACCAGCTTTAAAGAGACACCATACAAACGTCAACTGTTTTGGCGATCTGCTTTCTTTTACCTATTACTCTCACCTTCCAATTCAGCAGAGTACTAAACGTTTCCCAGGATGTGGTGGTAAACTACCGTTGGTCCAATGTTTGATACTGAATGCACAGTTGCTCAGGTGGATAAATGACTTTTATTTGGGGGGGGTAAAGGAATGAAAATGTGGACATGTAATGATTATTACAGGAACAGGGGAAGACAGGTGAGAGCGTTCGATGAGTCCCCAAGTCCAGCGCTCTTATTTTACATAAAAGGAGACTGAGGCACAGAGAGGTGAAGAGACTTATAGAATCTGAGTTCTAGCCCCAGAAGGGACCTAGGAGGCCATTTCAGTCTAATCCTTCTCATTATACATACGAGAAAAAACAAAGTCCTGGAAAAGTAGCATCAGAGGTGGTTTGGATGTGATGATGTTCATATACTGATTCTCACACAGGATCCCAGTTTTGCTAAGAGCCACTCTAATTTTCGTGAGTTGTCCAATTAGGGAGGCTTATTCTAATTAAATCTGTTTTTCTCCCTGCCCACTTTCTCCAAGGAAGGTAACTGGGCTAGAGCAAGACGCAGGTTGATCAGCAGAAGCCTAAGGCAGAGAGCGTCACTCCAGAATTCCAAAGTGCCCTCACCTGTCAGGGAGTTGCCTTTATACATCAATAAAGACAAAGAGAAGATGTCCTCTGTCGTTTCTAAAATATCTTTCACATATTAGCATCTTTTTTAAAAACTGACTTGTCTTATAAACACTTTACAAGTTCCCCACCACCTGTGGATTGGGAAGGGTCATTTTCCCCTGGCGTAGCATCGTCTCCTGCCTCTACACCTGGGAAACCCAAAAGTCAAAAATGGGCACATGATTTGGCCATGAAACTCATTAGAAAGCACTCACCTGGCCTAGAAATGAACTCCTCTCCCTCCTCTACCCTCCATCAGCTCTCCCAGGTTCCAAGTTAATCTTTTAACTCACAAGAAGATATGAAAGGATGAAAGGCTTTCACAGGTGGTGATTCTCTGCCTAGAGCCCAGGAGGTCTTTCTCCCACACAAATCCTTCTAATAAAAAGTGGAAGGCACAGACCATGAATGTGTGTGTGTGTGTGTGTGTGCATGTGCGCGTGTGTTCTCAGGGGCAGGGTATAATGAGAAGCAAACCTTACTCTATGGTGATTGTAGGGTGCCCCTCCTACCACTGGCATTGACCAAGCCACAGAGGAAATACCACCCACAATCCATTTTTATTAAACAACTCCTTCTTACAACAGCCAAGGTGCATGGAGGCAGCAGGCCTAAAGAGATTTGCAGCTGAAGCTGTATGAAGTTGGAAGCTTAGGTCCGCTGCCGAATCAGGATGACTGAAAACAGAGCCTACCCAGCAAGAAAATGGTGAGAGATTGGTTGCAGGCCTCAGTAATGGATCTGTCTGAAAATATGGGCTAGGAATCATGGGATTAATGTGAGGGAGCCAGCTGGGTTGCATTGCTCACTTCCCTCCAACCCTCCAACAACAAAGACTTGCCTCTTTCTCCAGGGACCAGAAATTTTTATTAAAATCTTCATACAACTTAGCAGCAAAGACCCTATAAAAGCATCATGGAGACCGGCAGGGGTGGGAGGTCGGGGGGAAAAATGCAGGAATTCATAAGGAAACTATTCCATAATTTCCTTTTGATCTGGCTTTCATTTCAAAGCCGCCATAGGCCCGCTTCCCCCACGGCCAAAACGCCTTCCCACTCGGCTCTGTGGGGATGGCGTGGGAGTGGTGGGCGGGTGGTGGGCTCGTGGTGGGCTCTGCCTGGATGGATGCAGCCTGGTAGGATGGTGGAGAGCGAAAGGGAAAAATAAAATGGAACCCATCCAAAACTGCAGCTGTGCTGGCCCATTAAAAAGCTGAAACTCATTCTGCTGTTCGACCTCATGCTTATCACCACATAACTATTCATCAAAGAAATTTCGGTGCAATTAATTAAATTATTCCCATGTCTCTGCCACAGAATCGTTATTCGAATATCAGCTTTCACTCACAGCCTTCTCAGCTCATGTCTGCATGCCAAGTCGCTACTCTGGGGTTGTCCAGTCTCCATAAAGCTGTGCTCCTCGACACTCACATGGGCTATCATTTCTCTTTTTTATTGCCACTTATTTTCCACTAGGATTTTGCTGCCAGTATATTGGCAGGACTTCCAGTATATGGATGTAATGAAATCTACCACAGACACTTAACACTGGGTCAGGATTGAGCTCGGCTCATGTGAAGCTGTAATATAATAAACAAATGCTTCCAAGAGGAAGGTTTTATCAGCTCCAAAATAGAACTTGGTATCCTCTACTCCCCAGTCTAGAAATAGTTGGAGTCATTTGAAAATCCTTGGGATAATTAAGTTTATGGCTGAAATGTGCCGAACATGAGAAATTGGAGCTATGGCACAGATTTCTTTTCATCTGTCAGGGCTGGCTTATTAAAAACAAAGGGTGGGGGAAGAGTCGCTGAGACGATGATGATCCCCCCCACCCCCGCACAACGTAGAAGTCTCCTTAGTCACAGACTATAGCCACTCAGCAGAGACACAAACAGGATCTGGATGAGTTGACTGCCCTTGGCAAAATTCTTATCCAATATACCTAAAGCAAAATGCAAACGATCCAAATAATATAATACTGAATTCTTGAATCTTGGAAGAATTATGAAAGCTTTCCATGGGGAAGGGGGATACGTGAAACCCACCTTCACATCTGTACCACTGTGACCTGGAAAAGAGATATAGAACAAGATGGCGGCCTCAGAATGCCAACAATACTATGGGAGGAAACAGCAGGAAGGCCTATGAGAAAACATACTCAAAGCTGGATCAATTTCAAGAGTAAAAGGTGAGTGGCTTGAGAATCATCAGCACAAGGTCTAAGCAGAACCTGGCTCTAAGAAGTCAAATATTAAGGATCAGAACAACCAGGAGGGTAAAGGGCCTTGAATCCATGCCATATGAGGATATGAAAGGACTGGGAGATGTTTATCTTGGAGAAGAGGAAATTCAGAGCATGGGAGGTTAATATATGATGGCTGTCTTCAAATATCTGAAGTGTTCTCATGTGGAAGACGGATTGGATTATTTTAGTATTGACTTTGTATCCCCAACAGTGGTTGGCACACAGTAGGTGTTTAATAAGGGCTCACTGTTGGAAGGACTGCACTGAGCAGAGTGTCCAACACTTACTGGATACTTACTTACAATGTTTAATGAATGCTGACTAATTGAAAGACTAATAGTCTGGTTCTTTTTTGCCCCAGAGATCAGAAGTAGAAGCAATCGGGAGGAGGTGCAAAGACAGAAATTTAAGCTTAATTTCAGGAAACCATTCCTAACAATGAGAGCTGGCCAGAAGTGGAATGGGCTGCTGGGTCTTTGATGGCAGGACAGGTCTTCCTTTTGGGTCTAAGCTGGATAAAATGGACATAATTCTAAATTCTACGAATTTCCATGACCCATATCAGTATCCCAAGAACCCCAGGGCACATGAATTGAATGATGAAAGGGGAACTGAGAATATCATTATCAAAGCATTATCTTAAGGAAAGGCCATTCCAAAGTGCTGTTACCATCCGCCAATGGCCATTCCAAGAGGGAACACAGCCTACTGTCTGTGCCAGCTCCCATCTCAAGATACCTGGGGATTCTTATTACCACATGTCCTGATGTTAGGGAAGGGGTCTCTCATATTCTCCTCCTGCTGGAGCCTCTCATATAACCTCCATCTCAAAAACATGCTCCACCAGACGGTTTCCAAGTTCTCTTCTGGCACTAATGCTCTCTATTGCTTCTAAGTCTTTACAACGTCCGCCCTGCAAATGGAAAGCCTTGAGGTCCCTGGTAGGGAAGGCACTATATCCATTAAAATATATTTCATTTAGATAATTTCCAAAGCTGCAGAAAGAATGAAACATTATGAAGCTCTCAGATTCCCATCTGCACACCCAAGGTTCAAGGAACATGGAACCAAAGGCCATTCTCCCCTTCCAATGTTTCCAATTGGCATCAAAGGAACTGAGTCCCCCCACCTCCCATAGACTGTTCCTGAGTTTCAGACAGAGTTGAGACTGTTTGGAGCAATTTCAGTCCTTTGAGAGTTCTATCATTAAAAACAGAAGTGCTGTACTAAAAGTCCAGCTGCATCTATAAATATTTTTAAAACATACGTAGTAAGTAAAACCTTTACTTTTTTTCCTCCAGGGAGATGTGTGATTTCAGCCCGGCCCCTGTTTTGCATTAGGCATGCTTTCTGCCCCTCAAACTCAGGGTGATTTTAAAAAAATAAAAACTTTTAAAGACGGGTTTCCTCATAGGAGATTATAATAAATCATCCATACACCATAAAATTTAATTTCCAAATTCCAGGTATTAACAAATCAACATTTTAGGCATGTAGTCAACACGGCGTTAAAGCACCATTCCATGTCCAAAGATACTAATAATACCTACAAGGCCTTTTTTTCAGGTTATCACTGGAATTACTTCCGGGAACACGACAAAGAATCAGAAAACCAAAAATAAAAGGAAAATAAACGCAACAAACACAAAGGGGGACTTTTGTTTCCATGTTACCGAGAGTCAGGAATCAGTGACCTTTTTAAGACTAACGCTCATCACAAACTTAAGCAGAATTATTTCCAAATCTTTAGCTAGGCTTTTACAGCCCTATATTTCATATTTCACCCATGAAAATCTGCTTCATATAAAATTTTAAATTTACATTTTTACTATCTGAATACTTGAAAATTCTACCTACAAAACTTCAACAAATATCATTAACCAAACCAATAGATGATTTCAAAAGCACTGTATTTTAAAAAAAAACTCATTATTTATGTCTGTATCTATGTCTGTCTGTATGTGTGTGTGTGTGTGTGTGTGTGCGAGCATGGTATATATGTATGTATGTATATGCAGTATATATGCATGTGTATATGTGGTATATATGCATATATATATACAGTATGTGTGCATGTATATTGTGTATGTGCATATGTATACACAGTATATTGTATGTGTGTATGTATACACCATAGATAAATGTATGTCTATATGCATATACAGTATATATGCATGTGTGTTGTGTATTTATATGTATCTCTGGTATATATATGTGTGTGTGTGCATGTACTGTACATACATGTACAGAGTGTGGGCATATATGTGCACATATTATATATATGTAAATTGTACATATATGTGTGAGCACATATGTACACACGGCTCTTATAAAGGGAAAAAGGGGGAAAAATTTCCCTTCCATATTTTTAACCAAATCCAAAGTGACTTTCCTTACATTTGTGGATTTTTCATTAATGAGAAAATGGAGTCAAACTTAAATGTAACAGATCCCTGTGGGCCACATATTGATTTAGAAAACCACAAATGAACATTATCTATGTTTTATTGTATTTTTATTTATTTTATTAACCATTTCCCAATTATATGTTTGCCTGGCTACTGAGAGGCAAGTCTGACACTTCAGCCATAGTGGCTAAAGAACCAACCATATGTTTGGGGACTGTGAAGTTCAAATCCTGCCCCTGGCATGTAGTAGTTGCATTATTACAGCAAAGTCCCTTAATTTCTTAGTGCCCTGGAAGTAACTTTAGGATAGTAGTTTGCAAACTTTTTTTTTTTGCGTCAAGACCCTCTTATACTCTTAAAAATTATTGAGGGCCCTCAAAGAGCTTATTATTTATGGGGGTTGTATCTGGAAATATTTACCATCTAGGAAATTAATTATCAATTAAGCTATTTAATATTGGCATATTTATTAATATTATATAATGAAATCTTAGACTTATTATGAAAATAGTTTTCACCTTACAGACCCCTTGAAAAGGTCATGAGGGTCCTCAGTGGTCCTTAGACCACACCTGGAAAATCATTTTTCTAAAACAACACAAGAGTTACTCATCAGCTTAGAAAGAATGAATGTCTACACCTGGGAGTTAATTCACATGAAATCTGAGGTCCAGAAACACCCCTTTCCTCACCTTCAGAAAGGGGAAGGTTTCTAGGGGGAAAAAAATTCAAACAGTAGTGCATTGATTTAACTTTCCTCCTGCCATGATAATCCAGATTCTTACAACCCTTCAGAGTTTAACAGAAAGAGGAAAAGGTTGATGGTAAGGAAGAGTCTGATTAAAAAGCAACTGAACCAGAGCAATGGTGAGAATGACTTTCCATAAGGGGATAAACGTGGGAACAGAAAAAAGTGGGATAAGGACAGATAAGGGAGGCAAAACATAGAGGAAATAGAAAGTGATTCGATGTGAGAGAGGGGAGAAGGGGTGTTAGATCTTCCAGATTTCAAGTAAAAAATGATAATGCCATGAAAACAAATAGGAAAGTCTGGAGAAAAGAGCAGATTCTGGTGGAGGGGAAAAGACTCTGATCTGAACAGGTTGAGTTTGAAGGGCTGAGATATCCAGGTTGAGATGTTCAGTAGACAAGTGGAATTTGGCTCTAGAGTTCAAGACAAAAACATAGATTTGTTCAGCAACAATCAAGGTGATGGACTGGTACAGCAAGGAAGACGTCAAAGAGGGTACAGTCTGTTTTAACCTCCGTGGGATCTCAATGAAGTCATTAAAAATTTTGAGGGTTTTCATCCATCCAATGACAGGGTTAAACTAAATGGTCTCTGAGCTCCTATCCACTTCTAAACATGATCCTATGAACCAAGGACTTTTAAGGAGAGTTATCTATAACATTATAGAAAAGTATCTTGACCAGAAAAGACATTTAATAATGATTACTTTATCCTTTTCTCCTTTTTTTTTTTTAGATGATGGAAAAAATGACCCAAGTCAAAAAGCAAAATGGTGGTGGTAGAAAGACTTTTTTGGATTTAGCGTGCCTGAATCTTCAGGCTCTGGTACTTATTGCTTGTGTGTCCTCAGAGAAGTTACAAAATCTTCCTGGTCCTCAATTTCCCCTTGGAAAAAAACAGGAGTAGAATGAACAAGCTTCGAGGATCCTGTCCACTTGAAACAGGTAGAACCTATTAAAAAGATAACTGAACTTGGCCTAGCATTTAAAGTCCTCTACCATTTGGCTTTCGCCTACCCGTCCATTGTTCATTTACATTAATCTATACCAAGGACTCTGTTCTAGCCAAAACAGGCCTGCTGGTTGTTGCCTGTAAAGGACCACTGTCTCTTCTCATCTCCATACTTTTGCATGGCTATTCTTCCAAGTGTGGAATGCCTTCCTCGTTCACATCTATTTCAGGCTCAGTTTTGGTTGCGGTCCAGTCATTGACTCATGGCCCACTCTTCAAGACCCCATGGACCACAGCCCACCAGGCCCTTCTATTTTCCACTATCTACTGATGTCTAAGATCATGTTAATTATCTGTTCGTCTCCTCCTCAGTCTTCTCCTTCTGCCCTCAATCTTTCTGAACATCAAGGTCTTTTCCAAAAAAAACCTCTTCCCATCTTCTCATTATATGGCTAAAGTATTTAAGCTTTTCCTTTAGTATCTGACCTTCCAGTGAATAGACTGAATTAATTTCTTTAAGCATTGACCAATTGATCTCCTTGCTGTCCAAGGGACTCTCAAAAGTTTTCTCTAGCACAACAATCCAAAAGCATTTATTCTGTGGCATTCTGTTCTCCATATTAGAGTTTTCAACAAAGCACAGAGAAGGCCCACCACCTCCTGCACAATACGCATCCTAATCTCTCTCTTCTCAATTACCAAAATGTTCTTCCTCTTGGAATTTACATTACTTTACATATAATTTACATAGATTTGTGTAAGACAGATCCTCTCATTAAAATGTAAGCTCCCCATGGGCAAGGAGTGTTTGAGTTTTGTCTCTGGATAATACAGTGTTTGGAACAAAGTGAATGCCTCACAAATGGTTTTGTTTTTTCCAATTAACAAGCATTTATTTTCTCTCCCTCACACCTTCCCCCAAGTGGGAAAAAATAAAGAAAAAGAAGAAAACCCTGTAACTAATAGGCATAGTCAAGCATAACAAACTCCCACACTGGTCGTGTTAACAAACTGGTGGTTGAATCCAATCAAACTGAGGAGTCATTTTACAATCAGTAAGTGGCAAAGGTCAGGAATAGGGTTGGGAATGAACACATAAGAGGATCAACTTAAGAATCAAGGGAGAACTTCACTCTGTGTGTGTGTGTGTGTGTGTGTAGCTGGTAGCATAGCGAAGTGAGCCTGGAGTTCAAATCCAGCATCCAACCTTTATTAAGCGTGTGGCCCTGGTCAAGTCACTTAATCTCTGCCTGCCTCAGTTTCTTCTATTGTAAAGCAGGGATAATAAGAGTACCAGGTTTATCATGGGGATCAAGTGCGATGATATCTGTAAAATGTTTAGCATAGTGCCTGGCACACAATAGGCACTCAATAAATACTAGTTACCTCCCCTACAGAATGAAAGTAGAGTAGTCTAAAGCAGTGGAAGTAACAGATGAAATCAATAGGTGAAAAAGAAATTGGGGGATATAATAATAACATCAACTCACATTTTCTTAAGGACATTAAAGTTTATCAAATGTTTTCATAATAACAACTCTGGAAGAGATAGCTTGGATAGTATATTATTATCTCCATTTTACAAATGAAGAAACTAAGGGCCAGCGAGATGTAATGATTTACTAATGATCCCACAGTTCAGTGTGACCCCTCAAATTCGAGTGCAAGTCTGCTATTTCCAAATCCACTTCTCTTTCCATTAAACTGCAAAGTCTCTAAAGCCATTAGAACCCTTCTTTCCAGGAGAAAAACAAAAAATGGAGACCCATGCCCAGAAACCACACACTTGTAGAGGAACCAATACTACCCAAAGAAGAACACACAATATTCCAAGAATTTCAAGGATCCCCAAAGAATCCAACAATATGGATGCCACTGACTGCCCAGATCATTCTGAAAAGAGCCTCCCAAGTAGGAAATTGAGAAGACAAAAATCAATCCAATCATCATTATCCTACGTGTTTTGTCAAGAGTGAAAATGTATTCAGTTGACAAACAATCCCACCAAGTAGCTCTCCTCCATGTTGCTCGTGTCAACAAAAATTAATTTGACATTTACAACTATTTTGAGAATAAAATGCAGTTGCCTAAATGATTCTGTGGAAGCAACATGAGACGGAATTATTCAGTTGACAAAATCTAATTAGGTGTAAATTATTTCAGGTCGTATGAATTATAAAACCTTTCCCAGATAAGTATTTAAGCTCAAAGTGCCTCCAAGTGTCATGGAATATTAATGTGGCAGTTGCCTCTTATAAAAATTGTGCTTATGTCTTTGACAGAGCTACTAATTTTCCCCCAAAAAAATTTTTTTGTTTTATTTATTTATTTAAAATTTTCTCTGTGTCTAAAAACGTCTTTACGTATCCATCAGCCATTTGGGTCTTTGTTGGACATCCTCTAATGAAGTGCCAGGTACTTTGATTAGCTTTTTCTCCCTCTTTTCTCTTTAGCAAGTTACTTGGCCTTCCTGGGTCTTTCAGTTCCCTCGTTTTGTAAAATAAGAAGGTTGGACCAGATGGCCTCCAGGGTCTCTTCCAACTCCAGACATGTGACCCTATGACCTCAGTCACTAACCTGCCCTGGGCCTCAGTTTCCTAATCAATAAAATGAGGTCATCAGAAATGACCTCTGACAGAACCAGGAGAATGTTGTACACAGTAACAGCCACGTTGTGTGATGACTAACGTTGATTGACTTAGATCCTTGAGGATCTAAGACATCTCCAAAGGCCGCATGATGGAAAATGTTATCCACATCCAAAGAAAGAACTATGGAGTTTGAATGCAAATTGAGGCATACTATTTGCTATTTTTTTTCTTCTGTTGTGTTTTGTTTCCTCTTTCTGGTGGTTCCTCCTCTTGGTTCTAATTCTTCCTTACAACATCACTAATGTGAAAATATGTTTAATAGCAATGTATATGTAGAGCCAATATCAGATTGCGTGCCGTCTTGGGGAGGTAGTTGGGGAGGGAAGGGAAGAAAAATGTGAAACTCAAAAGCTTATGGGAAGTGGCAGCTAGGTGGTACAGTGGATAGAGCTCTGGCCTTGGAGTCAGGAGGACCCGAGTTCAAATATGGTCTCAGATGCACAACACATGACACTAGCTGTGTGACCCTGGGTAAGTCACTTAACCCTGATTGCCTAGCGAAACGCCAAAAAAAAAAAAGCAAATGGAAGTGATTGTTGATAAATTAAAATAAATTTTAAAAAAGAGGGAAAAAAAGACATGGCCTTTGAGATCCCATCCTGCTCTAAATCAATGGTCCTAGGATGCTCAACAAACTACTGACAAAGTCCTATCCATGGTTACTTTCATCAACTCAAACAATTCTAACATATACATGGGAGACACAATGAGGCTGTGTTAGGGCCCTCTAGGTGATGCTCTCTTTGGAGGACCCCGTATTGACTGCATCAAACTCCTGAGTGCTCTGGGGCCCCCATATCAGACGAACAACGGTCACTCAAAAGAAATCCAACTGGCAATCCATGATACGAAAGTCAACTGGTTGAAGAAGGCATGTTGCTGATATTACTTCTATCCCATGATTAGATGCACAGCCCACTGAATCATTCAATCAGTATAGTTATCTTAGCACAGGAGGAAAGAAAAGTGAGATGAATGACTTTGGGAGATAAGCCAGGGTTTTCAAACTCCCAAACTGTTCCTTAATACAAAAGGAGATCAATTTCAAGCAAAAATGAACTAAGAATGGAATGGTGAAGCGAGTGCCAAGAAGACCTAGATTCAAATCAACCTCAGACACTTACTAGATGCATGGCACTGGGCGAGACCATCTACCTTGAGGCCTCAGATCCTCTCTCTACATAAAAGGGAGAGGTTCAACCTACTGGCCTCTAAGTTCCTATCCAGCTCTTGATATATGATTCCCTGGTCATTACCATCCCAACAAGGATAAAGAGCTTCACGTTTTCAGACTGACGAATTCTCCAAAGAATCACAGAAGCAAGTGACCAAGTGGGCAAAGGAGAGATTAATGGTTGATGTGGGAAGACCAATACACATACAACAACAGGCAGAACCCAATAAATGGAAAATGAAATGAGCCCTTCCTTTATATAGAATCAACGAGGACGAAGATATGGACATAGAATCACAGAAGGACACAATCTGCAGGAAACATTTAGTTCAACCCATGCATCCAAAGGAATTTCTAGTATAATATATCACATCACAGTTCCTGCTTGGTACTACAGAAAACTTCAAATGCCAAGAACACGCAATTCAACTCAATCGATCAAACATTCATTAAGAACCTAATTTAAGAGAGGCAATATGCTACGCAATGAGGAGAAAAGAGGAAAAAAAGAGAGAGAAACCTGAGTTTGAGAAGTTCACATTCTACTAGAAGAATGAGAAAGAGTGAAAGAGTGAGAGAGACAGACAGAGACAGAGAGAGACAGAAACACTGAGAGAAGATAATTTGAGGAAGGAGAAGGCCAAATAACTAGGAAAATCAGGAAAGCTCCTCATTCCCAGCTGGTTTCTGAGCTGGAACTTCAAGGAGGGGCCAGGATTCTGAGGAAGAAGTAAGCATAGAGTGCATTCAGGGAGAGGGGATGGTCTGTGCAAAATAAAGTGATGGAGACGTTTGATGGAAGCCAGTACAATAGTGTGGAGGGAACAGAATGAACATGAAGAGGGGTACGGGCATCTAAGTCCACTTACGACTCAGTAGGGAAAGTGGGAGACAAGTAGTCACAGGAACAAGCAGCCCTGATTCCAGGACATTTGCCTACTTAAGGGTCTAAGAGGACTCTGACCGATAGTCCTGGATTCCAGTCATGATATGGTCGCTGTGTGGAAACAGGGTAGTTATGTGGGAATGTCTGGTAAATTTCCTGATTCCAGAAAACTCTTATGAAATCAGGATAATAACAGTTGTCTGTCACTATGTTAGGAGAATAAAGGAAATTCTAGATGACAGCTCTGACAGAGGAAGGGGCTTTGGAAATCCAAAATACTCATTTTAAAGGGTCAATGATAGCAAAGCTACTTATGACTCACCTCTCTAAAACATCAGAATCACATCTGTTACCCAGAAACAGCCCTTGATTTTTAAATTAGACCTGTTTCTAAGTCCTTCTTCTCAATGAAGCCTGAGATTTACATATGTCCCCCAATGTCATCTACTGTACAGTTTGGTCTGGACCACAGAAAAATAGGGAGGGTGGATGGGGGCAGGCAGGGGAGAGAAAAAGGAAAGACAGGGGAGATAAGAGATGAGAAAGAGACAGAAGGGAAATGGGGGGGAGACAGAGAAAGGAAGAAAGAGAGAGAAAGAGGAGGAAAGGGGGAGGGAGAAAGAGAGAAGAAAGGACAGGGAGACAGAAGGGAAGATGGAGAGAGGGAAAGAGAAAGGAAGGCAAAGGAGAGGAAAAGAACAGGGGGAGAGAAGGAGAAAGGAGGGAAGGAAAAAAGAAAAAGAGAAGAGAGAAAGAAAAGGTGACAGAGAGAGTGAGAGGAAAAGAAGGCAAAAAGAGGAGGTAGGAAAAGGAGGAGGTAGGAAAGAGAGGAGAACGGGATGGAGAGGTTCTCTCTGTTGTGACACGGTGATTTCTCTACTTAAAGGACAACAGCTGAAAATGGACAGGGTGTCAGGTTCAAGTATATACACACTCTCAACAAATCTATAAAACCCTGGTGACAGGCGAGTGAGAACTCCACAACCCCAGCTCCTGTCTTGGGCTGGCCTGACATTTGGAGAAACAATACCACCATAACCACCCCAAACAAGACAGGGTGTGCAGGGAAAAGGCAAGAGGTGTGACAGAAAGGAATGGTGAACAGCCAACTAAAATTAAGGGGGAGAAAAGAAGGGAGGGGGAAAACAAAGCAGGAAAAAAGCATTTGTAACTGTAAAATTATTCCCTCGCTTTTGTCAACGTTCTCTCCCAATTCTATAAGAGTTAAAGGCCGCCAAGTAATAGGCACTGCAGAGTTTTCCCCTGGGTAGCAGCCAGGGCCGCTAACCCTGCTATTAGAGGCCTGCCAAGCTTTGTCAATGCAATCTGCTGAATGCCTTGAGTGACAAGCGATCAATATTCTCCACTCTCCTGGGTCATCACAGGTGACACAGGCCTAAGTAATAAAACAGCCCTGGCTGCCTCCTAACGTAAATGCTTCCCCAGCCTCAATATTTCTCTCTGTCTCTCTCTCTCTTTTTTTGTCTAAGCGCCTCTAGCTAAATTTCTCATAGATCGAACCATCTGATGGGGAAAGAGGTTCTGAGGAATTGCGAGGTGCTGGGACTGATGCTAGCCGGTGAAAACTCAGTAGACTGGAGAAACAGGTTTGAATAAATCGAAAAGGACGAGCTATAGAGCTGTGATTTGCCCGCTTCGGGCCCTGTAGCAACAAGCAAACCACTGTGAAGAAAGAGGATGCTGACAGGCCAGGACCGTCGGGCCACCAGCTGGCATGGAGAGCCCACGTCCTGCCACCATACGGCCACCTCCACCGCCCCTGCTTCTCCCTCCGTGGCATGTCTTGGGGTGAAAAACATTTTTTTTAAATGAAGTCTGTGCATGTTGGGAAACAGCGGATGTCACAATGTCCCCAATCAATACTCATCAGCATTCCACCAAAATGAGGCTGTGTCTGACACAGTGCTGGGAGGAGGGCGGTGGGAAATCTGCACGGTGACTTTCCTTTCTAGGGCTACAGGTCAGTCAATAGTGGGTTGCTTCTGCTCGCTGGCTGGCATGTGTGAGCATCTTTCCTCCTTCCATGGTTTCACAAAGAAAGCAGCCTCTGAGGATTCTCCCCAAGCACATTGTCTGGAGTCTGGACCATTCCATGCCTCCTGCCATCATGCACCATGGTAATTTGCAATCATCTCTTCCTGCCATCACTATGGTAGAGCGTAAGCTCCTGGAGGGAGTACACTCTAGCCATGCCCAGCTTTCATGTCTCTGCTTCCTCAGGGTCTTATGAAAATTAGTTGCTTTAAAATGATGTGCCTAATTAAATTGAACTATCAGGATTGATGGTGAAGTGAGAAGAAATAATTAGTGAAATTCAAATACGTGCCACATTCCAAAGAAGATTTTCCCCAACTGAGTGACATCAGTAGCACTAAAACCAATTTTTTCAGACAGGTAATATAATGCTTAAGGAAGTATAGGAGGCACACAGAAAGTACTTAATATATGCTTGTTTATTGACTGATGATGACTGAAAGAGGTGCTAGATGGTCTAACCTAGAAATCCATGTCAATTGTAGTCTCAAGTCCAGAAGAAAAACTGAATTCAATAGAATCCACAGGATCATCTATTTAAAGATGGGACTTCAGAAGTTACTGTTCCAGCCTTTTCATGTATACAGACTTGTCCAAGGTAAAATGGATAATAAACGAGCAAAGGCGGGATTTGAACTGATTTCTTCCACATCAAATGAATTGCTTCTTCTACTATACCAATGCCTCTCAAATTCAATTTAATTCAAGGCAATTCAACAATTGTTTATTAAATATATACTACATACCAGATACTCTGTTACACAGTATTTTTTTTTAAAAAGCAAGAATGATTTTAAGCAGTTTATAATCTAGTAGGAAGGAAACAATATGGGCTAAATATAAGAAATATTAAAAGTAAATACAAAATAATTTGGGGACAGAGACCACTACGACCTGAGGAGATCAATAATTAATCAATCAACATTTATTAAGCACTTACTATGTGTCGGCATTGCGCTAAGTGCTGGGGAAACAAAAAGAGGCAAAGGCTCCCTCTAGGAGCTTACAGTCTAATGAGAGACATCATGCAAACAAATACATACAAAGCAAACTATATAGAGGATAAATAGGAAATAATTAACAGAGGAAAGGCACTACAATTAAGTGGGGGGCTGGAGAAAAGTAAGTGATATACATCAACGTAGAAAGAAGAAATCAAGTCAAATTAGGGAAAATGTTAAATGACAAATTATTTTATGATAACATGACCAGAAATGTGCATTAGTGATATCAATTTGACAAGTGAAGGAAGGAATGATGAATTGAAGAGGGGTAATATAATATAATAACCTACAGCCTCTAGGTCCTCAAGTGTGGCCACATATGTGACCACATGTGACCTCAAGGCCTCAGGTTCCCTACCCCTTACCTAGCCCCACCTTCTCTCTGCTCGCAAGAAAGACCATTTGCTTTATATTGGCAAAAAGAAAGCACTATACTCTTCATGAGGACACCTTCAAAAGTCTCTCAAGTCTTACAGCCCAGAAGCTCTTATTCTGGTCTAATGTGAATTCCTTGTGGGACAATTTAAACCCACTTCTAACGGGAGAGGAGGGAGCGCCATTGGACTCACCATTGGGGTACACAGTGTCATCCTTCCCACTCTTCTCCAGTGTGTGTACCCGCAATAAAGTCACTGAATGGCAGTTGTATTGAAATTTTATTAAAATTAGGGTGGTGAACTGGTGATTTGATTCAGGCAGCCCCTTAAGAAATAATTGGTCTAATGTTTGTACTGCATGGGGCAGAGAAGTAGGAAAGTAGGATATTGGTGCTTTGTATTCTTAGCCACCTTGACCTCTTCTCATTTAAAACCTAATTGTACTTAAATTATTCTTTATTTGGCAGTTTTATTCCTCGAATAATCACAAAACTGATCTACATACCAAAAGGCATATCGAATGGTACTATATAATAGGAGGATGGTCCCCAATGATGCTTGAGACGCTGGTAGCTGAATTAGCAGATTTAATATTTATGCCCTGGTGTTCTTGCTTTCAAATTTAGTTTTTAGAAGTAATAAAAAATAAAGTCATGGGTGAGAATTTTCCTGGGATTACAAAGAAACCCAGAGCCTGACTGAAGAAGAAAAAAGACAAATGAGAACTAATAAATCAAGGCGGGAAGAGGAAAAAGGAGAGAAGAGTGGAAGGGTTAAGGAAGAAGAAATGGGAAAGGGGACATAGAAGAAGGCGGGAGAAAGGTGAGAGGTGGGGAAGAAAGAGAAGGGAGAAGGAAGGAGGAGGGAGAAGAAGAGATAATAAGAAAGGCCATGGTTGAATAAAGATGAGTGACTACCAGGGAAAGAGATGCCCAGTTTCATGGAGGGCCAGCCTAATCCTCCCTGATAGGTCCTGGAAAAATCCATCAGCTGACGCTCACTAATTGCACCAGGCAGCTGTTGACGGTGATGAGTTTTACACATTTCAGTTAGACTGGAAAGGAGGAAATTGGCCTAAATGATTCATCCCACAAAACACAGAGAGGTGAGGAAACACCACTTCCCATGTGCCAGGCACTGCCTTATTTCATTTAAGCCTCACCACTCAAGGTGGTAGCTACTATTATTATCCCCATTACATATATAAGGAAACTGAGCCAGACAAAGGTTTAGTGACTTGCCCAGGGTCACACAGCTGGGAAATATCTGAGGCCGGATGTGAACTCAGGTTCTCCTGACTCCAAGCCTGGAGGACATAAAGTATGAAATTTAAAGTGTTGTTAAAAAAAAAATTAAGTCTTTATTTGCTTTCAAAGAGCAGTTCTCAGATATGCCGCAAAGTATTTTTAGTACTTTGGTCAATCAGACATAGAATGCTTTGTGGTAACTTACCAGTGAATTATAAAGCTTTGATACTTCCTACCCGTGGGACAGCTGGGTGACACAGGAAGACCCAAATTCAAATCTGACCCCAGACACTTACTAGCTGTGCGACCCTGGGCAAGTCATTTAACCCTGTTTGCCTCAGTTTCCTTATCTGTCAAGTGAGCTAGAGAAGGAAATGGCAAACCACTCCAGGATCTTTGCCAAGCAAACCCCAAAAAGGGGTCATGAAGAGTCATGACTGAAACAATAGAAAACAAATTTAAATACACAAAATAAAATGCAGAGGGTTACAAAGGAAACCAATTATTTTGAAATATGTCATCAAAAGATTGCTTGTTTGTTGTTGTTTTTTTTAAAGTTCACTGATCTATTCCAACCTCCCTCATTTGCCACACGAGAAAACTGATGCTCAGAAAGGTAAAAACTTTCCTAAGATTACCCAGGAAGCAGTAAGCAGCCGAATTCAAATTTGAACTTGAGACCCAAAGCTCCAAAATCACAGCATTAAGATCGGTGTCCTTTTGAGTGCTAGCATTTCCATGAAAATACCAAATGTATGACCATGAACTTTTAAAGCTTTAATTATGAATTTTTATAGCCTCACTTTAAAAAGCAAGTGAAACCAACTAGACCAGCCATCATCTCATCATGGCAACATCAACTATTTCCACTATACTTGGAAGTGTCCATCATAGTATCATACACACCCAGTTGACAGGGCTGAAGTCTTCCCAAGTAAAAATAAGATTCAGGCTGTGGTTTAGTGGACAAAGTATTCCACTCAGAGGGACATTTTTTCCTCCTGATTTTTGGTGGATTAAAAAAAAACGAATCAGACTTTTGGTGTTAATTTAATGCCCTGGCTGTGTTGGGTAATTTCCTTTTCATCATGGTGGAGATGGAGAAGGGATAGGGAAAATTTAAAAAAAGGAAACTCCAAAAGTGAACCCCACCAAAATGTGTAAAATAGCAGGGGAAGGCAGGGACAGGAAGAAGGAAGGTGGTACAAATGAGACAGAATGTACTTCCAAGAGTAATTCTGCTTAAATTCCACTGTGGACCACAGGCATCCGAGGAAGCTAACCCATCATATGATAGTTTAACAGGGTGATGCAAAAATATGAGATTCATATATTTATTAACCATTTACTTTGGGGACAGTACTATGTTAGGCACTTGGGGGTGGCATAAATATCACTTATAGACTATTATGCTATAGGATAAGAGCAAGAGGGGCAGACATGAGACTGAGGAGTTCAATGGTGCCAGAAATCCCACAAAGAAGAAACTCCCTCTTCCAATGGAGATCGATAGGTTCCCCTACAATGTCTAGTCTCAGAGATGTCAAACAGGCCCAATACAGGCCAGATGTCGAATGAGGCCCAATTATTTAACTATTAAAAAATAGAAATATTACATTTTAAAACTAAGTCAACATCCAGCCCAAAGGGATCCTTATGTATGGTTTAGTGAACTTTGTTCCTATTCGAGTTAAGATACCACTAAGCCTAAAGAACCTAGAATTTAAGTGACTAGACCAAGGTCACCCAGTCAGGATGTGTCAGAGGCAGGACACATATATGAGAGAAATGTCTAACAAGTGCCATTCCTGGTCCAAGGGACAAAGAGCCACTGACCAGGAGCTAAGGTAGGCTGTCAAAGAAGACTTCAGCAAAGGGTAACATTTGAACAGGGTCATCGAAGAGAAGTAAGATTTCAATGATATAATTCTCCAAGGGATATTTGGAGTATCAGGCACTAATGTATATAAAGTACTTTGTAGATTTCAAAACTCTATCTATATATACACATATACATATACACATACATACACACATACATGTACATATACACACATACATACATATAATCATCTCTAAAATGATATTACAATGTCTTATTATTACAAAGGACTGTAAAGAAGGGGGGAAAGTATTTTGTAAGCTATAAAGCTCTCTATAAATACCCTCTAACACTGTATTTTAAAGAGATGGTAGAGATCACAGAAAGAGAGCTGAAAAGGACTTTTGAAGTCATTGAGTCTAACTCTGCTCTTAATGGAGGAGTAGATCTAAATTCAGAGAGACTGAGAGACTTGCCTGGAGTCACACAGCTACTGAGTGAGGAAGGATTCAAACCCAGTTCTTCCTGACTCCCGAAACAAGGCTCTATTCACTATGTTTTGCTGAAATTCATAGAAAACACAAGAGCATGACAACCGATACCACGTAGAGAGAAGAGAAGGTAAAATCTGAGACACCACCAAAGAAACGAAAATGGAGAATGGAGTGAAGAACCTAGGCTTCATGCTGAATTTCAATTGCTACTGAGACAGGACATATCTTCCTCTTTGAGAAGTAATCTAAAGTCGAGTGTCTCAGATGGTAGCATGTATCAAAATGGCAGACTCCCAAGAACATTGTGCAAAGAGGGTGCCTTTTCCAGCAGAAACCCTAGAAATGACGATGTGATGAAAGGTATGCTGGAACAAGAAAGACATCACTCTTCACTTCTGTCTCTCAGCCTCCACGGCTTCCTTCAGTGACTCAGCTCAGAACCCCTTCCTGATTCCCCTGAAGTCAGTGCTCTCTATCCTCCCATGTTACAAAGCAGTGTGTGTATTATATCTCCTAATAGAAGACAACATTCTTAAAATAAAGAATTAGGGGATTTTGTTAGGTCGGTTTTAGTCTTTGGATATAGGAATTAGAATATTGCCTGGTATACAACATACATGCTTAATTTTTTTTTCAGTTGGGTGGGTACTCAGAAAACTACAGGTCTTCTTTCATGATACTGTGTAGAAGGCCCAAACCACTATGGCATGCTTGTTCTGTGTGACTCGCCAAAATAAAACTCCCTTTGCTATTTATTACTTCCGTATTTATGATATCGACCTCTACTTAACCCCTTGGGTAGTCTAGGGAAGCCCATATATCCCATCTCAGAATAATGTTTTCAAAATCATGAAATACATGCATTACAAAGGAAATTAATCATATTAAAGTAGAGGGTCTTCCCCCCTTCCAAGATCCTAGATTTCTAAATTCTACCCAAGGACCTGCTGGGGATCCGTGGATTCCTTTGTTTAAAGAGTAGCTAACTGGGTTCTGTTAAATTTCCTGGTTCACAGCATATCCTTCCCAATTAAACCCACTACATCACACATAGCATCTCTGCCCTCTGGAAACTTACAGTCTGAACTTAGGCTGGCATGCATCTAGAATACAAAGATAGGTCCTGATGTTAATAGATCCAATATGTAAAAATGTATGTGGTACAATGATAAGAGGGGTTGTCCCTGATATCAGACATACCCAATTTGGAATCCTGCCTCAGACACTCACTAACTAGAAATCCTAGAAATTTACTTACCATTTGTCAGCCACGGTTTGCTCATCTGTAAAGCGGAAGTGTTGGTACCTACGTCTTCACTTGTTTTGAGATAATATATAAGATAAAATATATATTATATATGTATGCTAATACATACAAAGTGCTTTGCAAGCCATAAAAAAGTCATCAAATTTTATGAATTAAAGGTTTATTGGCATTTCAGATGAATGTATCTTAGGATTAGTAAAAGGAATCCCATACCTTTCTGCAATAATAATAACAATACCACATACACAGTGCTTTGAGTTTACAAAACATTTGTAAACAATATCTAATTTTTTATTCTCACAACAATACTGGGAGGTAGGTGAAAATATCACCGCCATTTTAGAGTTGGGGAAACTGAGACATAGAAAAGTTAAGTAACTTGCCCAACAAGCAAGTATGTGAATGCGGGTCCTCCTGATGGGAAAGCCCAAGGAAGCATTCCATTTAGGAAAATTTGGATTACTAGATCCTTTAGGAAAATTGTCTCCTAAAGCAACTTAGCTTTCCTTCTTCATTTTGGTCTGAAGCTAAGCCTTTTCCCAGATCTCCCTGACATCCTCCAGCCTAGGCCAATTGCTCGGTAGGATCTGGAGAGTAGTGAGAAGCCTCATGCCATTCACTTAACTCGGGAAGGTTTCCCATGTGAGATTGGCCCTATCTCTCAATCCTAGCCCATTCTGCAGCTTGGAGCACTAAGGCTGAAGAAGCGGGTAGCTAGGTGGCACAATTGATAGAACACCGGCCCTGGAGTCAGGTGAACCTGAGTTCAAATCTGGCCTCAGACACATAACACTTACTAGCTGTGTGACCCTGGGCTAGTCACTTAACCCCACTGCCTAGCCCCCCCCCCCAAAAAAAAGGCTAAAGAAAAAGTGCCATATTTTCTGTAATTACTATTTTGAATTATATCTTCCCTTCCCAAACTTTGTCTATTATGCAATAGGAAGAAATTGGTAGGGAATCAGAAAGAGGTCTTAGGAAGGGGAGCGTTGCATTTATTTACGCTCTTCTAAGTGCCTGGAATAAGAATTTTTCTATTATCTCAGAATTCTAAGTGGAGACACCATTTCCTTCCAGAAGTGGTCTTGAACGGATTTCAGTTGCAGCCAAGCATCCTTAGCTCAAGGAGAGAAAGCTTTGGAACAGCTACGGGATTTATGCTCTAGGAGGCTGTGCTTTTCACACCGCTCCCATTTTTCTAGCCTGTATCATGGGTTCTTGTCTGCTCAGCTGACATGTCGCCAAGCAGGGACATGAGATATACTGATGCTGATCCTGGCATCTCTGTATCAGGGGGCAATTACTCAGGGAATCAATGAATTAAAAAGCGTTTACTATGTGCCCAAAAGTGAGTTAAGTGCTGGGAATACAAATAGAAAAGTAAAACCCGTCTCTGCCCTCAGGGAGGCCACATTCTATCTGGGGAAAATAACACATGGGAGACCTCAGAGCAGACAAAATGGTCTGGGAGTCCTTCAGGGTCAACATCAGTGTGAAGGGCAAGTACCTTTACAATGATGGCAGGTTAGACGGTGATGACTCGGGGCCTGGCAGGAGAGATGGTAAGGAGAATCTTCCCTTTATAGCTCCTTATAACTGGCCCAGAATCCTGCCTCACTTTCTTTTCTATGGGGAAAGGGGGCAGTTAGGGTCCTCTAAGAACTCTTTCAATACAAGTGATGAAATGGGACTGTAACAGGCCAAAAGAACACTGGATCAGTCCAAACTATTGGCATGAAGGGATATTTATCTTATATTTATGTTATATTATTTATATAAATATATAGACTATAAATTATAAATCTTTATATGCTGACTTGAAGTCTTTGTCAAGGAACAGTTCACAGAACAACACACGTTCAGTGCCAGTCAGAGATGAATTTCGTGCTATACCTTGCTTCTGTCTGAGAGGTGGGCATTTTGCGCCTTGTATTCACCAAAACAGGGGAGAAATGAATGAATTAAAAAGCATCTGCTAAGCCCCTGATCTGTGATAGAGGCTGGCAATCCAAATATAATATTGACAATTCCTACACTCAAAGGTCTTACATTCTAATAACGCATGGATTCTTAGTCAAGGGGCCCATGGATAGATTTCAGGGAAATTTGTGAAGTTGAGTAGGGAAAATCACATCTTTATTTCTCTATCCTGTGGGTTCCTTTGTAATTTGATATATTTTGTTTTATTCATTTAAACATGTTATTCTCAAAAGAGGCTCACAGGCTTCAGCAGGTGGTCAAAATGGTTCATGACATACACAAGCCCAGCTCTAAAGGTTTCTGTCATCTGGAAGGCTTGCCCTTTACAAAGTGGGAGGAATTCTAGACTCACGAGTCTTGGAAGGGAGCTTAAGAAATGATTTGGTCCAGCACCCAGTTTATGGATGATGGATTTGAAGCTCAGAAACAAAGTGGACTGCCAAGGTCCAGTAGCTAGTAAGTGAGCAGCTGAGCAGGGAAGAGGTAGGCCAACAAAGAGATCTCCATTCATCACACGGTACCGTTCACCAAAATGTTAACCAGCTATACCTCAGTTTCTGTCATTTGTAAATTCAGTAGGGAAAGTTTAGAGTTCCAGAAACCATATTTGTTCATCTACTATTTAACAAGCATGTATCACGTGCCTATTATGTGCAAGGCTCTGTGGATGGACACACACACACACACACACAACTTTCTTATATTACCCCTAATTGTGACGTGTTATAACCCCCATCAACAATAGCAGACCTGGGGTTGTGCTTTCACAGAGGCATGCTCCAAAGTATTGATTTTATATTCCAAATTCTATCTCAAACCTGGGTGGATGGACAATGAAATACCTCTACTAGTTAAGTTACACCAATGGAGTATGACATGTCAATCAGCCTCTTATCATATGAGCTTTCCATCCCCAGCCTCCAGTCTGTTCACCATAGGTATAAACAGTACGCCTGCTGCTATCACCTCTTCCACATCTATCCCCATTCTAATTATCACTAAGGCAACTAAACCCACTCCTACTGATTTGCCAATCTCCAAATACATTCCACTAGGTCGCCTGGAATCCCCAGAGTTTACTCTCAACAAATTCTTCTCTCCTCAAATTTTCCAAACAACTATTCCTCCTCCTCACTTTAATTGAAATCTGTTTCTCCCCTGGAGGACATTACAGCCTTTACAAATCTCTCCACTGATGGCCATTCCTTCTCCTACTCCTGCATCTCACAGGGGAGAGGGAGAAGGAGAGGGAGGGGGGGAGAGAGAGAGAGACAGAGAGACAGAGAGAGAGAGAGACGGATGGGATTATTCTTTGCTCCCCTCCCCAATTGTCATTTATACACAATTTTTCTAATACCACACCTCTTTTGAGGTCCTTATAATCTGAATTCCCTCTCATCATCTATAAAGCCTCAGACACTCATCCAATACTCAATCCATTCTCTTGAATACCACCATCCCTCTCTTTACTTCTTCACCTGCCATTAGCTGCAAGGATTTCATGCTTCATCTAGAAATCCTCTTGAACAATCTTCATTCTCAACTGCTCAATCTCCTCAACTCTACTGGCTTTCTTGCTCTCCTAAGGAAAAAACCTTCCCTCTCACATCTCCATGATGTCTTCTATTATGGTCTCTTGGAATCCCATTTGGTCAAAAGAGGTTTAAGTGACGTCAGAGAGGAAGTGGTCAGAAGCAAAGCCTGGTAGAGGAAAAAGGCTTGATGAAGACAATAGGGTAAGTGAAACGAGAGGTTCTGCATTCAAATCTCCCATCTGATGGTCATTGCCTATGTGACGCCATACAAATTCTTTCACCTCTCTGGGACTCTGTCTTCTCATCAATGAAATGAGGTGATTACACTAGATGGACTCTTAGATACCTTCCCGATTTATATCTACAAAACTAGAATTGCCTAGTATCAAGGAGAAGAAAAATATAAAGAAACCAGATGATTCTGGGACAATTTTGTTCCCTCACAGGCACATAAGCTTCAATGAAAGGTAAAATTTACAGCGAAAACACTAGTTACCTGGTGTCTATATTCTCCAACTTCTACTCCTTGCTCCAGAATCACAAATAATTGTAAAAGAGGGCTGGGGAATACAGCAAGACAACTTTTCTTTCTTTTTGCCACCTGTTAGAGAAAAACTAGCTAGTAGAACCTAAGGTTTAAAATGCTTTATTTATTTGAAAGAAGTAGATTTTTTGTTCTTTTTTTCTTTTTTTTTTTTTGGTTAATTACAGAAGAAAAGCTTAAAAGCAGAAACAAGAATATGATGTCTTTTGAACTTAATAATTTCACAGCCAATTTACAGCCCAAAGTGATCTTACATAGAAAGAGTTTATTAGCAGTTTATTAAAATTAGTACTGCACTGTACTTAGGTGTTGTTTTAAATCTTTCACCAACAGATGGGGAGGGGAAAAGAAGAAAAGAGAATAAGCATTTTATATGGTATTTATTATGTGCCAGAAACTGTGCTAAGCAGAAATATCTCATGTGATCTAAATAAATGGAACCTTTGATTAAATTGAATGTCAATGTTGTTATCCATACCAGAAATTTAATGAGGCTATATTTTTATAGTGTAGACATATGTTTCATAATCATGTAGCACCTGTTAGCAACTACGTGAACTATAAGCACAGTGGTGGAAATGGCAGTTAGGTGGTACTGGACCCGGAGTCAGGAAGACCCAAGTTCAAACTTGAATCAGACATTTATTAGCTGTGTGACCTTTGGCAAGTCACTTAACCCTATTTGCCTCAGTTTCCTCATCTGTAATGTGAGATGGAGAAGGAAATGGCAAAGCACTCCAGTATCTTTTCCAAGAAAACCCCAAATGGGATCACGAAGAGTCAGTCACAACTGAACCACAAGCTAGGAGTATTTAGCACATTGTGAGCAAGCATACGCCACCGAATAAATCCTCTACTCTACTATTTATGTGACTTCAAGGAAGCATGTCTCCACACCACCCCAGTAATCCTAATACACAGGGAGCAGTAACACCATAGCATATGAAGCATGTCTATACCCCTAATAGGTATGTAACAGGACAAGTTCCATTAGACAAAAACAATGTGTCACCGTTGAATTAGCAACTCTACTGGGGAAAGAGAATTACAACCCATAACATGTTGGATTAATTACAACCGCACTGAAATCAATATTAGTATATAGAAATGTCTTGTATATGCTGACAGGAGTCAGCAAAATACTTAGAAAATAACTGAGTTCAATTCAGGTTTTTTAAAGAATTAAGAGAAAGAGTAGTGAGCATAAACAAAAGAATATTATCTAACAACGTATAAAACAGAGAGAAGAAAATTATGAAAGGTAGAAGAGAAAAGACACGAGGTCAGGATGAAGGCTTCTACTTCCCCCATACGACCTCCTCAAATTAAGTACAATGGGTTAATATCTAATCTACTAATTAGTGACTAATGAGTGACTCTCCTTTACCAAACCATAAGACTAAATGGATTATGTACTCTTACTGTTTATATACTACTTAGCAGATCGCTCATTCTCCTTCAGGGCCGCAGATTATTTATGTTAAAATTGCACATTTTCAAGATGCAATTCCTTCATAAACTAACAGCATTTGAAGAATATCAGTTATTAGCACCATAACATTCTACTATGTTTATTTATTATGGCTGCATTTTCCCGTTCTTTTTTTTTTCTGGATCTTAAAATTTTAATTGGAAGTTTTAATTAACTTAATAACTTAATATGGCCCCAACACACACCCGCAGAGGCAAATTAAAATTTTACCCTGTTAAACAAAATCCATTCAAGGAAAAAACAGCATAGGCAGGAATCTGATTCTTCACCCTTGGGTGATGTTTTTCTACTTTAAAAAGCTCCTAATCCTTCAGAAACACACTCCCTCCCAATAAAATAAAAATATTTTCAGAGTTACCAATGATAAAAAGGCTTGGGACAATTTAGATTAGCCTTCTGATCTCAAATAGGCCACAGAATAATGAACTAATCAATCAACCAACCCCAAAGTACTTATTAAGCTCCTATAAAAAGCATGAGGCAGTTGTAGGCCCCAGGTAAACACACAAAGAAAAACCTGATACAGGCTTTGTCCTCAAAGTGCTTACATTCTATCAGAAAATATAATGGGTATATATCATGTATTTACTAGATTGGTACAAGGTAACAGAGGGGAGGGGACTGAAAGATTTTTCAGATTCCAAAACAATCCTCCTAATTTTACAGATGAGGAAATAGAAGGCCTGAGAGATTAAGTAATTTGCATAAGGTCACACAAAGAAAGAGGAAGTAAATGGAGATTAGACTAGAACCCAGGTCATGGTGGCTAACAGTCCTGAGCTATCTTTACTCTGCTATTCACATCCCAGTACAAAGCCATGTGACAGTTATCTGTTTAACCAACCCAGCTATGTCCTTTATTATAAGGTAGAAAGAGCCTCTGAACCCAACCAAATTTGGTTGAAATCAGGGTGCTGCCACCCAAATACCTGGGTGATTGGGACAAGTCATATGCTCTGCCCTGGACCTCAGTTTCTTCTACAAGATAGAAGGAGGGAATTGAATAAAAGGCCTGTGAGGTGCCCCCAAATCTAAATCTTTGATCTTGAGGAATTCTGTAAGCCTCCTGAGGGCAAGAATAGTGATAGTCAGTTTCTGTGGGCAAAACTGAAAGATACTTGTAACTGATTTCGATGTCATTAGGCAAGACAACCCTTAAGGCCTAAATCTATGATTCTATGAAATCCAAAATGACTAGAGACCAAATGAGATATTTGTGGCTCCCACAAAGGAACTCATTTCCATATCCAAGTGAAAACCTCCCCCAACAAAAATGTGTTCAAGTTTTATTTGATAAGCCAGAGACGGAAGGAAAATGGGGTATGATTTATTATTAACTTGACACAGGACTGTAGGGTTCAAAAAACAAGCATGTATTAAATATGGAAATCATTTCTGTATCTTAATTCAAGCATTTCTCTAACTAAAACACCATTCTCATTTGTTTCAGGAGAGACATTTAAGTGGTGAAAAGCCACATGAATGAATGAAATCATAAATAGTAGTAAACTACAGGTGTATAGTGGTACATTGGGTCAGAGAAACTTTCCATTAGCAAACTAGATGGAAGTCAAAATCAATGGATCGTAGGAATATAGTTTTAAGGCAAAAGGGAGCCTGAGAAGTCATCTTGTTTAACTTCTTCACATTATAGTCTTTTCAACCAAGTGATGAGAGTGGAAGTCACTGATCTATACCAGGAATGAATTCAAATCCTCAGATTCTAAATCCAGTGTTCCTTTTATTCATGATGCTATGGACAGTAATTACTGTCCAAAATGGTGGAGGTTGGGGAAAGGGAAGAAAGTTGGTATGTGATTCTACCTAATAAAAGAAAAAAAGCTAGGATAAAACCATTAGAAAAGTATACCTTCTTCTTTTATTTTGTTTCCCCTCAAAAAAGAATGCTAATGATATCAAGGACTAGAATTCAAAATTGTAATGATTATCGCTGTATTTCAGAAACCTACAGGAAAGTTCAGAGATTTTTATATGGAAGGGAATTTCAAGGTCATCGGCTAGTCCAAGAGTTCTGAACCTAAAGTCTGTGAATTTATACATACATACACACACACATATATATATATTTGAATAACTGTATTTCATTCAATTAGTTAACCAGGGTAATGGCAATGTCAAAGGAGACAACAGATGTGGTGAAGGTGGAAATAAAATGGGACTTAACATCTAATTGATTATAGGGGGAAGGGGTATGTGAGGGGTAATGAATAGAAGGCAATAAATAGATTAGGAGCTTGGGTGATTGGGAGGATGGCCAATAATAGGAAGCTATTAGGGAAACAGTAATGAATTCAGTTCAGGGCATGCTGAGTTTAAGATTTGGAGATGTGACACAGGAGTTCAGAAGAGAGGTTAGGGCTGGAGTAATCGATCTCAGAATCATCTGCACAGAGATAATAACTGAATCCCTGGAAGCTGATGAGATCTTTAGGAAGAAAGAGAGAAAAGAGAAAGGAAGAGAAGTCAAGTCAAGCCCAGGACAGAGCATGGAAGACACCCACGATAAGAGGGCATGACATGGATGAAAATCCAGCAAAGGAGAATTACAAGTCACAGTCCAACAGGTAGAAAGAAAACTAGGAGAGAAGAGTGTCAGGAAAGGTTTGGGGAAGGTCAGGTACTTGTCCAATGTGATACAGGTAACAGTACATGGAGGAGTAAGAATTTGAACCAGAACTTTCCATTGAACCAAGAAGAGCAAACAATTAGGTATTCCACATCTATACTCCACTAGGCAGTCAGTCAATAAACATTTATTAAGTACCTACTATGTGCCAGGCACTGTGCTAAGCACTAGGGATACAAATAAGAAAAAGAGAGTCCCTGCCCTCAGGAGGCTCACAATCTAATTAAGGAGGACAATACACCAAGAAATCTGAAAAGGAAGAGAGTGGGGGGACAGTCCGGTCCGAGGAAGGCAGTTTTCCTTCAGTCTATTGTGAATAGAGAGTATTTCAGTCTTTGAACTTATATTCCCAATGCCTAATACATAACAGGTGCTTAATGAATGTGCATTTATTGCTTTACTATTAAGAACAATTTATTAAGAATAATTGCAATACAACAACCTGCAACAGTGGAAAGTGGTGAACAGAGAGCCAGATCACCCAGGTTCAAAACACCATTTCTACTCTTTCTTATCAGTGTGTCCTGGAATGAAACACATTGATTCCTCTGGCCTTGGTTTCTTTTCATCTGCTAAATGAGAGGTCTCTACCAGATGCCCTGTGAGTTCCATTCTAGCCCTCACTCTGTGACCACATGGACTACTATATCAAATACCTTTCCTGATAATGAGAGAATCTCTTTGCAACAAGCCACCGCTGGATCCCAATTTCACTCCTTGGGAACCTTAGGGATGCCTGAATGTCCTCAGTGACGGACAAGGAGATTTATCTTTCCCCAAGAGTTACCAGTTTCCAGGAGGTTCATAATTTCAGGTTCTCTGCAAGGGAATAAGGCAGTGAGGTCATAGGATCTTAGGGGTCCATTAACAAGCATTGATTTATTAAGTGCTTATTAGGTGCCAGACATTGGTAGGGGGAGAGGCGGGTGCCCTCAAGTATCCCACAATGCAGTGGGCAAGGTAAAATGCAAATGAGGATGTGCATAGAGGGTAATTTCAGAGGGAAGAACACTGAGACTGGGAGGGGCTTCTGAATCATATCGGCTCCTATATCTCCAATTGATGGGACAGAACAAGGTTGGACCCCGAGCTCAGTTGACTGTATCTGACTTTCATCATCCCAGTCTATGGTCCCGCCTACATGGCAGTTTTGCTGTTTTACGGAGCTTTCTGGAGCCGTCAGGTAAAATAATAAAAAAAAATGTTAATGCACATACTACAGAAAGGCTTATATTGACTGTCATTAATTCCTACTTTCAGCAAAATCCTTCATCTGGGAGTTATTCCAAAACATAGGAGTTAATGACACTAATATAAACCATTCCAAAGAAGCATGTGTTTCCTGAGCTTTATTCCCATGACTAAATGCCTTTTCAATGCACTTTTATTTACTGGGATAGAAATGGCTTTTCCCCATGCTAGACTGTCAGAACTCTGAAGGCTGCATTAAACCCCCTTTATTTTATTTTCTTATTTTGATTGGTGGGGGGAAGGGAGGAAGGAAAAGGGACAAAGAAACACTCTTAGGCATTTTCCCCACTAGGTCCATGGCTGAACAAAGGCCTTCTGGTAGGATATACTGTTTGAAGTCCACAGCCCCAACTGAGCTCTCGCTTCTCGCTTTCTTAAATCTACCATCCACATGGCTGCCAAGAGACCCTTGCTAAGCCACAGTTATGATGATGTCACCCTCCCACCTAAAAATAGCTAGCAAGTCTACAGCGCTTTAAGGGGTACAAAATGCTTTACCTTTACCTTATTTGACCCCCACAACAACCCTCTAAGGTAGTATATCCATTTCAAAGATGAGCACACTGAAGCTGAGAGAGGTCAGGCCATAAGTGAGGCAGTATGTGAACTCAGTTCTTCATAACTCAAAGTCCGGCACTCAACCCACTGCACTACCTAAGTAGATGCCTCATGCTCCTAAAACCTTCTGGGCCTTCCAACTAACTCTATGATAAAATACAACTCCTTGGCCCGTCACTGGGAGCTCTCCACAATCTGGCTGCAACCTATTTATAACCTGGTCCCATTCTTTGCCATCTTCTCTTCTGAATGATTATAATGATCGAGGCTACTATAGAGGATGATTTGGTGGAGTTTGGCAAGGCTGTTTATGATGATGCTGTCATAAACAGAACCATAAAGATATTTATTTTGCTTGGTTCCATACCAGACGTTTCAGGGAATACAAAATCAAGGTGATAGAATGGAAGAGATATGAGATAGAGGGGAGGAGAAGTAATAGAAAAGTACTTTGTGCAGAGTCAGAGGACCTGAATTCAAATTCTGCTTCTGATATCTGTTACCTTAAACAAGCTACAATTCCCCTGAGCCTCAGTCTCATTGCGTATAAAATGGGTGGAAGGGACTAGATGGCTTCTAAATCCCTTCCAATGCTAGATCTCTGATCCCATCTGCTGAGAAAGAAGACTGACCACATCTTCTTTCTTCTGCCACCCTGAAGATTTGAACTTCCTGAGCGCTATCTGGGTAACTGAGGCGAGAGGACGCTGCTGATGGAGCCAGTCTGGCAAATCATCATGTGGGGATCAGTGAGTGGTAGCTGCCACTCACAGAGTTCCACAAGGTAGACGAGAGTGGCCAGAACTGTTGTTACAATGAACATGGCTGCTTTCCAAGACCCAAGCTGAGAATGACCAAGATGGCTGGAGACCAGCCCACAGAGGCACCTCACATGCTAAAGGAGAGAAAAGGTCTAGACTCTAGAGCACAAGAATGAATGACCCAGAGACCGTCAATGATGAAGACTCTTTTGCTTGATGAGCAATTTCCTTTTCCCTCTTCCTTTCCTTTGCCTAATCATAGTCTCCAAGAATCTTCCTTGATTCCTTTTCCATGAGATGAAAGTGCCTTAGGAATGGTATCCAATGGCAACTATCAGGTCTGAGGAGGAGCAAGGAGGACGTTTAGGAGATGCCTGGATGTGTGTGGCTCATTCTGGAGCATATACTCTGCTTGTCTTTATTTTATCTATGTGTGATAAGCTATTCAATCCTAGAATGTTGGGCATCTGAGTATTGAGAAGGTAAGCAGCAGAGAGAAGAGAGCCCAAAAATGGGGCAAGAGCTCCCAGGTTGCTGCGGGTTGTACAATTTCTGCTGTATTACCCAATGACAGACAGCATGGCTTGGTACACTGAAAACTGATCTTAGAGCCAGGAAGACCAGGGTTCAAGACCCATCACTGACAGAGTAGCAAGTGTATGACAAGTGAAAGGATAAGTATCCTCTTGAAGCCCAAAACAATTCTCTGAAAATAAAAGTTAAATAGAAAACATAAAACTGCACTGGTAGAAGAAGTTCTTGATAAGAGGGATCCTATACCAGTGAAATAATGATGATGATGATGATGATGATAGCAGCTAACATACAGACATAGAGATGTGTGTATATGTAGGCATATTGATACATGTACATACGTACGTGTGTGCATACATATGAAATATATAATTATATATACACACATATATTTCAGCTTATAGTTTACAAAACATTTTACATATATTATCTCACTTTATCCTCAAAAGCAACTACTATTGCCATTTTACAGACAGGGAACCTGAGGTTAAGTTTACTTACTCAGGGGTCACATAGCCAGTCAGTGTGTAAAGCAGGATTCACACTGAGATCTTCCAGATTCTAGCCACTATATCAACATGCTGTCACTGTTCTCACCCCCAGGAAGTTTACATGACATCCTAGGATCACAGATCTAAATTTGGTAGGGATCTCTGGGGGCACTGCATTCAACCCCCTCATGTAGGAAAAAAAAAAAGAACCTAAGGCCCAGGGAAATTAAGAAACTGTTCCAGAGTTCTGTATGCCTAAGCCAAAAATGAACAAATAAAAATAACATGCAGCATTCCATCTAATTCCTTAGAGAATTCCTGAACCTGAAGGGGGTTGGAATGGGGATGGAGGGAGGAGGAGAATCTGAGCATCTCTGGACTAACCACTCGCTCTCTCTCTCATGGCCAGAGGGTACATTTGATTCCATACATGGACAAAAGAAAAACTAAAGGCGAATGCTAAGATGAGAGCTCAAGGAGAATGCTGACGGGTGGGTAATTCAGACATTGTACTCCCTTGCAGGAGAATTAACAGAGCGACTCGCTGTCTTCCTGAATGCAGCACAGAGAATATCTGGGCTGCTTACACTTCCTTCCATCTCAATTTCCCCTTTAAGCATTCTATGTTCTAGCCCGATTAGACTGTTAGCAGATCCTCAAACTGTGTATTTGATCTCTATTTCTGTGCCATTCTTTTCACATGCCAAGTCTAGAATGCATTCCTCCCTCAACACCATGTCTCAGAATTATCTTCCTTCCTTCCTAAATTACCAACTCATCTAAGAAGCCTTCCATGATCCCCAAAGCATTCACCCACAGTTTTTAGTGTTCCCCATACAGAAAAAATATAAGCTTCTAACAGGAAAAGGCTATTTTTCTCTCTTACATGAAACCAAAAAAATACAGAACAAAACACTCTATGTCCATAGTAGTTGCTTAATAAAGCTGTTGAATGTAAGTAAAAAAAAAAAAACAAGAGAGAGAAAAAGAAATGTAGCTAACTTGTGATGACAACAGTAACAACAGACATTTACAAAGAATTTAAGTTTTCGAAAGGGCTTCATATACATGATAACATCATCAATTCAGTACCCAAGTGCCATGCTGGCGTTAGAAGCTGCACCGTTTAAGAGAATGTGTTTCTTATAGGTTACCACGTTGAGTGTGCACTTTCGGGATGGCTAAGAAGAAATAATTCTGCAAATGATGCTGACTCTCCAGAGCTACCATCAGATGTTGCCTTCTGATTCACACAGACCTAGAATAAAGTACTCCTACCTTCCTTCCAATGAAGGAAACTTGAAAGAACATTGATAGGGAAGAGGAGAAAACACACATTCACATACAGGAATGGTTTCCTTTGACTCTGTGAAGACACTGAAACTCTTTTTCCTTGAGGTGTAAGTGTATTATTTTGAATTCTGCTACCCTATAATCCAAATACAAAAATTTTTTTAAAAGGCTGCCTTGGTTGGCATTAATTTCAATGAAAATAAATCCACATTATTGGCCTGGCATTCCCCAATTTCCTGCACAGTGCATCTCATGGCATCATTAAGCTTTATTTGAGCATTGCTCTGTAAAAGACATATAACCAAGCTCCAAACAGCAACAGCAGGGCCACGCAAAGTACCTTATTTATTTGGATCTTTTGTAAGGACACCCTGAAGCACAATTTCCAGCACAGCTCTATGAACTTGGGCAGTTGGGAAGCTACAGCAGCAGGCTCACCAATCTGGTACCCGGAGACAAAGCAGCTCATATCTTTCAGCAAATGGGCTTTCCTGCCCCGGAGCTAGAGTGGTGAGGGCCAGCCTCCAAAAGGATATGGGCTTTGCAAAGAGCAAGTTTGGATGCAGACCAGATGGGGAAAAAACTGCGGAAGAGCAGGGCACAAACAACTCTAAGAGGGGAATGCCCTTTTCAGCTATGGGCATCAAGGTCATTTGTCAAGGCTCTGGTCAAAGACGAAAGATGATTATGAACGGGCCCTACTTTCCAGCTACCAGTCCATAACACCAGTTTCATAACTAATTTGTGCCTTGGACCCCCTTTGGCAGTCTAGTGGAACTATGGACCCTTTCTCAAAAATTATGCTTGTTTTAAAATTTATAGAAGATATAGTAATTTCAAAAGAAATAAATTAAATTGAAATATAGCTGTTGCAATATTTTTTTTACATGTCCAAAGTCCTCAAACTAAGAACTCTAATAACAAATAATAAGAAGAAAGCCATGAAATTCCATGTCTCCTTTCTTGGCTGGAAGCCTGCTTAACCCTGAGCCACTGGGTTATCCTTTCATGTCCAACACAGTGTGGCTCTGAGGTCCCGTTAAGCTCTGAATCTATGAGCCTTCTATTTGAAAACACGAGAAAACAAAAAATTCCGAGTACATTCCCAATGGAGGAAACTATTTCCTTAGAGTAATTAAGGAGCCATGGAGAAAACTAAGATGGTTACACCTTTGAAAAGTTATATGTCAGTGCCATTCTACATGTGGAAGACAGGGGCTCCCTTTTCATAAAGAAGACAAATGAAGATCAGTACTCCATCAGCATAGCAATCTTATGTAAGTCTTAATATATATGTGTGTGAATGTATGTATATGTGTGTATATGTGTGTGAATGTATGTATATATGTAAACATATGTCTGTGAATGCACATATATATGTATATTGTGTGAATGTATGTATATATGTAGGCATATGTCTGTGAATGCACACATATATGTATATGTGTGTGAATATATGTGTGCATATGTGTATGAATGTGTATGTGTATATATGTAAGTGTGTGTATATAGGTATGAATATGTGTGTATGCATATATGTGTATGTGAATGTATGTATGTGTATGCATGTGTGTGGATGCATGTATATACATATGTGTATATGTGTGTTTGAGTGTGTGTGTGTACGTATATGTGTGTGTGCATGTATATATATAAAATATTGCTACACCCACAAAATGTTGGTACAGCTTTTGGTAAGTAATAGAAGAAAGGAAGGAGAAACCCAATAGGAGGTAAGAACGTACTAAGGAGAGAGTGTGGCAAGAAAGATTTTGTGTGTGGAGTATGAAATGGGCCTTCAGAGATGACACTGCACCAGAGAAGGGCAATCCAAGGGAAATGGATTAGTTTCATCCTTTCTAGGAATACAGATCTGGACCAGGGGTTCTTAAAGTAAGGTTCACAGGATTTCTAAAAGTCTATGAACTTGGATGGGAAAAGATATCTTTATTCCAATAGAATGAGTTTCCTTTGTAATCCTATGTATTTTGATTTATGTATTTAATAATATCACTCTGAAAAGTCTTGGTCCATTAAGTTTCAGATGGCAAATGGGGTCTAGGGCATAACAAAGATTAAGAACTCCTTATCTACACCTCATATGGACTTCAAGTCTTTGAGTTCAACCTCCTCCGCTGAGATATGAAGAAACTGAGCTCAATGGAAGTTAAGTGGCTTGTCCAAGGTTTCACAGATAACAAGTGAAAAAGTCAGGTCTGGAAACCACGTCTTTTGACCCCAGAGTCTTTACACTCTCTTTTATTTTTGTTGGCTTTTTTTTTTTTTTGAAATCCATGCTCACATTTTGACTTCTCCCCAGTAGTGCTTCAGAACACAAGCACCCTAGGAAGGCTGTCATATCCCATATATGTGGAAACATGGTCATCTGCAAGTCTGGTCACCTGACCTAATAGCCTGATAGAAACAGAAAGCACAATCGCTTTGGTGAGGTGGGGGTCATTCTGATTGCACATAAATTTCTGCATCAAGTTCACATCCCTATATTTGGCTTTGCGCCTATTTTACAACCCATCATGATTCAAAATGGTAGACTGAGAGTTGACAGTGATGGAGGAGGAAGGTTTCTTTTTGTTTTGTTTTGTTTTTGTTTTCTTGTGTAAACATTAAAATTTAAAAAGGCTTTAGAAGGATAACCAGTCACAGAATGAATAGATGTTACAAACATAAGGCAGGAAGTTTATTCCATAGGAAAGGAATACTTCCCAAGGAAGGAAGTCATCTAAGCCTCAGAACACTAAAGTCATATCTCAAGTCTGAATGTAAAAAAATGGCCCCATATATGTGGACGGCTCTCCTAATGACCAATACTTAAGATCGCTAAGGAACCATGCAAAGGTGATGAGGCAGATTCATTTAGCAATCCCTAATGTCCTACCTTTCCAACTCTAAGGTCCTCAGATCTAGGATTTTTTTTCTGTGGTCCAGGAAGAATTCTGTCCAACTACTAATGCCCCTTCCAAAAAAAAAAAAAAAAACTTAGCTTCCTTTATTTAGTTAAGAAAATCATGCTAATTTCACCCACTGCCAATTTTATATTATAAACATACAGAGTGCATACCTCTTCTGTCACTTTAAATTAGAATGACCAAGTATACAAAATGGAGGGAGGAGAATAGTTGGGAGAGCTAACTCTCCCAAGAATTTCGAAGACAGCAGAGAAAAGCACTCAAAATAAGGATGATCCGACAGAAATGGGATTTCTGATCACCTTAGCCCTCCAGAGCTCACATAAAGCATGCAATTTAAAAAACAAAATCCACCCCACACAATGACCTGAGGAGTGGAAAGGGAACAGGGATCACCCCCAATTCTGCACCAACCACCACATGATCTTCCCAGGCCTGAATGCAGGACCACAGAGAAGTACTTCTTCCAGCCTGAATATCTGGAATGTGGGCAACGCTCTCCATGCTTCCTGAAACCCCCACCCATTTCCTAACAAACAATCCCTGACCTCGTCCTCCCCCAGCAGCATCCTGGTAGACAAGGAGAAAGTAGCTTAGGATAAGCACCCTGCCCCATGCATTTCCAAGAAGGTATTGGGGTCTCCTTTAAAGAACTGGGTTTGGAATCAGGAAATCAAGCTTCAGATCCCATCTTTGTTATTTTCTACCTTGTCCGATCGCAGAGAAGGGACTCCCTCTCTCCTGAGCCTCAGTTTCACCCTAAAAATGAAGGGCCTGCAAGGCAATCCCAAAGGGCCCATGAGGAAGCACTCTATCCGCCTCCAGAGAAAGAACTGATACTGGCTGAATACAGACTGAAGCAGGCTATTTTTCACTTTCTTTCTTTCATTTTTTAAATTTGAGTCTTCTTGTACAAAATGACTAATATGGAAATGTTTTACATGACTGCATATGCTTAACCTATATCAGACTGCTTACCATCTCAGGAAGGGGGGAGGGGAGAGATAGAATCTGAAGCTCAGAACCTTTTTAAAATTAAAAAAAGTTTTAACATGTAATTGGGGGAAAATAAACATATACACACACATAGACATAGACACATATACATGCATGCATATATGCATAGATATATACATATATGTCTACGTATAGGTGAGGACTGGATTTGGTAACATCTTTTAAGGTGCCACTTCCAGCCCTAAATCTTTGGGACCAATCATAACTCTAAGACCTAAAAGGGACACCCCCAAAAAAGGTACAGAGTATTCAAACGTGGGACAGATAATGTTAAGAGCGAAGACCAAGTAAGCCTGGGGAGGAGGGCGTGTTTCAATTGTTTTTTTTTTTGTTTTGTTTTGTTTTGCTTTTTGGTCTTTGAAGCACAAGGGCTAAGCAATACCTGATACATAATAAATGCTTATCCATCAAAATAAGTATATTAAACTTTGAAGTCAAACATTGTTTAACTGAAATATTATATGCCTTCAAGACGCTTACCTTCTATCAAATGAGATAATTATAAAGCACTTAGCAGTGTGCCTGACACATAGTAAACAACATATGAATATTAGTGATGATGATGATAATTCTAAATGTAACAACAAACATTTATTAAGTGCCTACTGTATATCAGACACTATGATAACTGCTAGGGACACAAAAACCAAAGAGAAACACTCCTGAGTTCGAAGAATTTCTCTCTCAAGGGAATTCAACAAGCATTTATTAAGCACAGACTGTATACCAGGTACAGTGCTAGGTGCTGAGGGTACAAAGAAAAAAATAAAATCGTCCTTGCCTTCACATATACACACTTAAAAAATTAAATACACCGCATTGGGGAGGAAGCGCTAAAAGTCGGGACAATTAGAGAAGTCCTCATTTAGGAGGTGGTGCTGGTACCAATGAACATCTGGATTTAACTTGGTAACAGGCATCATTTCTATAAAACGCTAATGCTCCCAAAACATTTTCCCTACAAAATCCAGAGATAGATATTGCAAAAAAAAAAATCATCAATCACAATTTTCTATTGTTTCCTGCTGTTTCTTGCAACCTGTGGTCAGCATGACAACAAGTGCAAACAGAGTGCTCCAAGCTACACTATTAAAGTTAAAAACTTTAAAGAGCTATACAGATACTGACCAGGGATTTAATCATCTTGAGCAGTCTGTCAGTCAGTCAACAAGTATTTACTGAGCCATTGCTATATGCCAGGCATTGTAACCCAGGACAAATCACTGGACTGTTCTAGGTCTTATTTCTTCCTCATTTCTAAAATGAGGGCAGGACGAATTTTATATTTATATATATAGTATGTGTATATGTATACACACACATATATATATATTTGTATATGTATATATATACACACATGTATGTACATATATACATATATATTTAAGACACTGTCTATCTCTTTTCAAGTAGTTTTTAACCTTTTCTTGCATGTGTCCTGGGCCCCTTGGGGCAACATGGTCAAGCCTATACACAACTTCTCAGAATTAAATTTTTAAATAATTAAAGGAAATGCCATATTTCAATTAAGAGTTTAGTGAAAATTTAAAAAAAAAAGTATTTTCCCCTAAGTTCACACCCTGCAATCCACCCAGAGACCTCTTGGGGGTCCATGAACCCCCATGAAAGAACCCGTGCTCAAGATCCATGATCCTATGATCTCTGAATCTTCCTCAATGTTTAATAAGATGTGATGCTCATAATAGGTACATAATATATGCTGGTTCTATTATGGAATGATTGAGTTTCAGAAGAGAATGGGAAAACAACTCCCCAAAAAGAATTAGTTGAATCAATAAAGGGGAAACCTCAAAAGGAAGCATGAATAACTGTCTTCAAAAATGTAAAGAGATAAGTCAATCAATCAGTCAACATTTATTAAGCACCCACTATGTGCTGGACACTTACTGAACGCTGGAGATACAAAAATTGGCAAAAGACAACCCCTGCCCTCAAGGAGCTTACAATCTAGTAGTCATGAAAAAGAAGGCAAATCTAGAGCAGGAAGAGTCTTCAGGGACCATTTAAAATGTAAAGAAACTAAGTGGAATGGTGTACAAAAACACTTTGTAAACTTGCCCATGCCATGGTCATGTTGTAAGGACTCAAAGCCAAGAATGATCCCTTGAAATCCGCCTCTCCTTTGAATAAACTAAAGAAAAGTCTTTCTCTACTTCTTCTGACCATAGGGTGACAAGAATCATTATGGAAAAGGGGATCTCCACATAAGCCCCATGGTGGAAATGGGGGTGTCGGGGTGCTAGGCGGAAGTCAGTGTCTGCTGTCTCTGTTTTTGGATCTAATGAACAGGTCTTTATGAAGCTGTTTCCTCTTTAAAGCACCTTCCCCACCAAACAAGGGGACAACTGATACACCTCTTTAACTAAGAGGTAGCGGGTGGAATTTCAACACCACCCAAGACCCAAGTGTGCATTTTCCTTCACTCTAATAAACTCATGAAGGCATTATCTTCCAGTTGGAAATCCTTCCTGACCACAAAGGCAGTTTTAGACCTTTGTAACATAGACAGCATCCCTTCACTGGGGCTCTTCAATAATTAATCTGAACAGGACTTGTTTGGGGGCATATAATACACATGGATTTGGATGTGGAGGAAGGAAGACGGAGTGGCAGAGGAAATTTGCAAAGAGGTTAAAACACATGGCAAATTCCTGAAAAACAAATAAATGAACCCATCCTACATGCCATTTGGATTTTTGTAAATATTAAAATAATAGGCAGTGAAAGAACTATAATTATAAGGGATCCAAATATTGGTGATTTTGATTTTAACCAGACTGGTGATTTCATCAGTTTAAATGGAGTTCCCAAGCAAGAAAATTCCACCTACCAATACAGATCAGAACCTTCTCTGTTCCTTATACTCTCAAACAACTGCCTGGGCCAGAGCATGGAAAGGATTAGTGACTTGACAAGAGCTTATATCGGAGCCACAACTTCAACCCAGAAGCTATGGACACTCACTATACTATAGGACATATCTCACATTCCTATATTCCCATCCACCCTTTGCTGCCTCTCAATAAATTCTTACCCCTGGCATTACCCTCCCCCATATCCTAATGAATATAGCGGATAGAATGCTTCACTTGGGAGTCAGAAAGACCTGAATATGAGTCCTACCCAGACGTGACCCAAGGATAGTTATTAGTAGCAAAAACCGAATCTACTTCACTGGCACATCCCAAGGATCAGTGTAAAACACCCTAATACATGCTACCCATTACTACTATGATCTTCAAGAATTCATGGAACCCAGAGGACCAGGGAACTGGGCCACTGCAATCCTGGCCCAGATAAAACATCAGGTATGCGAGGATGGGTCTCAGCTGAGGACTTAGTACCATTATCTTCAGTATCTTTCCTTCTGTTCCCTTTCCCCAGGACCTACTCTAATACCTCGGGCCAATCAATCAACCTGTTCTTTGGCAGAAAAGCATTGGAGATGGCCCGACTGTATTTATCCCACTTTCCAGGGCACAGGGCACTGGTTTAAATTTCACTCAATCAACTCCATCTGGGAGAATTCCAAAACTTGCCTGAAACTGCACCTCTTCCCCCCCAACCCCGCCCCTCAAACACCCCCACAGCATTCGACCATCTGTAGTCCAAGAACAAGTCTGGAGAGGGGAAAAAATGATTCTAAATTAAAAACTCATTTTAAAGAAAAGTAGAATTAAACTGTTCTATAAACATAATAAACCACAGTAAAAGCTGGGTCCCAATAAATAGCTGACTCTTGCCCAGAGCCATTAGAATCCACAAGCGTATTTTTAAGTTTGCCAGGAAAACAGTGTATTTATTCTGACCGTGATTTGTCTTATGTGGCTTCATGTTCTCCCTCTCATGTTTCTTTCATACATTTATGGTGATGGGTGGGATGTGGGAAGGGGGTGGGGGGAAGGAGAGGGGAAAGGTTGGTCCGGAAATACGTTACAGATTTCTTCAAGCATTGAGAGAGAACTCTGAAAGATTATCCTTTCTTTGTGGAAAGTGCCCCCCGGGCCCCAAGACCAGGATCAGATGACAGCGTCTTCTCTTTTTCCCCGTTTCAAAGTTTCATTTTCATCTGTGTCCCTCCAGAGCCTGGTACAGTGCCTAGCATGTAGTAGGTGCTTAATATATGCTTACAGGTAAATTACAATTACAAATCACCGAAAGGGTGTAAATTATATAGTGGAGTGACCCAATATCCTAGACTGGACCACAAACCCAAGGAAAATTTGAACCTGTGATCCGTTATGAAGCTGGAGGCAGTGGGGAAGTGGGTCCTGGCTGTTTTTCTATTTGTTTGTAATCATTGTAATGATGGTGCCAAAGTTACAAAAAAACAAGGATGAAGGCAGTGAAGACTTCCAAGTAAACACAAATTAATATGAGGTTCAGATCCAGCTCCTAACATTGAGCTTCCAGAGGTTAAGGCCCAGCGGGCCCCTATGACAAGTCATGGCCTCTCAGAGCCCAAACGTAAACCTGGCAGGTGCTGTCCTCTCCAACCTCCTCGTTTTACAGAACAGGAAACTGAGGTCCAGAGAGGTTAAAAGAAGCTTCAAGTTAGAGGGTTAAAAGGTACAGAAACCCTCTGGCCCCTGTTTGTGGAATGTTCTCCTCACACCCCTTCTCTCAGAGTCGCTGGCTCCCCACAAACCCCTTTCTAGAAGGGGCTTTTCTTGGTTCCTGCACACCAGCGGTGCCTTCTCTCCTATAGATACCCTTCATTTACTTTATATAAATCTTACATGTAACTATATATGATTATTATATGCGTATATTCCAGTGGGAGACAATCTATATATTTATTTGGATATGTAAATGCATATACACATGTATAGCTATGTGCATTATGTGCATTATGTGTATGTGTATATGTATGTATTGTGGGGTATGTCTATGTATGTGTGCATATGTGCATGTGTGTATATGCATAAATATTTGCATATATTATATGTGGGCATAGATATGTAAATGTGCAAATATACACATATGTATTTACAGGTGTATATATGTATAAATGTGTATATGTGTATCTTTGTATGTACATATATGTATTATATGTACACATGTGTATGTGTATATGTATGTGTGTTCATGTATATTTGTGCATTCGTGTGTATATTATTTAGATGTAGATTAGACATGTACATCTATATGTGTGATTATGTACATGTGTATTATATATGTATCTATGTGTAAGGTATGTACATGTGTATATATGTGTGTTAGATATGTACATGTATGGATGTGTATATCTATAAATGTGATTACGTATATAGATATGTGTATGCACTGATGTGTATATTGCGCGTTTACATATGTGTATATGTGGACTGTATATATACATGATTATGTATGTGTATCATATATATATCCGTATGTATTATATACATGTCTATGTGTATAGCTATGTCTATATGTATATTTTTGTGTGTGCATGCATGTGTTTATGTATATAGATATGTATATTATGGATGTGTATATGTATATATGCTTACATATGTGTGTAAATATGGATGTTTATGTATGTGTATATCTGTGTGTATTATATATATATATGTGTGTATGTGTATAGGTATATTATGTGATTATGCATATATGCACATGCATTTCTTGCATTAGATCAACATTCAATCAATAGGTATTTATTAATGAAGATCTTACAATAATAAATATTTTTGATACAAAGAAAAAGCAAAAACAGTCCTTGCCCTCGAGCAGCTTACATTCTAGTAGGAAACATTATATACAGATAAAAAGATACACGTATGGTTCATGCGATATATATTATATTGTATTCTATCATTATATGGCATGTGATATGGTAAGTCACTATATGCACACATATAAATATACACGTGTGTGCGTTTGATATGTGGCCTATATACTGTGTATGTATAAATACACCTATGTTGTATATACTGCATGTATACACATATGTAAACATACTTTTTTGCATCAAAAATGCTTCTCTTCATCAGACCTTCACTACTAAGTGCCTACTGACTGACTGTTGATCTGTTGTTGCCACCTCTCTTTATACAAATGGCAGATCCATCCTAACACATTCACTAATTGATTTCTAGTTAGCTAAATTGACCGTCAGTGGCAGAACCTGGATTTCGAGCCAAGCCCCTGGTGGCCGCTCTTCATTCAGCCTTCTTTCCACAACTGCCTCGTCCTTCAAAGCCATCTAGCCCAAGTACCTCCTGTCAATGAGGAAACCGAGGCACACAGGTCTAGCTCAAGGTCAAAGAGTTAGTGAGCAGTAGACAAAGCCCTAACGTTCAAGTTCAGTGGCTTTACCTCTTTCATGCGATGCAAACAGGAGGGATCATGGGCACTGGAATTTAGCCACGGCCCCCAAACGCTCACATCCATCCTTAACCTAAATGCCTGACGTTCGCTTAGGAAAAGCAGCCCGATGTATTTATTACAAACAGTGCAAGTGTGTCCCTGAGCAGCAGCTGCCATCCGGTCCAATTCAATCGGCTCTGGCAAAGCATAAGGCATGCGGAAGACTCTCAAAATCCTTCCGATGTGGGTCGAGGAAATCAGGCTCACGAAATCAAAAATCTTGATTTGGAAAAGTCCAGTCCTCCTGCGTTACAAATGAAGAAAGCAAAGCCAAGAGAGGCTAGGCAGGCAGAACGTGGAATGGGTGGGATCTGAACCAAAGTCCAGAAACAGTACTGGAAACAATGTGTAAGACCCTTGCCATCAATCAGTCAACAAGGATACCGCTACTATGTGACAGGTTCCATCCCAGGCACTGGGAACACGGGACATCAGAGACCAACTAAACCACCCCTCCAAAACCCAGCGCAACAAGATGCTCCAGCAGAGGACGCCCTGGCATGTCTTCTCCGGTCTTCCAATCTTCTGTTGTGTGTTGTCTTCCCTTATCAGATTGTAAGTTCCCTGAGGGCAGGGACACTCTCTTTTTATTATTTGTATCCCCACTTAGCCCAGTGCCTGCAACATAGTAGGTCTGTTTATTAATAAATGTGTATTGTTAATAAACTGAACTGTTATTGTTAATAAATATGAAATGAATTATTAAATAACCAAACTGAATTATGAAATTGATTTTTTTCTTTAATAATCTGCTTTAGGAAATCTAACACACTCATATATTCATATATATACGAACACACACACATACAGATATATGTTCCCAGTTTCCTTGTGCACGTTGTCTTCTCTTATTCGATTGTAAGCTCCTTGAGGTCAGGGACTATCTTTCTTCCTATTATTTGTATCCCCAGCACTTAGCCCAGTGCCTATCACATAGCAGGTGTGTTTATTAATAATTGTTTATTGTTAATGAATGCTTATTGAGTTGAATTATTAAACAGAATGAATTTCTCTGTAATAGTCTGTTTTAGGAAGTCTAACACATAAATATGAATATACATTCATACACATATATATGTATAAATAGACACAGATGTAGATTATGTGCATATAGAAATAGATGATGGAGCCAGACATGGGGAAAGAGATGGAAACAGAGATAGAGAATCATGAATTCACAGACTGTAAAGGACTGTATCTATGATTTTGCTGGTATAGGGAATTCAGTAAATTACCTCTGCAGGTGGAGATCAGCACAAGTCCTACAACCCAACATTTTGAGGTGCACTGGGGAGTTGGGAGGTCCCCAAGGTGACACAGCAAGTATGTATTAGATGCAAGATTTGAATCTGGATCTTCACTAGTGACAAACAGGCTCTCTAGACCAGGGCTTCTTTTCTTTGTAGCCTAGTTTATTATTTATAGTTGGTTATCAGCAGATTTTATATGTATATTTAAGTTAATGTGTTCCTTTTCTTTTTGGGTGGGTAAAAATTCAATTTACTTATTTTTTTATTAATTTACTTTGATTTATCAACAATCACTTTCATAAGCTTTTGAGTTTTAAATTTTTCTCCCCCTCCCTCCCCAAGACAGTGCGCAATCTGATATAGGCTCTACATACACATTCCTATTAAACATATTTTCACATTAGTCATGTTGTAAGGAAGAATTAGAACCAATAGGAGGAACCACCAGAAAAAGAAAACAAGACAAAGAAGAAGAAAAAAGAATAGCAAATAGTATGCTTCGATCTGCATTCAAACTCCATAGTTGTTTCTTTGGATGTGGATAGCATTTTCCATCATGAGACCTTTGGTGATATCTTAGATCCTTGCATTGCTGAGAAGGGCTAAGTCTATCAACGTTAGTCATTGCATAATGTGGCTGTTACTGTGCACAACGTTCTCCCAGTTCTGCTCACTGCACTCAGCATCAGTCCATACAAGTCTTTCCAGGTTTTTCTGAAGTCTGCCCACTCATAATTTCTTATAGCACAACAGTATTCCATCACATTCATATACCACAACTTGCTCAGCCATTCCCCAGTTGATGGACATCCCCTCAATTTCCAGTTCTTTGCCACCACAGAAAGAGCTGCTATAAATATTTTTGTACATGTGGGTCCTTTTCTCATTTGTATGATCTCTTTGGGATACAGTCCTACAAATGCTATCATTGGGTCAAAGGGTATGCACATTTTTACAGCCCTTTGGGCACAGTTCCAAATTGCTTTCCAAAATGGTTGGATCAGTTCACAACTCCACCAACAATGCATTAGTGTTCCAATTTTCCCACATCATCTCCAACATTTATAATTTTCCCATTTTGTCATGTGGGCCAACCTGACAGATACAATATAGTACTCAGAGTTGTTTTGATTTGCATTTCTCTAATCAATAGTGATTTAGAGCATTGTTTCATATGACTATAGACAGCTTTAATTTCTTCATCTGAGAACTGCCTGTTCATATACTTTGACCATTTATCAATTGGGGAATAGACCAGGACTTCTTAAACTTTCCACTCACAATCTCATCATCACTTCTTATCTGTGGGTCGCCACTGTGACATACTGTTTCAGTCTCCATGGCTACTTTCTTCCTTACATAATTTCAATTGGAACTTGTTCCACAATTACTTTCTTAGTATCATCCCCATGACCTCCATTTCCATTCTCTGTCTAGATCAAATTCGACCATTGAAAACTCATTTGGGTCAGTGCAGACCCAATGATGTAAGACCACAGACTATGACACATGCCCTCAAATCATCTAGGGGAAATATGAGTTCCTCCTCCATGAGAAGTCCTGGAGTTGGGAGGGGTGTGCGTAGAAGTGACATCAAACGATCAGAGATAAAAATTGGGAGCTCAGAGGGACTTCAGGAGCCATCTCGTCATCTAAACCAACTCCTTGATTTTAAAGGGGAGGACAGTGAGGCCCAGGGAACTTAAGTGACTCGTCCAAAGTCACATAGAACGTCAGCCTCGAGAAAGCAGGAAATGTCTTATTTCCTGTTGGTATCTCCAAAGTGCTTTGTAGACAGTTAAGTGCTTAGTATATGCTTCATCCATTCAAGAGAGCATCATATTCTGCTCAACAGGGCTATCACACTACTTTTTCCTTAAAACTTTAAACATTAAACACTTAAAAACAACACCTAATGAATCAACTTTTCAACTTTTCATTTCTATTCTGATAAATTAATCTGAGAATTACTGTTTTGTCATAAAATTAATATAATTTCCTTAATTTTGAAGTGTGATATGGATTTGCCACAGTGATACTCAGGAGTTTGTGTTCTCTTGGAAACACACATCTTTCCAGAACATAGGTCTAATTCTGTAACCAGAGGCAATGGAAAAAATCATTCTACAGACACAGATTTATTTTATATTTAAACTGTTTCCTCTCCATTCCCCAAATGTTAGGACCTGCACAGCTTCTCCCCCACTTATCCCTTGATCATGGCCTAACTGCTAGGTGAAGTGTCTAGTCTTTGACCAGGTGGTTCAATCAACTTGAACATAGCACTGACGTGAAGGGAAACTGGAATTGTTCTCTAGGCAGACTTGTTGGTTTAATTCTCTTCCAAAACTGCTACACACACACTGGACAAAAAGAAGGGAGCAGGGCCAAGATACAATGGACTGACTCCATGGAAACGGATAAATATTTCTTAACAAGTACAAGAATGCTGGATATAGACCACTGTCTTTATTTACAGACAGCTATCACCCATCATCTGGCCTCCTAGTGCAAAGTCCTTCTCTACGGCAGTGGTTCTCAAAGTATGGTCCAGGAACCCTGAAGCCCTATTGGGGCATCAAAGTGGGATGGAGTAGCATGGGATGAAAGGCGGTGAAGTCAAAGCCACTTTCATAATTACACTAAGATGTTTTAATTTCTAATATGATAAACATCAATATCTATAACCCAAATAAACAAAAGCTGTTTGGGATCCTCAATAATTTTAAAGGGGTCATGAGACCAAAACATTTGAGAACCGCTATATAAATCACTGGCTAGAAGCTAGAGGTCGTTTTCTGTATTCTCCTCCTTTTACTGAGTAGAAAGCTGAGACCAAGGGACTTGAAGTAGTTTAATAAAAGGTACAGAGGTATTAACTGGCAAAGACCAGATTAAAATCCAGGCTTTTGCTGCCAATCCATCACTGTTGATCTGAGATGGCATAATACTAATTGCACAAACCTATGAATGTGTAATGGAGAATCTAGGTTCCCATCTTCTCTTCCATTTGGTTGTTTGACCTTGGGAAAATCATTTCTACTCTCTAGGCTGATTTTTGTAAATCTATAAAAGGAGGGGTATGAACACTAACCTCCCTACCAGCTTCAACATTCTTTGTCTCTGTGCTTTTATCCAAGGAATGATTTGCCTTATCTCAACTCCCACACGAATGGATGTCAAGTGATTGAAGAAATGCCCCCTACCAGATCCAAATGTGTGGCCTGACTTAGCTGATAAATTCTAGGGGGCCTGAGACATAGCAAAGTGAAGGGACCTACCCAAGGTTACGCAGCTACAAAGTGTCATAAGTGGGACGTGACCCCGTGTCTTCCTAACTCCAAGCTCAGAATTCTCTCCACCACGCCAATCTACATTCACACCTTCAGTCAAAGAACTGGCATTTCTTTCATCTTGAAGCATTTTCCCCCCACTGGCAGACCGTCTCAATCCTCATCAGTTTTACTGCACCAACAGGACACAGCTTTACGGTAGAGGCGGCCGCTGTCCTGGTCTGAATCAAAGACTGTCTGCTTTCCCCTTGTGTTTTGTTTATCTAGCTATCCGGCAAGTTTCAACACCCTTCACTCTCCTGTACTTTGGAAAATGTCAGAAATTAATTTAAACCAAAGCTCGCCTTTCCACTTAAAAGCACTGATAACATCTCATCTAAATATAACTAAACCTGGGATTACTCAACAGAGTCAGTAAAAACACAATCAAGTGTCAGTGGCGGGAAAAATGATGAAGGAACAGGAAGAGGATGGAGGGGTGAAAAAATGTCAAAACAAAAGCCCATGCTGGAGAATTTATAAGGAAGAACAAACATCCTCTTTGGGAATTACTCTCAGTAACGCAGAAAAGAATTACAGCATATAAACTGAGGTTACATAAACACTCTCATAAAATCCGGGGCTTGATTTACGATGGCCGCCTGTCTCCTACTGTACTTCCAGAGAGGACAGTATCTTGCCAGGAGTACTTACTTCTAAGGTTGTCAACAGCAACCCAAGGAGGTTCTGGACTGGAAGGCCAGTGGTGCTGGGCCGGGGGAGGGAGAAGGGGGGAGGGGGGAGGGGACGGACAGAAAACACTCGAAGAATCTGCCACCAAAAAAAAAAACAACTTCTACAGCCTGGTCCTCTCGCCTGTTATTTACCTACATGCAAATACATGCACCAAGCGCACGCATGTACACACACATACACACAGAGGAAGAAAACAGGAATAAAAATAAGCAAGTGATACAAATCCCGCGAGAGCATTCAGGGTACCAAGAATGAAAACATGAGTGTCCTGCCAGGCTCTTAGGTAGCTCTGGCCTTTGCCAGTGAAGCAACCTACAAGAATCGTGTTTACCCAACCTGCATGATTTGATGATCAACATTAGACAATGTTGGAGGGAATGTATATGTGTGCACATATGTGTGCACGTGTGTATATGTGTAAATATATACATATAAATATATAAATAAATATGTGGGGGCAGCTAGGTTGCACAGGGGATAGAGCGCCAGGCCTGGAGTCAGGAAGACTCATCTTCATGAGTTCAAATATGGCCTTGGACACTTACCAGCTGTGTGACCCTGGGCAAGTCATTTAACCCTGTCTGCCTCTGTTTTCTCATCTGCAAAATGCGCTGAAGAAGGAAACGGCAAACCACTCTATTATCTCTGCCAAGAAAAAATGACCCCCAAATGGGGTCACCAAGAGTCAGGCATAACTCAAAAATGACTAAACCACTACATGTACACGATATACATATATATATATATATGTATATATACATACACACACATATACACTCACATGATTCAGGAAAAGGGAGGGGTCAGTAAAATAATACTACAAATTTCTTACAATTTAAAAAAAATGAGTGATACATAAAAAAAGCCTTAGAAACTTTAGTTACAATTACATCCAAAGGTCTCATTTTTCTACATACTATGAGATAAAGACCTAACAGTAAAAGTAACTCTTACCACCACGTTCCTAGAGCACGCAGGTCTCACAAACAGCTTTCCACCCCCAACCAAACCCGGTTTCCACCTCCAGCTCTAACTCGGGGCACAAGCCATTATTCCATGCCTGGTTCTCAGCTTAGCCCCATCTCTCTCCACTAGAGACTTTAATAAAGTGACTGATCCACCTTCATTTAGTCCAGCTTTCCAACAGATTGCCTCTCATTCTATAAAAGGAGAAAATACCTTGATGGAATTTGTTCTGTAATTAGGTGCAACAGTGCCTGTGTCAGGAGAAAAAAAAAAAAAGAAAACACCACAGATAACTGGAAGAAGATGGAGGGTTTCTGGCATTTTTTTCTAGATGACGCTCATTTCATCCAGCAGAAAGGTGGGACAGAATTGGGCTTGGACACGAGCCTGTCTTGCTAATGAATGAAGACATCAGAGGCCTTCAAGGAAACATCTTTACCTTTGACTTCTTCCTTCTCAAAAGCAACAGAATGTAAATAAAGGACGGGGGGGGGGGGGGCATTTCCCAGAAAGACTTGGGTTTAAAATCCCATCTCTGAAATTTACTAGCTGTGTGGCGGCGGGTGAGTCACTTAATTTCTCTGGGCCTCAATTTTCCGATGAGGTACCTGTCAGTTTTACGTGAATGATTTGTGATTGCTACTCATTAATAATACCACACCCCTGACACAGCCATAGGATTTCCTAGGCTTAGAAAAGCCCACTTTGGTTTCTTTCCTTGCAATCAGATGAATTAGACTAAATCAGACTTTAACAGATACCAACAAAGCATTTCATCATCCGAAAGAAAAAAATTTTTGAAAAATGAATGATTATCAAAGGCCTGATCTCCCCTAACCACTGTGCCATTTGCATGAAAAAAAGTCTAGAAAATTATATACACTAATTAGACAACTACTATGCAGAGCTACAGAAAAATCCTGGTCAGGTTTTCCATCACCCGATTGATTCGGTTCACCCCATGTGCGCCTGGAAAGACCCACAAGTCCAGGTAAACAGCTTTGTTACCGAGGCGATAGCCTTTCACAAGCTTTCAGAAGAATACAGACAAGTCCCTGGCCAGCCTCTGCTCTCCATCCAATTCTCCCAAAGAAACTTCCAGAACAAGACTTTGAAATGGAACTAAACAGTGCCATCTGGTGCGGGGAAAAAAAAGGGGAAAAAGATATTAGCTGAAGAGCAGTGGCGAGTTTGAGCTGGCTGTTCCCAAGTCAGGCACCAGGGCATGATGGATGCCAGGCTTTTCACAGAAAGGGGTGGGGTCCCCAGAACGCAGTTATTTCAAAACACGAGAAATAATCAGCTTCCCACAGCGACTCCTGTAAGATTCCCACCGTTTGGATTCAGCAGCCACTAAGCTATGTAAACTCCTTAAAATAAAATAAAATTAAATAAAATAAAATTAAATTAAATTAAATTAAATTAAATTTAAAAGTATAGGCCCCCTTTTGTAAGCTTTCTCTTGTTTGCTTCATACATGGCTTAAGTATCTCAAGTCCTGGGCATGGCTCATGGTGCTGTGGATGCCGGTTTGTGATTTATCTCATCCCAGTGTGCAGCTTTTGAATTCCATATCTTGCTAAAAAATGAGAGAGTTTGAGCAATATCCCTCAAGGCACGCAAAGCGATGTAATACAGCCTGCTCATCGCCAGGGGGGAGAAAAACAACAACAACAGCAACAACTTTTCACCACCCTGCAATGTTTTCTTGAACTACTCCTGTCCTTAGTACATTTCAGAAGCATTTAGCACGGCCTTAGCACTAAAAATACAATATAATCCATAACCTCGCAGGATGTCACTTCCAGCAAAGTTAATAAAACGGCTGCTCTCATTGATCAGGCTGCTTTTCATAAGCGATTTCCAGTTCCAAATAAGTCAAAAAGCGTATATTAAGTACCTGCTATGTACTGAGCTCTGTGGGAGGCCCTGGGGATATGAAAACAGATATAAACATTCTCTTCCCTTATGGAGTCTAAATTCTACCCAGCAAAATGACATACATGCTTATAAGACAAATACATTAAATTTAAACAATCCTTTGATTTCTGAGATTTCAAGATACCTTGGAGGCAAAGATTAATTTCCAGAATATCCAGACTCCAAAGTGAGATTAGATACTGTGAGCAAAAATTCTATTACCATCGACACAATCTTGTTACGCCAAATTAACACTCCTGAGTCCCCTCTACCCAGTTTAGACCTTGCATGTACACATTTATTTGCAAGCTGTCTTCCCCATCAGACTGTAGCCTCCTTGAGGGTAGGGAAAGCAGGTTTTTTTTTTTTAATTTTCATTGAATCCTCAGCAATTTAGTGCTTTGCACACAGTAAGTGCTTAATAAAAGCTGAATGACTTGGTTTTACTACCCCTTCTAATACCTCAAAGGCCAAATTGAATGCCCATGTAACCTCTGATCAATAGGTTCCAAACAAATTAAGTTTAAGGAAAGTGGGGGGGGGTAGAGAGGAAGAGGGAAGCCGAATTTTAATTCTAAAAAGCAGTGGGAACATTTGATACTTACTAGCTGTGTGACCCTGGGCAAGTCACTTAGCCCCAACTGTCTCACCAAAAAGCAAAAAAAAAAAAAAAAAAAAGTGGGGCTCTGCATCAAATTTCTTCCACAAAACTGAAACAAATACTGTGTCCTTTTTCCAGAGTCTACCCAAGAGCCTATGGCAATGCATCTTTTTGCAGACAGGTTTCATGTTTGTACTTTCAAAAGGCTAACCTCTTTGAATAATCCTGATGGAATACCCACAGACTACGAGACACAGAAGAGCTCGTTTTCCAAAAAACGAAGGAGAGGGGAGAAGAACAGACAAAGAAGAAGGGGAAATATAAAGGAGGACATGAAAGAAAAAAATAATTTTAAGTGACAGAGAAAGCTGGTCAGAGTAAGAATGTGGGGTTCATCATTACTACAGCTGAGCTCACACAGCCAGGCAGCACCTGTAAGGGTTTAACATTTTCAGGAGGGATACGCATACTTAATTGGGGGAAGACTAAGGGGCTCGGGGAGAAGAAGTAATCCTGGAAACTACCCTCTTTGTATAATTCTGCATGGACATTATGGGGAGGAAGTATGGAGGGCAGGATGTGTCTTCTGCTTCTTTTCCCTCTAAATCCTATTTCAACTTCTCAGCCACAGAAAAACAGCTTTCCTCTCTAACAGCCTGCAGATGGTGCTACTGGCCAGTTTTTATTTTTGCAGGAAATTTATTTCAGTTCTTTCACTAGGGGAAGCTAAGGAAAGCTATTTTACTGTCTGAGATGCTCCAATGAAAGGAGGGAGGTGAATGACCTTCCTCTCAAATGGGCCTGAAATTGACCAGCCTGAGATGTGATGGGTGGGTACTTTATGCAATTGATCTGTTACCCAAAAGCCTAGGTAAATAGATTTTTTAAAAAATCACATCACAAATGCCCTATGATTAAAGAACTTTAGAGAAAGAGATAAATGTTAAATAATTATCCATTACAACCTATTCACAGAGACAAAGACATTAAGCGGCTTGACTGGCATCATGAGAGGCCAGGAATAAGAACTGAGATCTCTGAAATTCAACCCCAGGACGTTGTTTTTTTAATTTACTAAGTCACCCTGACTAGTGGGGACTAATTACATAAAAAATTCTTATAGCCGATCTATCCTTCTTGTAAAACAAACTATTATTTTGTCCTGCACTGTAAGTCTAATTTTTTCTAATTTTGTTCATATTTCATGTTTCTTGTATACTGAATATCTAAGACAAATCACACTGATTTTTAACAAATCAGTACCTTCCCCGTAGTTTGTTCTGGATTCTAAACAAACAAGGACGACTTATTACAGGCCTACTATGTGCTGCGCATTAAGCTAAATACTGGGAGTACAGATGGATGGGTGGATGAAAAATCATTTATTAAGACCTGACGATGTACCAAGAACTATGCTAAACTCAGGACATAGAAATACAAAAGTAGAAAAAAGAAGCTTGCATTCTAATAGTAGGAGACACTCACCCCCCCTCCCCAAAAAAGGGTGCCTAGGGAGGGGCACTTTGACCCAGAAATTTACATACGGTGAAGAGGCCATAGCAGGTTGATTGATGTACCCCTTCCAAAAGAAATGGCCCTTAATAAAAACTTCTTCAAAAGCGAAAATAGCTCTGCCCTAGAGAAATTTATATTCAAACAGGTGAGACTATAAAACCTTTCTTTTATAGGAATAAAACTTCAGAGGCCTCAGCTGATGTATATAGTAGTCTCTCCACAAATATTCCCAACTACAAGACTGCTATTGATTAATAATAATTATGTTTTAATTTAATAATAATTTAGTGTAATAATGTTTTATTTAAAGCAAACACATTACAGAATAATAATAAAACATTAATGATTGTATTAATTAAATAATAATAATCATAGCTGCATTTACACAGTGCTTTACATTTTATACAGTGCTGCTTCACATGTTCCACCCCATTTGATCCTCATGACAAACACTGGAGGCAGGGGTTTGTTATTATTACTCCTGTTTTAAAGAGGAGGTATCTATCACATCAGATAAGACATGTCAGTCAATCAACAATCATTTATCAGTGCCTATTCTCGTCAGATATGAGGGCTGGGAGCACGGCATCCACCTACAAAGAATGAAACAATTCCTTCTCTCACAAAGTTTGCGTTCCTACATGATAAAGTAATTTACTGGTAAAGTTAATTATTGGCTGAGCAAAATCAGGAAAGGTCTGAAGAGGGCAGGCAGCATTTCAAGGGAAGAGGGGTGGGTTTTAGGCAAAAGGAATAGAGTACACACAGACATGGAGAGTGAAGGATGTATCAAGGGTAGAGGGGCAGCTGGGTGGCATCATGCCTAGAGTCAGGGGAACATGAGTTCAAATCTATCCTCAGTCACCTACTAGCTCGGTGATCCTGGGAAAATCACTTGACCCAGTTTGCCTCAGTTTCCTCATCTGTAAAATGAGCTGGAGAAGGCAATAGCAAACTACTCCAGTGTCTTTGCTAAGAAAACCTCAAATGGGGTCACAAAGGCTCAGACATGACTGAATAACAACAACAGTATTTTTATTTATTTTGTTAAACACTTCCCAATTACATTTTAAGCTCATTCTCCACTCAGGAAGATAGCCCCAGACTGAGTGATTGGCACCGCTACTCTATACCAAGCTACAAACTATAAAACCTGGCCCCAAAATTCCAGAAATGATCTTTTCTTCCTGAAACTTTTTTTTTCCTGAGCAGTTGAAGTCTTTTTCCTCCACTTAATTGTGGCATAAAATAAATAGGAAATTTGCTTGTACATTTGATCTCCCCACTGAAATTAAAAGCTCCCAAAGGGCTGGGGCTCTGTCATTTTCATCTTTGTAAACCCAGCACTTTGTATATCATTGATACTTAATAAACACCCGCTGAATTAAATTCATTTGCTCAAAAATGGAATCATTTACGCCAGGAAGAAGCAATTTCTCCTTTATCAGTTGCATTCAAGCAGTAATAACAACATGAATTTATTAAACCTCTATTGTGATGAGAGCGATTTAATTAAAAGGGGGAAAAACAATTAAGAACATAGTATCTAGCCACAAATAAGAAAAGGAAGATAAGCTACGTGCAAAAATAATCTTATCTTGATAAAGGCACATGAGAGTAACATAGGTTGTCTGGGTTGGACAACATTCCGTAATTATTTTATTTTGTGTCTGACTCTCTGTGACCCCCATCTGGGGTTTTTCTCAGCAAAGATACTGGAGTGGTTTGCCATTTTCTCCTGAAGCTCATTTTTCAGATAAGGAAACTGAGGCAAACAGGGTGAAGTGACTTGCCTAGGGTCACACAGCTAGTAAATGTCTAAGGCCTCATTTGAACTCAGGCCTCCTGACTGTAGGCTCAGTGCTCTATCCACTGTGCCACCTAGATGCCCCACTGTGATGCTATTATTCTATAAATATAATAATTACTCTTTTAATCACTGTAATAGTGTCCGAGAATTCTCAGGAAGCAAGGAATTTTTCTGACACTGGGGACTAGTGAAGGCGTCATGTTGAATTTTAAGATGGGTACCGAAGGATATTTATGATTTCAGCTGGCAAGAACAGCACAGTGAAAGTCCATTATTAAGCACCTACTGTATATGCCTGCTACTACGCTAAGCAATGGAGATACATTGGAGAAATGGAGAAAGTCCGTCCTGCTGCCCCTCAAAAAGTCCTCACTCTGGAAGAGCTCACAGTCTAACAGGGGAGATTGCGTGGGGTTTGGAGGAGAGGACTGACACCTTTCCTTTCCCCTAAGCTGTATGGAAGGGAGATACTAGATGGCCACCATCATCTGCAGATGGAGAAAAGTCTGTCTAGCTCTCTTCTGCAGGTTTGATATCTCGAAACCTTAACAGCAATTTGATTCTCTTGAGTCAGACACATTCATTCTTCAACCATTCAGTAAAAAAAAAAAAAAAAAAATCGCAGGAAGGTAGAGTTGGAGAGTTTATTACTCAGTTCTTGGGCATAAGCTAGCAGAGGCCCCAGACTGCTTGCTAGGTTACAGCAGAGTATAGTAGGAAGAAGCAGGAAGCAGGAGGGGGGCGTCTAGCCCGTCTTTCTCCTTACAAGTTGGGTGACAGTGGAAAAGACAAAGCCCCTCAGAGTCACACTTCCCTCATCTGTAAAACTCAGATAATACTTACACTGCCTGCCTCAAAGAGTCAACAGGAGAAAAGTGAGTTACTATGAATCATTAGAGAAATCTGAGCTCATCAGATACAAGATCAAGGGTTGAAAAGGGACCCCAGACCCCTAATAAATCGAACCCCTGATTTCACAGATGTGGGAAGTGAGCTCCAAGGAGCAAACAGCAGGAACATACGGTACCTTAGGAACCTCAGACCTGCTCCCTGCTCAACCCCAACTTATTCAGCGTACCATATGTACGAATGGCTTGGCCCCATCACGGGCCATTCTTTACCCATAGACCCTGACCAGCTCACATCTAGAACACACCTTCCTAGACCTCCTTTAGTACTAGAGCCATCCCACTCCATAATCCTTTTATAACTTATCACGGATATGTCATTCATCCCATAGTTCTGCCTCCAACAGCGGCTGGGTGACAAGAGGAAAATTATCTGACATCTCTCAGTTTCCTCACCTGAAAGACGGAAATAACAAGAAAGGATATCGTGAGGTTCGGATTAGATAACGAATGGAACACTATTAATGATAATTAATACTCCCTTAAAATCATTGAGCGAAACGTCTTGTGGGGCAGTAGCGACAAAGCCACCCTTAGAGACCAGAAGAGTGGGGTTCATTCAAGTCCAGCTGCTGGTGTACACTGACCGTGTGACTTTAGGTGACATATTTAACCTCTCCGGGCTGCAAGGACGATTCTGAGACGAAGCTGAAGAAAAGACATCGACTGGAAAGCTGATGTCCCTAAGCCAATTCAATACCACGTCCAGTTCCATCTATATGGTTGCTTATTACTATTTTATTATTATTTAATTACTATTACTTTTACTATTATTATTTTATTTTGTATCAATAAGTATATATCTTGTAATTGTTTTCATTTCATTTCACATTAGGACATGTTTTACCATCCAACACTAACATACCAGCTTCTCAAGGGGCAGGACGTTATCATTTCATGGTCCTCCCTGGGCCTCAGTTTCCTCATCTCTAATAGAGGCAATGGCCTCCATGTCCCCTTCTATTCCTAGATTAATGATCCCTCCCATCCAAATCCCTGGACATTCTCAGAGGTGCCCAAGCCACTGAGCGCTCTCTCTGCATACAGCTGGTACTCCCTAAGTGTTACTCCCAAGTAGGAATCCTCCAGACTCTTGACAGCTAAGTCACAGACCCGGAGCCCACAGATGCTGCCCCAGGGAGCTCGGTTCTGCTGACTGGTGCCATGTTTTCCACTCAGTGACTGCATTCCTCTTTCCCCTCTTTGGTAGACCCTGTCCTCTGATTCATTTGTGATTCCAGGCCGCCTGGAGCCACACAGGGCCTGAGGCATTTCTGTTTGCTTTAAGGGCGATGTGTCTGACTGTCACTATTGTTCAAAGCATCAGAGAAACCACAGGACATAAGGAATCAGAAAAGATAAGAGAAGGCTGATGGGAAGGAGGATGGGAGAGGGGGTACAGCAGAAAGAGAAGGAAGGGAAAGAACGCAGAGTAAGAGGACTCTTGTCCAAAGCACAGTGTTTGCTCGATGACAAGCATGATTAAAAAGACACGCTTAAAGCGGCATTTCAACACCTCCAAGCGCTGACCCCACAGTCAGAAAGGCAGTACTCCCCTGACATGCACAACCTCAAGAATGGGTTGGGTATTAACCTATACAGGATGGGACAGATATATAGCCAAGTGGGAGATGCTGTTGGAGGGCAGCTGGGTACCGTGGATAGAGTGCCTGGCCTGGAGTCAGGAGGACCAGAGTTCAAATCCAGCTTTAGACATTTACTAGCTGTGTGACCCTGGGCAAGTCACTGTTTTCTTCAATTTCTTCACCTGTCAAATGAGATGGGGAAAGAAATGGCAAACCATTCCTGTCTCTTTGCCCCAAAAACCCCAAATGGGATCACAGAGTCAGACATGACTGAAATGACCAAACAAAGATGCTAATGGAATCAGAAGTGATGGGAGGTAAATGGAGATCAGGAAACAAAATTAAGCAGCAGGAGCGATGTGGATTAATTGGATAAGAGAAGCTTAATTATGGAAAAGATCTCAGACACTACCCAGTATACTCCCATCACAGCATAAAAGTATTGTACATTTGAAGCTCAGATGGCCATTTAGGTCAATTCTTTTGTCTTACAGGTAAGGAAACAGAGGCACAGAATGGTTAAGTAATTTGTCCAGAGTCAAAAGATAGTAAGAATCCAAGTCAGGATTTGAACCCAGGTACTCCAAGGTCTCCTTTCATCTTACAAAGATGGTGACAAGTGGATAGAGTACCGGCCCTGGGGTCAGAAGGACCTAAGTTCAAATTCGGCCTCAGGTACTTGACACTTACTAGTTGTGTGACCCTGGTCAAATCACTTAACTCCATTGCCTAGCCAAAAACAAAACAAAACAAAAACAAAAACAAACAAAAGAAAAAAACAAAGATGGTGACAACAAAATGTGGTGAAGCACCAATGGTCAAAGAATCATTTAACAGCAAGGGTCTGCACTAGACTCTAGAAAATAGGTCTCTAGAAGCCAAGTCCAGCAATCTTCCCACCAGACCATAATGCATCAGTTGTGTCATATTATCCTTGCCTAGAATGTAAACTCCTCGAGGACAGGGATTTTCATCTATTTATCTGCAACCTCAGTGCCTGACATGGTGGCCCACACTGGAAGTGTTTATTGATTGAGTCAAAGTTTAAAAAACATTTAAACCTCATCTTTAATTATATTTGAAAAACAGTAGGAAATAAAGATATGCCATTGATGTTTAGGTAAGAAATTGTTATTCACATGTTCAAACTCCAGAACCACTGATCTGGATTTTGATGCCTTTAAATGTCGTAGAGCCTATTTATTATTAAAGACAAGGCTTGTTAGCATGAAGAAAACAAAGTGGTGATTACTTTGAGCCACTGTGACTTTATCAAGAATATGTTCTAATCAAGACCTCCTTTACTGTACTCTTTGGTCAGTCCCAACCTTGTGTATGGCATTCACTTATGGGTGCCATGCTTCTGGTAAAGCTACTATGAAGCCAGAGTTCAAATACAGGAAAATGATCACGACTGGTAAGCAAATTTATAGATGCATAATACAAGGACTGAAACAAGGTTAAAACAATTTGGGGTATTTTTAGCTTCAAGTCTCAGAGGGGGTCATGCCAGTTAGTCTTCCAAGGACACCTGAAAAAAGAATTAGATTCCTTCCCCTTGGCCTTTGAAGACAGAACTGGGGAACAGTTGATGGAACTCAAGAAGACAATTAAGTTTGTTGTAAAGAAAGCTTTCCTGACACTCAGAGCTATCCACAACTAAGTTGGTTTGCCTGGGGAAGGAGCACATTTCCAGGGAATGGAGGCCCTCAAGCAAAGACTAGATCATCACCTGAATGGGTTCTTACAGAGGCTATGCTTGTACAAGTAAACTCAGTGAGCTTTTCATCTTCAAACTTACGATTCTATGCATGAGTCACAGTAAGATTTAAAATCTGAGAAACCATGTGGTTAATGGGATTATCAACAAATCTAAAGAAGACACTACAGTCTCATTAAGGCCTCTTTTCTCTGTCAAACAAACAAAAGACAAAGTCCTGGTGTCTTGAGATCACAGATTTAGAGTTGGAAGGGACCTTACAGGTCTGTCTGGTCCATCTTTTACAAAGAAGGAAACTGAAGTCTAGAGAGGTAGACTGACTTATGTGACGTCACACAGGTACTAAGTAGCAGAGGGATTTCAACCCTGGTCCTCTGACTCCAAAGGCAAGGTTATTTCCACTATCATACTGTAGGTGAGCCTATTCCCTCTTCTTTTCAGGTCCAAGCAAAGAATGACCCAGGATGGAAGTCTCAAGGAGACAGGAAGAGGTCCACAAACAATACAAGCCAGAAATGTGTATGTGTGTGTGTGTGTGTGTGTGTGTGTGTGTGTGTGTGTGAGCACGCACGCACAAACACACAACACCCATTCAAACCAACACCATTGGGCCACCCTGGGCCTCAAAATTCTTCAGAGAGCGGCTGGAAACTGGGGAAAGAGGGAGTAAGAAAGATAAGGAAATGATCAATGTCCCTGGGGGGCTAGGAAAAATTGTTTGATTCTGGGGCAGCTAGGTGGCGCAGTGGATAGAGCACCAGCCTTGGATTCAGGAGGACTTGAGTTCAAATTTGGCCTCAGACACATAACACTTACTAGCTGTGTGACCTTGGGCAAATCACTTAATCCCATTGCCTAACCAAAAAAAAAAAAAGAAAAGAAAAGAAAAAAAAAGAAAAAAGGAAAAATTGTTTGATTCCCTGAAAGCAATGATTTAAGAAACTGAAATGAGATCTCAGACTTAGTACCACTGGTTTGGAGCCATTCTCAAGATAAATAATTCTGCAAAAGGAATTAAGTCTTCCGTGACAATGGTATTCAAAAAGTACACAATTAACAGCAAGCCTCCTCACCACCAAGAAGTATACAGTTGCCTTGTAGAAAAGAGAGAAACCATGGACTCCTGTTCGTCTTGGGATGAACAAGAAAGGAGAAAGAAAATGTCCACACCAGATTCCTGGGCAACCGTGGGCAATGAATCCATCATTCAATCAATCAATCAACATACATTTCTTACTATATGACCAACTTGCTTGCTTTATAAGTTTTCATCTCCACCAATGACTCAAACAGCCCCTGCCCTCAAGTTGCTTATATTTCGTCACAAGGGTTAGCACAGGCCCTGGATTGTCTAATCAAGGCTCCTTGGGTTAACCAGTAATGATGGGTCATCCAATACAGTTCTGGGAACTGATGAGTAATCTGCAACCATAATTCCCAGCCTGCCTCCCAGAAATCCCAATTGTTCCATTCAACTCAACAAACAACAAATATTTATAAAGTGCTAAAATCAAGACATCATGACAAACTAAATATGTAGAGGGTGAGGAAACATTAAGATTCTCCTTCAGTCTCAGGGAGACAAGCTTTCAAGGGCCTTTTGTAAAAGGCTGTGTCCACTCAAAAGCTCCATCCATCTTCTCTCCACTGAGTCTGATGAAGTGTTCTGACATTGAATTCTCTTTTTTTAATTTTTATTTTTTTAAATAAAGAAGAAAATGTTTCTCCAGCTCTTTAGGGCTGATTAAGCTAATTTACTGGTGACCCAGCAGCTGACTATCTTTAGATCCAAGTTAATCAGAACGACAAGAGTATTCTCACTTCAGTCTGACGGCCCGAGAGTATGCTGAAAGGGAAGGTCAACAGTTAATAAACCCAGTTAACAAGCCATTCTAAACTTCGCTTCAGCTGCAACACTCTTCAAAGAGGCAGTCATTAAAACTGTGGACCAGCAGAAGCTGCCCTCCTGCTTCTAGTGCCCAGCTCTAAGATAAACTTACAGCATGCCCATTAATTGAATTAACATCTTCTAATTCGATTTTATAGAGCAGAAAGTGACTAAAGGCCAAAAAAAAAGAAAGGACCCCCTAGAACCAATGAGAACCAATCTATGTCATCCCAGACTCAGGCAAGAGGGGAGATGAGTATGGATTTCACAATTTCATCATGTGTTTGGGCATGGAAAGAGACAAAATGAGGAGGAAAGAGAGGGAAAGAGAGAGAATTTATCTTCCCTGTTTTCCTTCTAATTCTTTGTCACTTATCACTTTTTTAACTTATCACTCATGTGATACTCTGGGTAGACAAGAGGGGAGGAATACATTGGAAAATTAAGGTGATAAAGAAACAAAAGATCAGATTTTTTAGAGGTAAAAAGAAAAACAAAGGATGTTCATTTTTCATATCTTAGCCTGATGGTACAGTCTAAAATTGCGAGAAATTTATGTAGGAAAAATACTGAGGGAATCAGCACCCTTATCCCATATCCTCATTGGCAAGGCTAGTAAGAGAATCCCCCCTTCTGTCTAATATGTACTTCTGCCTAGCCCAGAGGACTCTAGGAAATTAGATGAACTCTAGGCTACACGAACAATTCCACATGCACTTGAGGTTTAAGCCCAAAGTCATCCTTTTTTGAACTACATGCTTAATTCAAAAATGGCCCTGAACATCCCAAGTACAAGTTTCAGTCCTACTTGACAAAGGTCCCCTTAAACTAGGGAGAGGGAATGAGAGTGGGTAGTATCTCCTTTTATTCACTATAAAGTTGTTTCCCAAAATGCCTGTGATGCAGGAGTTGGTAAAAGAGGTAGTGAACTACTAGCATCCACAATACTGCCAATATGGTGGCATGGAAAGAATGATAATGGAGTATATGACCAAGGTTCGAATCCTGCCAATGCCAGTTAATACCTGTAAGCCCCTGGGCAAGTCACTTAACTTCTCTGTGGCTCAGTTTCCTAATCTGTACTATGAAGGACTAGATGACCTTCCAACTCTTTATCTCCTGATCCTATGAAGTGAGAAATGAAGTAAGTTTCCCCACACATACAAGATTACTGGGTCATGCAGCTAAGAGAGCTGCTAATTATCCCATGGATTACTTAGAAAGCATCAAGATGATGTGATTAGAGAAGATATGCCTGTATACAGCAACCCTTGGATGTAGGAAACCGATACATGGAACAACTTGCTATTTGGTTAGGAAGATAAGAAGCGTGAACTTGAAGAGTCTGGAATGGATGGGTAAGGTCTGCCACTAGGGCCGGAATGGGGAGGTGGATGAGTATGAGCAGAGAGAGGGTGGGGCAGCTCAGAACCCAAGTGTTGATTCTGCGCAATGGACACGTCTAGGGCCATGGTGGATGGGGATGAAAGGCTACCACGCTCAGCACTACGCCTGGAAGCAAGAGGGTTTGCAGCCTCTGGGAGTCTACATCTTACTGACTTCTGTCAACAGAGATCACGATATTGTGGAACAATGAGAAGGATTCCCTAATTAGAATGTCAATTGAGTGAGCTGCCTGTCATTTCCACAAAGGAAAAAAGAATGACTGGAAAAGAAGGTGAGGTGAGGGGAGGAGGGGAAAGGAAAAGAATAAGTGGGGAAATGGGGAGCAGATAGGAGAGGGGGCACAACGGGTAGAGAAAGAAGAAGAGAGTGAGAGGTGGGAGGAAGAAGGAGAGGAAGAAAATGGGAGGAGAAGAATGGGAGGAGGAGGATGGAGGAAGGGACAAGGAGGGGTGGGGAGGAGCAGGAAAGAAGTGAGAGGGGGAGGAGGGGAGAGCTCTGCCTGCCTTTGGTTTCTGAGTGTGAGAGAAATCAACGGCAATATAGTGTGACCACTGATGAAAGAAGGTGGGTGACTGAGCAACGGGCATGTCAAAACCCTTCACCCATCTCCACAGCACGAGCCTAGGCCCAACCATCCCCAGCCAACACACTCACTAACATAAACCTACACCCTTTCTAACATGAACAAGAGTACAACCAAATCTTGAGTCTGAGCAAAAATGCCCAATACTGAAAATGTCTAAAACCAACATGAAGTAAAGGTATCTAATGGGTCTGTGGGGCACCGCAGTCATTCAAAGACTGGAGAGGAATCGGCAGACCCCGTTATGTCTTCGTTCAGCAGTCTCAACACTGAACAGTACTTGGGTGTAAGCACACTTGTGTTATAACCACATACAAAGGGGAAAAAAAGTAAGACGTGTGTGTGTGCGTGCATACGTGTGTGTGTGTGTGTTAACACATCCAGGTTTCAGGTTGGAACCTCTCTGCTTTTCTCCTCATCACAAGGATTTCTGTGGACAGTAAAGAGACTGAACTACAGGAGTTTGGGGGAAAAGTTATGGTAACACGAGAGAATGAAGAAGGCGGTACAGTGGGATAATAAAGGCTTCTCTCATCAGCCTCTCAAGTGAAGATCCGTTCTTTTGCTCTCTGCAAAGAGATCATTCACATCTTCAGCTCCTTCACCTCCAGTTCTCCTGACCTCATAAGAACCTGACATCATCTCCCACTGTCTACACCTTCACTGCATGAACAAGTGGTTTGTTCTGTTTTTCCCTCGCCAGAGCACAACTCTTCACATGTATCCTTGATTGTATCCCCTCTTGCATTTATAGGCAGGTTGGCCTTAATTATTCTGCTCCCACAGTTTCCCTCCCACCCACACTTAGCCCTTCCTCTTCTCATCCTCATTCCCTAGCTCCGTCTTTGCTGCCTACAAGCATGGCAAAGTCACAAACAACCAAACAAAAAACATCTCGCTTAATCCTGTCACCCCCTCTAGCTGTGACCTTATGATTTTCCTTCCTCACTTTGCAACACTCCTTAAAAAAGCCATCTGTAATTGGCCCCTTCGTTTCCTCTCTTTCCATTGTCTTCTAAACCCTCTGTGTTCATACTCTAACCTCATCCTTGGACTGAAGCATGTCTCTCAATGTTACCAATGATCTCTTAATTGCTAAGCCTGTAGAGACATCTCCACTACAAATGGTCATGCGGACTCAATGTGCCTGACCTGTGGCAGAGCCTTCTGAACTCATAATGGTCTGATCAGCCGCAGTCGGACACATGGTACCTTGACGCCGACGTAGTGATGTCATTTTGGTCCTCTTCGAGAACAGAGGACCACAACCAATCAAACACCCAACCAACCAATCAAACCTAAAGGTCTTTTCTCAGTCTTCATCTTCCTTGGACTATTTGTGCCATTTGACACCACTGGTCACCTTCTCCTACTGGACACTTTTCTACGGAGGAAGTCTTCAAAGGTGAGCCATCTAAATGACGTGGTGCCCCCAGACTTCTCTTTCCTGTTTCTCCTCTTAACTCTCTAACTACTCCTCTCTCCTTTGCTGGTTCTTCTTGTCATACCTATACACCATGGATGTCCTCTCAGCTTGTCATGGACCCTCTTCCCTTTTCTCTCCATATTCTCAATTAGGGATTTCATCAGTTCCAAAGCGTTCAATTATCAAATCTATGCAGATGTTTCCAAGGTCTTTTTGTCCAAGACTAATTTCTCTTTTGAGCTCCAGTCTCACATCATCAACTTTCTACTGGACACTTCCAACTGGCTTTATTCCAAAGTCAATTTGTCCAAAACAGAATTCATTGTTTTTTCTCTAAAACCTTCCCTCCTTCCCCTACTCATGGAGTCATCATTCTCATCATCCCTCCAAATTTGCAGCCTTAACAGCTGCCTCAAATCATCAGTCTCCCTCACCTCATACATTCAACCCACTGACAAACCCTGTTGTTTCAACCTTCGTAACATCTCTCACGTACATCCCTTTCTCTCTGCTCATACAGACACCACATTAGAGCCAACGATCATCAATCACTTCTTGTTTGGACAACAGCCTTATCACTGGTCTTTCTGTTCAGGTCTCTTCCTTCTCCAATTCACCCCTTATACACTTCCCAAAGTGGTTTCCCTAAACCATAGGTCTAACCATATCACTCCCCACTTCAATAAGCTCCAGAAGCTTCTTGCTATCCAGAGGATCAAATATTAAGTCTTCTGTTTGGCATTCAAGGCTCTTAATACTCTAGCAGTATCCTATCTTTCTAGTCTTTTCACATTGTTCCATCCACTCTTTTTGTTATTTTGTCATTTCAGTCACGTTTAACTCTTTGTGACCCCATTTGGGGTTTTCTTGGAAAAGATACCTGAGTGGTTTGCCATTTCCTTCTCTGGCTCCTACTTTTTTTACAGATGAGGAAACTGAGTCAAAAACGGTTAAGTGACTTGCCCAGAGTCACACAGCTACTAAGTGTCGAGCCAAGATTTGAACTCAGGTTCTCCCAACTCAGTTCACTCCAGTATGGTGATAGTAGCCTACTTCATGTTCCATGCACATGGCCTTCCATAACCCATCTCTGTACCCTTGCACCGGATGCTAATCCTCATGCATGGAATTCCCTTCTTTCTCACCTCCCTAGGTTCCCTGGCTTCTTTCAAGCCTCAACTGAAATGCTACGTCCTACCCAAGGCCTTTCCTATGCCTCAAATCATGTGACCTTCTTTCTACTCTGCATCTACTTCTTTACATGTTTTCTCCTCCATTAAAATGTACGCTCCTTGAGGGCAGAGGCTGTTAGTATTTTTTCTTTCTTTGTATCACTAGTATTTAGCACAGAGCCAGGCACAAAGCAAGCACTTACTTCTTTGTCTTCCTCCAAGAAGGAGGTCTAAGAATCAAAGGTCTTTTTAGGTTCTCATTTGAGTGATGTAACGCCCATTCAGTGAATGGGCCTCTTTAAGAAGTGAGTCAAGGGATGGCCCTTTTAATCAAAAAAAATCAAACTGGGAGGGGAAGAACCTCAGGGTTCCTGGCCAACACAGCAAACTACTGTTTACATTCACTCTGAAAATACCTTAGCTTAAAAGGGCCAGGATCTCCCATTGTATCCTGGGCCACCTCCAGTTGTCCTGATGGATATCTGGCCACTGGACCCAGATGGCTCTGGAGGAGAAAGTGAGGCTGGTGACCTCGCACAGCCCTCCCTCACTCAAACCAAAGTCAACTGCAAGTCATGCCATCATGTCCCTGATGCCATGGGTCCCCTTCAAGAACGAAAGATAAACACAACCTAAGAATCAAAAGACACAAGGGACCTGAAGTATTTTCGCCCAGTAATCACCCTACTTCCACACTAGCAAGGATCATGGATCATGTTTCCCATGCTTCCTGACTGGTGAACAAAATCCTAAGTACCAGTGATATTCAGCCAGCCTTAGCCCATGCTTCACATCCTCTCCACCCATCAAATAGGATACCAGGGGCCACCCAGGGTGGGCATCTAACACCTGCTGCACCACTGCCCCACGTCCCTGAAATAGGAACAGTGGTCTTCTGGACCCAGACTGAATAGAACAAGCTTTCCCACCATGGAAGAGTTGGTCCACTCAGCTCTGGCATTCTGCCCTGGGGATGATCTATCCTCACTACTGGATGTGTGAAAGCAAACTCACTGAACCCACTCGATCTAGCCACCCCCAGACTATCCTTCACATCCCATTGGCCCACCATCCAACAGAAGTGCCAGGCATAGGCACAGTGCCGTCTGCCATGCGCACTGGTGTGTAAAGGTTAGTACACTCTGAAGAGCACCTGACATGCACAGTGGTATTTAATTTCTTATGAAGGACAGGGACAGCTTCCAAAAGGTTTGCAAAGACTCTTGATTCGCTGCGTTCAGAGGGAAATGAAAAAGCTTGGTATGTAATACTAGGTTTTAAAAAAAACTTATTTTACAATCTTAAAAAGGAAGTCTAACATATAGAGAACAAGGAAAAACAAAAAAAAGTGCCTTGGTACAAGAAATGTCCTCATACAGGAGTTCCCTACACAAAATTACAGTTATGGTAACACACACATATGCACGAGCTAAGCGTGCGCACACGCGTACCCAGCCACTTCATCTTAGTCAGGAGGGATACTTTCAGACCCAGTAAGTGTAGTGTTCAAAAATGTTACCTCCCAAAGCAAGTACTATCAATGGCAACCTTCAGAATTCTGACTCAGTCATTCCAACCTCAACTAATGCTGGATGTGTATGCATGTTTCTCTTCATTCATGGACAGACATATGTGCTGTACAAGCAATTGCTTACACCCTGAGAGGTACGCCTTCAAATCAACACTGAGCAGCAGTAAAGAGAGAGTGCCAACTGAGAAGCTGGGAAGCCCTAGCTTCAACTATCGCCTCCGACATATACTGGACCGTGAGCCTGGGTAAGTGCATTATTTTCTCAGGGTCCCATCCCAGGCAATTGAGAAAAAAGTGGCCTGGATGGAAGAAGGCAACAGCACACGAAGCAATAATGGTTTTTGCATGAGAAATGGCCATTAAGGATACGAATGGTTGGGAAAAGGAGGGCGTCTATCAGTAAGAAGAAAAGCCCTTAATGTTTCCTGGCCATCTTGATGGAATTCCAGAACGATGCCCCATCAATCTGCATTTTCTTTTTAGATTACCTCTATAAAGAAACAGAGAGCAAGGTCATCGAATTCAAAGAAAGAAACACGAGGTGGAAGAGTCTAGAGTGGATTAGGAAGAAGGACAATGATGGACAGAGAGAGAGGGTCCGGCCACTTAGAGCCCAAGTATTGATTCCCAAAGCCAGGAGGGCTAGTTAATGTATGAGGAGAGAGAGTCAGGAGCTTCCAAAAAGAAACAAGATCTTTCATAGGCTTGCAATAAGGTGGCTCAGGGAAGCTAGATAATTGGGTCGAGAGTCGGGAAGACCTGAGTTCAAAACTGGCCTCAGACACTTCTTAGTTGTGTGACCCTGGAAAAGCCACTTAACCCCATTTGCCTCAGTTTCTTCATCTGTAAAATGAGCTGGAGAAGGAAAAGGTGAACCACTCCAGTATCTTTGCCAAGAAAACCCAAAATGGGGTCATGAAGAATCAGATAAAATGTCTTTCTTTTTGCTCAGGCAATCGGGGTTAAGTGACTTGCCCAGGGTCACACAGCTAGTAAATGTCGTGCGTCTAAGGCCGCATTTGAACTCAGGCCCTCCTGACTCCAAGGCCGGAGCTCTATCCACTGTGCCATCTAGCTGCCCCTAGACAAAATATCTTAAAATTGGGTTAAAAAAACAACAACATCTCAAGTACGGGATGGGAGAGGCATGGCTGGATTTAGAGGCACTTTCAAAAAGCTTTCAGAGTTTTAATGGACTGCAAGCTTAAGGTGAGTTAGCAGGGTAATTTATGCAACAGCAAAAAAAGGATAGTGTGTTCTTGGGCTGAATTAAGAGAAGTCCAGTGTCTAAGAATGTGGAGCAGATAGTCCCACTATACTTTGGCTAGACTGGACCATATCTGTAGTATTGTGCCCAGATATGTGGCTACAGCCTAAGGGTGAGCTGGAGAGAGTCCAGAGATGGGTAACAAATACAGCACCCATGTTATGGGAAATCAAGTGCAGGAATCAGGAATGTTTAGACAGGAGAAGGGAAGACTCTGGGAAAACAGAATAGTTGCCCTCGAGTATCTGAAAGGCTGGTCTGCTGGAGAAGGACTGGAAACGCGCCGTTCGATTCTAGAAGAATCAGGAGCAAAGGGAGAAAGTGAGGTCTAGGAAGGAAGGAAAGAAGTAAAGGAGAGAGGAAGGGAGGGAGGAAGGAAGGAAGGGAGGGAGGAAGGAAGGAAGGAAGGGAGGAAGGAAGGAAAGAAGGAAGGGAGGGAGGAAGGAAGGGAGGGAGGGAGGGAAGGAGGAAGGGAGGGAGGAAAGAAGGGAGGGAGGAAGGAAGAGAAAGAGGGAGGGAGGAAGGAAGGGAGAGAGG
>NW_020954546.1:16596361-16607624 GCF_900497805.2 Vombatus ursinus | reverse complement strand
AGGGAGGAAGGAAGAGAAAGAGGGAGGGAGGAAGGAAGGGAGAGAGGAAGGAAAGAAGGGAGGGAGGAAAGAAGGGAGGGAGGAAGGAAAGAAGGGAGGGAGGAAGGAAGGAAGGGAGGGAGGGAGGGAAGGAGGAAGGGAGGAAGGGAGGAAGGAAGGAAGGGAAAGAGGGAGGGAGGAAGGAAGGGAGAGAGGGAGGAAGGAAGGGAAAGACTTCCTACAATTAAAGCTATTACAAAATGAAATGGGCAGACACAGGACACTGATGGTCCCACTGATAAGAGGCCTTCAAACAGAGGCTAGATGTCCTAATCTTAACCCTAACCCTAACCTTTTCTTATGGTGGAGATTCCTTTCAGACATAGGTTGGACTCAATGGTCATTAAAATCCTATTAAAGACAAGAATTAAAGCACTACATTAATATGCTGGAGATATCTTTTTAAAGAGGGGGCTGTCCAGTGCTTTGTTCTATGCTCTATGGACAATGTGTTGAAGGATGTAGATGATGGGAAGGTATGGCATGGACAAGCCGTGCAAGATGAACAATAAAATCACACATCCATTTAAATATCTAAACAGAGTACTTCACAGATAGTACTGATTGTCAATTCAATAAAGGTCTCATTTATGTTTTTATCTCTGACAATATATCATAGTGTGTGTGCAAGCACGTGGGCATGTGGGAGTAGAAAAAAGGTACACATGCCAAACTTGGCGGACATACACAAACTCATACACGGTCTAATATTTGACGATCACTACCCACAGTAGTGCCGGCGTAAGATACAAGCACACACATACACACGTGTGTAAACTGCATCCACAAGACAGCAGAAAGGACACTAGCTGCAGGGTCAGAGAAGTGGGATTAAAAACTCATCTCTGTCATTTACTATCTGTCAGATAATTCATTAGCTAAGTCCCTAAAACTCCAGGGGTCTCAGTTTCCTCATCTGTAAAATGGAAGGTTTATGAGGTGTCTTTCAGATTAAAATCAATAATCTTAGAAATCTTATAAATCCATACCCAAATCCTATGCTAACATTTCATCCTGGTGTGGGGATAACTTTGGGTTCTAGATTATGCAACTGGAACACAAATTCTAGCAGGTTTAAACAATCAGAAACACTGTGTGTTCTGAAAAAGACAGATAACATATCTATTTTCTGAGCATCAGCCTAGCCAAGGGCAGAAAGACTCATGACCGGGTTGGACGCAGGATGATAAAGTATCTTCTCATAGTAACTATGGAAGCACATACTCTAAAAGTCCATGGGAACTCACTGGTGTGAATACTCCATGGACAGAGGACTCTCACTGGTGTGAATGCTCCATGGATGGGGGGGGGAAGAAAAATCTCACAGATGTGAATAGTCTATGGATTGGGGGGAGGAAATCTCACTGGTGTGAATACTCCATGGACAGAGGACTCTCACTGGTGTGAATGCTCCATAGACAGGGGGCTCTCGCTGGTGTGAACACTCTGTGACCAGATGGTCTCAGTGGTGTGAATGCTCTCTCCAATGACACAGCCTACAACACGCCCGTCCCTGAGTAAGGATAAGTTACAGAGAGAGCATTATCTCCAACAGGGGAGGAAGTATGCATACGGACAAAATCATGGATCCTGAGAGATGAGTACATTTGTTTCTCGCTTTATTATGTCTGTGTATGCTTTCGTGTCAAAGGAAATCAACTCCACTCCATCAGCTCTCAGAGGATACTGAAAAGCCTGGACAAAAATCAACACAGCCATCTGAAAAAGGCAAACTTTTCCAACTTGTCAAGACAAAATACGTCCAGGCCTATTTGCTGTTTTTCTGGTGAAGTAACAAGCCCAGCTGGAACACACATTGGCATCATCGAAAGAGGCATCATCTACAAATACCGCAATCGGTTCATGCCAAGCCATCGGCAACTGCCAACCGTGGATGTTCAACAGTGCCTCAGAATGACATTGAAACCTTCGGCATCTCTCATTTTTCATCTCCCTCATCCCCACTTTCATGGGAGCCATACTGGGCCAACCAGGACAGAAAAGACGCCCAGCCTGGTCTCACCTCTGTCTGTCCAATTTCATTTTCGAGAGCCAACAGGGTTTGGCAACAGTTGCTGGCAATGTCCTGGAGCTGGACAAGAGGGGATGAGTGTACAGCTTAATGGCCTGCAACAGAGAGGCATTATTATTATTAGAATTAGTGTCTGCAGGCAGGGCCAGCTTGGTCGCTGAACAGAGATCAGCCTCTTCCCTTGGAGTTTTAATCCATCCCCTGATTAACTAGTGGGCGCCAGCTGACACCCTCCTGCTCCAAATACGTGCAGCTGTACTATGTTCCTGTCCACTGCTGGTGATTCATTCGCAAGCTTCGCCAATACACCGACGGGTTGGCTGCATTTGGCGAGGGCAATCCGTCAGGGACTCGAGAGTCAAGAGCTTACGGAAAGGTGACTGTGACTGTCCCTCTCCCCTCTTTGTCTTTCTGTCTGTCTGTCTCTCTCTCTCATCAACCTACTAACCGCATGACGTGGGGAAAGTGACTTAATTTCTCTTGCCTTCAGCTCCACATTGAGAAGATAATCAGCCTGGCTTAAGTGGCCTCTGAGGTTTGTGCCTTCGAACTCTCAATCTGTGATACTCTGTGATCGTGAATTATAAACCAGTAAGGGATTTTAAAGGTCAACTTTTCAAACTCCCTCATTTCACAGACAAGGAAAGCAAGGCTCGGAGATGAAGGTCACACAAACAGTAAGTGGTGAGGCTAAGATTTGAACTCTGGACCCCAACTCCCCATCTAATGACTCCACTATACCATTCTCAATCATTCGTTTATTCATCAACAAGCATTTATTAAAGGCCTATTATGTTCACGGAATAGTGCTAGGTGTTGAACATATGAAGACAAACAGTCCCTCAAGGAGCTTACATTCTACTGGTTTCAAAAACTATATCCTACTTGGAACTTAAAAATTAAAAAAATTAATGTGAAAAAAATTTACAAGTAATTGGGAAATATTGAATAAAATAAATTAAAAATAAATGTAAATGCATATAAATATACAATAGATACATAAATATATCTGTATAAATATTATATTTAATATATATTAAAAATTCTCTCCTCTCCTTGGTTTTGATCCTTCAGGCAATGGATTAAGTGAGCAGCACTGGACAAGTGAAAATGGCGTATTCCTTAATGGTGAACTTATTCATTCATTAATTGGATATTTGCATACATATGTATGTACATCCATGCTATATAGACATATACATATATGTATATATGTATGTAAATAAAAACTAGCACCATCACCAGCCAGATTTCCATAAAGAGATGATGGAAACATCTATTATTGATGGTAACATCCTCCAGTCCCTCGGCACTGACATACCAGGTAACTTCCTACGTAGATGGAGTTGTTGAAACAGCTAAGAAAGGGCCTCTCCCCTGGATTACTCTAGGATTCATGGAAACACCCACTGTCCCTCCCCTCCGAGGGGAGAGACAGGCACACGGAGCTTTAAAAACACCCTTCATGGCATCCCGTTCCCAGCCTGACTCTGATTTGATGTAATACACACTGACGTCAATTCACTAAATATTCGCATCAATTTGCCACCCAGTTTGTTTCTGGTTTAAGGCATATTTGTTGCATCAAAATTGCATTAGGTCCTAGAGTCCTCTTGCATTTTAAACGACCCTCGTTTCCAACAAGCCTGGCAACCAATGAGGGAACGCTCTTTTCAATCCAGATTGCCTTTGTTTCTACAGAGGCGAGGCTCCTGATCATTAAAAGGATGCTTCAAGAACCCGGAGCTCTTTCTAGCCGGGGAGACAACTGGCAGTGTAAGATCAGGCTCTGATCTGTTTTTAAGGGGCTCGTCTAATCCTCTAACGGGTTCTGAAATGATGAGCCCGCATGTTTGCTCTGCTAAGTGTAATTTACAGTCTTCACTCCATCCCCCCGGAAGGTGGCGGGGGCCCACCTTGTCAATCAATTACCGGTGGACAGGGGACCTGGGCGGGTCTCTGATCCGAGCACGTCCCCAGAAGGGGCAGCACTCGCGTGTTATCAGTGAAATCAGACTTGGCGACCGCAACGGAAGGGAAAGTTGATGCCCGGCCAGATCCAGTCCAGAGACGTCATCTCTGAAGAAAAGATACTCCTCACTCTCCTACATATCTGCCCACATGCCCACACCTTCTCCCTCCGCCATATCTATGCCCAATCCTGATATATTCCCCTGAAATAATCCCTTCACCTCTGGGAATGTGACCTAGGGCAGCTTGGTGGCCCAGTGGATATGCCAGGCCTAGAGTCAGGAAGACCTGAGTTCAAATTCAGCCCCAAACACTTACTAGCTGTGTGACCCTGGTCAAGTCACTTCACCCTTCATCTGTCAAATGAGCTGGAGGAGGAAATATCAAACCACTCCAGCATTTTTTTCCAAGAAAACTCCAAATAGGGTCACCAAGAGTTGGACGTGACTGAAAAACGACTGACAACAGCACAGTGCTACCTAGCCAGGTAAAGAGTGCTGGTCCTGGAGTCGTGGGACCTGGATTCAAACCCTACCTTTGATGGTGACTACTTGTATGACCTTGGACTATTGGATCTCACTTTATTTTTAAAAGATGAAGTTGGAGGCAGCTCGGTGATGCAGTAACTAGACCACCGGCCCTGGAGTCAGAAGGACCTGAGTTCAAATATGCCCTCAGACACTTACTACCTGCGTGACCCTGGGCAAGTTATTTAAGCCCGACCCAACTGACCAGTTCCAGCAGCTCCCTGCTTCCCTCCTTCCTTTCTTCCTTCCCTCCCTCAATTTTTTCCCCAGAGTATCTGAATTTGAGAGCTAGAGAGCAGCCCGGTAGCCCCTTGTCCCACAGAAGGCCACACAGGAGAACGGCTTAGCTGTGAAGACGGAAGTGATACGGAAGTGAGAACCAGGTGCGCTCCAGGATATGGCAACCAAAGGCATGGAGAGGACAGATGGAAATGCGTTATAAACTATAATCTTTTATGAGAACAAGGGATTATGAATATGTGTTCATGTCCAAAAATCCACCACTGGCCTTCAAATCTGCAGCTTCACTTGGATCTCTTAGGGAGTCAAAACAGTGTAAAAAATGAGTCAGATAGGGATCCATTTGAGAAAGAAGAAACTAAAACCCTTGCGCAGCTTAAGCTAACAGGTAAAGGGAAGGGCAGGGGAAAAAGGGAGAGAACAAGTATTTATTAAGGGCCTACTAGGTGCCGCACACTTGATAAATCTCTCATCTGATTGTCAAAACAACCCGAGGAGGTTAGGAGGTGCTATCAGCGGCCCCATTTTACGGATGAGGAAATTGAGGCAAACAAAGGTTATGTGACTTGCCCGAGGTCACACATCTAGTAGGAGGCGGAGGCCAAATTCGAATTCAAGGTTTTCCTGACTCCAGGTCCAGCGCTTTACGCGCTGGGCCACCGAGAACTACGGAAGAATGGAAGGAACTCAGATGCCAAAGACCCAGGTACCAACTCTGGCTCTGCTCCTTACAGCCTGGGTGACCTTGTGCACGAAGGCAGGAGTAGACTCCAGGACCTTCTGGCTAGCTCTAAGGCTGGGACCCCGGAGAAGGGCGTCATCCTCCAATCCACAGCCACCAGCAGCCACCACAGTCAGTCTCTCTCCTAGTCTTAGACATTCACGTAGGTTAATGGATGTGATCACCACTCTGGGGATTCCCCTTCCTCTTTTCATCCATTTTTGACCAGCCGTCCCCCAACAAGGAGCTATCACAACCCAGCCCTTTCAGGCATCAATATTTGGTCCCTGCCCATGTAAAACAGGTGATTAAGTTCACCAGAAATCGACCACCACTACAAACAGCTTCTGAATAAGGTCAAATTAAGATGAAAGTCGCCGGGACCGTGGCCTTCCCAAGGTAACGGGGCTGCTACACCTACATTAATGTCCCCGAGCAGATTGAAGGCTCTCAAAGGTAATTCATCATTTACACACTGATCTCAAGCTGATCATCAGCTAGAGGTCAGACAGATAAACCTCTGGTTTCGATCCACAATAAATTTTCCCCACAGGAAATTGAAAAGCATAGAATCAAAACAGCAAAAGGGGAGGAGGGAGGAAGATATTCAAATTTTGCTAATCTCCTTAAATAAACAAATTAATATGGGAAAATAAAAGCTAATAGAGACTGGTAAGACCAGGAACTCCAGGGAAATAAACATTGAGGGCTGGTTTGAGACAAGGGGGAGGGAGAAGAGGGAAAAGAGAAGAGGGGGAAAGAAAAGAGGAGGGAAAAGGGGGAGGAAGAGGAGGAGGAAGGTTTACTGCAGTTGTCTGCCCTAAAGGTTAACTTAGCATTTTCTGTAGCATCCCCCTTCCACCAGCCCCCTGTGGGCAGTGCTGTTCCCTGTCAGGAGCGGGCAAAGATCACAGGACGATAGGCTCATTCACGTGAAGCTGGAAGGGACCTCAGAGGTCATTTAATTCAACCCTCCCAAGCCAGGGTTAGAATCCAGATCCTCTAACTCTAAATGTCACCCGCCATTTTCCAATGTACCGTGTTGTCTTTTGAGGAAGAAGGAACTACAGCCAGTATGTGTGTCAAGGAATCCATGTCTTCAGGGACTCTGTTCCCCACTGCCTCACCAGGCCTTACCCATTTTGGGGTCAGTCATTCAATTAGGGGTCTTCACTAAATGATTATTGGGACTTTCAAGTTCTGAAATTCTGCAGAATCCTTATCCCTCCACCAAAGATGTCCTGCCCACATGACCTACCCTTGTCTGTCTCTTATTAGGATGTCAGGATGATTGGGTTTTTTGGTCCTAAAAGCTCTCAAACACCATCTACTGAGTTCTAGAAAAAACAGGATCTAATAGCAAGTACCGAGTCACCAAAGCACAAAAGTAGGATGGTCTTAGTTCAGTTACATATAACTAGGTAATTTCAGTCATCTTTTCTGGAGGAGTTGCCAAGCACAATGAAAGGTGATAGGCATTTGTGCCACGTGATGGGAATAAAAAGGTCCTTCCATTGCTCAGTTTCCCCTTATGCTTATAGAGAAAGCCAAATGCCACCACCTCCCCTGCCTTATCATTCACTTTCAAGGAAATTCAAATCAAGACCCAGGTCTAACTAAACTGCCCATCAAGCATTGGTGACCCCAATCTCCTCTAGAACACAGTACCAACACTTGGAGTGGGCATTGAAAGCTCTTCCTAATCAGACTCCACCTATCTTTCCAGGGGGCAGCTAGGTAGCCCACTGGATAGAGGGCATGGAGTCAAGAAGACCTGAGTTCAAATGGGGTCACAAAGAGTCGTACAAGACTGAAATAACTCAACAACAAATTCACCACCGGACTGTAGAAGAGAGGGGCTCATTAAGTGCTTGCTGTATTAAAATAAACTGAATCTGCCCTTCAGTGAAAGAAATACTCTGGCTTAAAGGGCCTTATCTTCTAGATTCCCAACTGTGGGCCCTTTCAGAGGAATCTACCCAGAGACACTTTCTTACAGGTGTTTCAGCAAAGTCAGGATTTTTTTTTGACATGTTTGTTTTGTTTTTTTGCTAGGAAACAACTTGAAAATGAATTTTCCCAAGTCAAGAAGCCACCATCACCACGAAGACAGCAGCAGCAGCCTGTTGGCCAGGTAGTCGAATGCTCCAGCCAATGCCAAGGTGGCAGGGGATGAGGGCCAGGCTGGGCTGCCAGAGGTGGGAATTCCAGGAGGCAACCCTCATGGGCACTCACCAACTGAACATGGCGCTGCCCTGCAGCTGCGTCAAGACTGTGATGCTGAAAGGTCACTGTGATTAAGCACTGTGATTAATTTAGTCTCAACAGAATCAATTCCACTCAACCACAAATCTAATCTACATACTGGGTCTCTCTGACTTTGCTCCTTTTATCAATAGTCAGACATTTAGAATATTGCCTCTATCCCTTATACTACAAAAGCTGGGGAGGGGCACACTGAGGGGGTTATAGCACATTTAGCAGAGGGAATTAACAAGGCAATTTTAAGGGCTTCTGTTTTATTTGAATTCACTGTACTTGTCCCATCCTTACTTTGGGGGTGAGGGACAAAAATGTTCCAGTTAGTGACAGTAGAATGGTATCCTGTAGTGGATTAAGAGGAAGGTAGGAAGATCTGGGTTCAAGTCTAGCCAGTGAGGCAATACTGCAAATCTGCAGAGGAGAGAAAGAGAGAGAGAGAGACGCACGGAGTGACACAGACAAAAGAGTGAAGGCAGAGGAGGAGGATAGAGGGGAAAGAGACGGAAGAGAGACTGAGCCTGTGATTTCACTGGCATGGAGAACTCCTCGAGAAAAGTCCCTCCATCACCGCAGTGCAACAGAAACTTAGAAATCTGTTTAGAGTATCGAGAGGTTAAGGGACTTACTTAAGGTCATACAGTTACGATGCGTCAGAGGCAGGATTTGGACCCAGGTTTTCTTAGATCTGAATCTGGCTTACCGCCATGCTAACACACACACACACACACACACACACACACACACACACACACAGAGTATTGCTACAATCCTATAAATGTGCATGCATGCCTACACACATGATACATCCATGCATGCACCACACACATCCTTGGCAAATCTTAAGACCTATTAAGTGGACAAGGGAATTTCACCAGCCTTCAAAGCTCTCTAATTACTCAAACAAAGATTTCAGAGACCTGATGAAGGCGGGGTTCACACAAGTGCCTTCTTTCTGTTCAGAGCAAAAGTCAGGACGAGCTACCATTCCTAATGAATTCTACACCATTTCCAACACCGCTCTCACACACACACATTCCCTTATGGGTAAAATATTTGCTTTGAAGAGAGGAGGAGGAGGAAATCATGAGAGTAAATATGGCATGTCCATCAATGGGCTAATGTATGTCAATAGAGAGCAAATTAACAGATGGTATCGGGAGCATTTTCAATCTCTCTCTCTTCTGCTCCCTGGCCTTACAACTTCGAACTGGCTTAAGAGTCTCCCCTGTCATTAAAGCAGCTGTTCTGCTCACAACAACCTTCTCCATGGTTACCATGAATTCCTCGTTGGCCAATCAGGCAGCTTGGTCTGAGTCCTTCTCCTCCCCAAGCCCTCTCTAGGGCCACAAAAATGACAATAATTTACAACAGCTGGTGAGGTGGGTAAGATGAGTACGACCAACTGTCCTTTACTGATGGGAGAGCTGGCGGGGCCCATCCTGGCCATGGATCAAAAGTTTTGACTAGGTTCAAAGCCAGGACTCCAAGACCGGAATGCTTGCCATCCATTTTCCTGGGACTCCACCCACCATCCGCCTGACCAAACTCCCTCTGTCTCCTTCCACCCCTACCCTTCAAACTTGGTCATCTCCAATTGGAATGTAAGTTCCTTGAGGGTAAGGCCTGTAAGTGCTTAAGCAATTCTCTCCTGCTCTACTACAACTCTGTCTCTCCCTTCATCTCTTTATTTCTTTCTCTTTCAATCTTTCCTCCATTATTTTCCTCTCCTTTTCTCCTTTCTTCCTTTCTCCTTTCCTGTCTCTTCCTCCTTCTCTCTCTCTCCCCCTCCTTTTTCCATTTCCTCTCCCTCCCCTCTTTTCCTCCTCCTCTTCCTGTCTTCTCATGCTCTCTCTCCTCTAAGCACCCCTAGCTCCTTCTCCAAATTCTCTCCACTTGTCACATTTTCTGGAAGAGACTATGTCTTGTCTCCCCTTCCCTTTTCAGGACCCATTTCTTGGCCCCAAACTTTGAATTCCACCCTCTTGTCTTTAATTCTCTGAAACACTCCTAAATCTCTCTCTGTCTCCTACTTCCTGCCTCCTTCCGCCCCTCCTCCCCTTTCCACTCCTCTCTCTCTCTGTCTCTGTCTCTCTCCCTTCACTTCTTTGTCTCCTTCTTTTGCTCTCTCAATCTCTCTCTGTCTTATCTCTGTCTCTCTGACCTCACCCGGGACCCTTTCCCACATTCCCCACCCTGACAAGGTTATCTCCACTTGTATCTCCGTCATCACTTCAAACTCTACAGGAGACTGAGTTCATCAGCAGAGCACTAAGATCCATACCTCCACCATTCCTTCTCATCCGACTGATCCATCTTTGTTAATTGTCCAATCTACCTCCCAAACTCCCAGACTAGAAACCTTGTCTTCTCTTCTCTGCATTCAATCTATCACCAAGGACTGGCTTTTCCTCCTCCCAAGAGTATCTGAGATTGACCCCTCACTCACCATTCCCATTATCCCCCTGTCAAATCTTTATCAAATTATTTCCGATGTCTTCCAATGGTGTCTAAGCATTTTATTTCACTAAATATAGAGTCGAATGAAGAAATTTAGATCCACTCTTCCTTAGACACATTTTTTCATCTTCTCTTTCTCCTGTACAAGGACCCACTATGACTCCCTATTACCTACTATATCAAAGATAAATTAATGCAGAAGCGTTTTCAAGTTGTTCCTGTTGCCTATTCAGAAGGATAGTAAGCTATCTGAGGACAGGCAGGGACTTCGTGTTACTTCTTTATTTCCGTTTTAATTAAAGTCATAGACCTAAACACTAAGCAGGCACTAAACAAAGAGTTATTAATTAGGAGGAAAAAAAACTCCAGAGGTTTTACATCTAACTTGAACAGTAATTTATTGAAATTCTAACTCTTATCCTTGAGGAACAAGATAAATATGAGCTTATATGTCGGGCCAGCAGAATATAATTTTGATGAAAAAAAATTCTACGTCCATCTATGTCAAGGGTTGGCTCCCTAAGTTTCTAAATTCAATAAAAGCATCTCTTATAAACAAAACTTAAGTGTACCTTTGGATATAAAAAAATTTACACCCAATTTTAAAATGTCTACCACTAATTGTAACTAGCAATATAAGGCTGCCTGTTAATTTTTTTTTTTATCAAATAAATTTAGTTACTGACTAAAATATTACAATCTATTTACCAGGTAGGTGACATTGTCTAAAGCGCTGGGCCTGGAATAAGAATGACCTGAGTTCAAATCCTGATTCAGAAATTTACTAGCTGTGTAATCCAGGGCAAGTCACTTAACATCTCTGTGCCTCAGTTTGTTTATCTGTAAAATCTTAATAATTATATAAATGCTACATAGTAGTAGTAGTAGTAATAGTGATGGAGGAAGGGAGGGAGAAAGGATGGGAGGGAGAGAGGACAGGAAAGGACAGGAAAGGACAGGAAAGGACAGGAAAGGAAAGGAAAGGAAAGGAAAGGAAAGGAAAGGAAAGGAAAG
>NW_020954546.1:16547134-16596351 GCF_900497805.2 Vombatus ursinus | reverse complement strand
AAAGGAAAGGAAAGGAAAGGAAAGGAAAGGAAAGGAAAGGAAAGGAAGGAATTCAATTAGTTGCCAGTTTTTGATGATTCTTCCTCAAAACTTCTCACATCCACACATGGTGTCACCATCTTGGATTAGGACCTCATCACCTCTCCCCTGGATTATAATAGTCTCCTATTTTGGTCTTTCTAGCCTCTCTGCACTTCAACTAATCCTCAGCAAAGTTCCCAAAATATCCCTCTGAGCTGTGAGTCATCTGGCTACCTCCCTTCCATGCTCAAAAATCACAAGTGCCTCCCTACAACCTTTACAAGAATAGAGAAGGCTCAGCAGCTTGTCATTTAAAACTAACCAAAATCTGAACCCGACTTACTTTCATTTCACATTCCACCCCTTCCTACATTCAACCTTCCAGCTCCCCTTGATCCAAGCCTTTTGACCTTGTGAACCCCTCTCTGCCGCCATATTGGTTAAGGAAGGTCTAGAACTGGGTGGATAGAGAGTGCTTAAGATGTTGGGAAATTCCACCCAGGTGAATCAAACATTCAGAGCTTCTGTTGCCAATAAACTCAGCCTGACTAATCACACAGGAGACGAAATGCCGTCTGATTAAGTTACACCACTCAACAGATGCTCCCGCCATCGCAGCTGGATGTGGGTCTGACTCTAAACTGCAAAAGAAACATTATGTTCCTAATTTTTCTCATTCCAAGGAAAGGGTGCCAGTCTACCAAATACGGAACTTGGGCGCCTACGGGGAAAGCCGTCATGTACACACAATGTGTTCAGAGGGATTAGCATACACACGGGAAGCAAAACAAGGAAGCTCCTCGAATCACCAAGGAAAGGAATCCCAAGAAGCCTGACGTCACTGTGCCTCGGTTTCTCCATTTGTAAAATGAGTCTAGGACAAGATCACCCATCTCTGAGGGCCATTCCATCTCCACATGTGATATATCATCCCAGTTTCATGGATTTGGCTGTTATTCCTTCTCCCCCATCAATATAATCCCTGCCCAGTTTGAAAAGAATATATGCACGTTCACACCTGTTTGGGGAAGAGAAGCGACATATTCGAGGAAGAAGACATTGAAAGAAATGAACCAGAAAAGGTCCAATGAATCGACAATCGGCATTCATAAAGTGCCCACTTTGTGCCAGCCACCGCGCTTTTTGAATTGAAAGAACAATAATAATTTATAATGTTATATAATATATATGATACAATACAATAGGTATGATGTTATGTTATGATATGCTATTATCTAATATAATATAATAAATATAACATAATATAATGTAATATAATACCACCAATAGCTTGTTAAAAGAATGAATGGGATGGGGCATCTGAGGCCCAGGGCATCGCTGCTGAGTTTGCCAACATCCAGACCTCCCCACCTTCCGCTGAAGAATCCATCCAAGCTCATCTGCTCCCTCATCTGACAAATAACAAGGTGAGTTTCACTTGACAGCTTTCTCTTTGCTGAACACCAGGTTCTCAGGGCTCAAACAGTTGGCAAATTGTAACCCATCAGCCTTAAGAAAAGCAAGCTGCTCTCCAGCCGCAGAAGGAGATTAGCAATAAAATCATATTCATTGCATCCAGGTAGGAACAGCTACAAACCTGTGGTGCAAATAAACTCTCTGAATTCCCAGCTGCGGCCCTGTATTTCCATCCCTTCTGTTGAGCACAAAACTTTCTGAAAACAACAACTCAATTCTCGCACGATAGCATGTTTTCATGGAGATGTGTTGATTCCTACCAAAAGGGACCATGGGGAGAGTTCCCTCGGTAAAGAGCTGACCTACATGCACCGCCACTGCCCCCCAGAAAAGAAGGTGTGCTAAAGAAAAGGAGCCCCCACCATGCACCTTGACTAGCACGGACCTGCTGGTGATAACTGCAACCCTAACCCTCTAAAATCCACCTGCTGAAGCAACGACTGTGTTACCTTTTCCCCCCTCATACGAGGGAGATGGTAAATTATAAATACAACACAGATATCTGATCTGAAAGGTCCTCAGTGCCTCGTGATCGTATCACCCAGCTTTTCTTTCAACTCAATTGCCCTGGCACGGTGTTTTCTCCGGAGCAGCATGGTGCGGTTTCAAATATTCAGTCTAACTTGATCATCCTGATGGCCAAGACAAAGCGAGAGTCTTCTAACACCATTCTCTGGGCAAACAGTCACTCCTGAGGTACCATGACAAGACACTTCCTCTCTGCTGCCCACTCACTCGCAACTCCCACTTTCTCCTTCTCCCTGCCCTTCTAGACCCTGGGTGGGGGGGAGGGAGAGAGAGAGAGAGACAGAGACAGAGAGACAGAGAGACAGAGAGAGAGACAGAGACAGAGAGACAGAGAGATAGAGACAGAGAGACAGAGACAGAGACACAGAGACAGAGACACAGAGACAGAGACAGAAACACAGAGACACTGAGAAAGAGACAGAGAAACAGAGGGGGAGGGGAAGAGGGAGAGAGGGAGAGAGAGAGACAGGGAGACAGAGAAAGAGAGAGAGACAGAGTGATGGAGACACAGAGAAAGAGACAGAGACAGACAGGGAGACAGAGAGACAGTGAGAGAGACAGAGAGAGAGAAGAACAAGAAGAGATAGAGAGAAGGAGAGACAGAGAGAGGAGAGACAGAAAAAGAGAGAGAGACAGAGAGAGAGGGAGGGAGGAAGAGGGAGAAGGAGAGAGACACTCACCCACCCATTCAGTGCTGATCAGCCACGGTACACACAGCTTCTTCCTCTCTGGGAATTCCTTATATCAAGAAAATCACATCCCTAATTCCTATCCTATCCCTCCAAAAAAGGGAGGCTGTTGAAAGGGAAGAGGGGAGGAACAGAGAAGAAAGACTGAAAAGATTAAAAAACAGAGACAGAGGAAGAAAGGAAGGGACTCAGTACTCAATTCCTTGCCCTCCCTTCCCCTTGTACCCAACAAACCAGGCAGCTGTGGGCTTGGTGAGAGATCAGGAGGGCTGCAATTAGAACTATTATTTTTGAAGGTAAATTATATTCAAGGGCCAGCCTGGGAATCTAACCATCCTTTACGGTATTGTTTCTATAGTAAGCCAAGTGTGAAACCCCTCCAAGACACAATAACAAAATTTTGGGGGGCTGTATTTTCCAAAGTTGGGGGTGCACATGTGTGAGGGAATAGGGGAGGGTGGTCTCATGCTGGAGAGAGAGAAGGGAGGGGAGAAGAATGGAGTAAAAGGGTATGAGTGACAGGAGCAGGCGGAAGGGAAGGGAGAATGACAGATGACAGCTTGGTTTTGTCAAGGCTCAAATCCACAAGCTGGTCGTCAATCCCAGAGCTAAGCGATTCAGAGCCATGACAGCTTCTCCAATTCTTTCATCAACCAAAGTGACTGGGTGACCTTATCCAGTCTCCTCAGCTGACTTCCTTTATTCAATCATGGTGGAAAATAAGTCCCTTTGGGTAAATCTTGTCCTCTTCCTAATTTTAAACCAACACACAACTACCAGACTATCCTACTGTTTAATGATATATCAGAGAAGACAGGAAGGGGAGTCCCCCAAAACACAAAGTGGGCCCAAACTGACCGCAAATCCAATAAATGAGGTGTCAAAAAACAGCCACAGTTACCCGAGGGCCATTATTTATAAGCCAACCAAAATCTGCATATTGCTCAAAAGGAATTGATCTCTATCGCAAAGTTTTTTACTCTGCTCTATAAAAACCCTAGTTTTAGGGATCATTCCCTAATAGAACCCTAACTTCCTTCAAAGTGGAACCCAGGTGCCACCTCCTCAAGGAGGTATTATTTCTTACTGACTGATTGGTCAGGGAAGTTGGCCAAAATCTACAACTCGTAGTCTCAGAGAAGCTTTAGGAACAGACAGGGTAAGTGGCATTCATGTGGCCATTATGAATCAAAGGCAGAATTTAAACTCAGGGACGGACGTCTGCTTCTGAAGCCAGCTCTATCCATTTTTCCAGGATGCAGGAGATTTTTCTTGGATCAAACACTTCTCAAGTTGTTAGTGTTCTTTAGAGAATGAGACTGAACTGTCTCTGTGATTTCCTTAGTAGAGGGAACTGCTAGGTGAGGAAACACCTTCTGTCAATGAAGGCTGGCATCTTCTCCGCAACTTAGAGTTCTAGAGAGTTGCCTATGACACTTGGAGGTTAAATGACTTCTCCAGGGCCACACAGCTAGAATGGGTCAGAGGCAGCTGGTATTACAAGAGAGAGGGGAAAAAAACTGGCTGTACAGTCAGGGAGCCATGATTCAAATTGTGCCTCTTAAACTTTTTGCCTTGGTGACCTTTGGAAAATCATTTAACTTCCTTCAGCCTCACCTCCTCCACCTGTAAAATGAGGATGTTGGACTGGATAACCCCTGAAGTCCCTTTTAATTCAAGATCTATTATTCCAGTATTCTTTACCTCTTAAAACAACCTTCTATTTGTAACAGGGCTTTGGTACATGACCCATATCACCTAAGATGGTGGCATCCACATGGGAAATAGCAGGGGCTTGCTTCTAGAAGAAGGTGCTCTCAACTGGCTACCTTGGGGTTGTGAGCAGTCTCTTTTTAATGGCTTCTTAGCCTGAACTTTCAGCTTCTTTACATCTACCTCAGTCAGATACAGTCACTCTTTCTGTCTTGTGATGTTCAGGGGTTCACCCATAGTGGAAGCACCATGCAGTAAGGAGGCTAGAGAAAGATCCCCTTCTCTTCCCCTTTCTTTTTCTTCTTTCTTTTCTTTTTAGGGCTTTGTGGTCCTGAGAAATGGTATGGGAGTTGGTCTATTTCATCTGTCCTTTACAGTTGTAGGGGAAGAGGCTGAAATCCTCCACCTGTGAGCTTGAGACACATTGGAGAGAACTATGGGTGGAGGGGTTAAAAGTAACACATTTGGCCAGAGTGAAAAAGAAGATGATGGAATTGATTCCAGGACAAGACGTCAGGGGGTTTACTTAGGAGGCATCATTCAACATCATGCAAACTAAAATAGCATTACATGTGCAGAAAGAGATCAAATAGGCATCAGGGAATCCTGAGTCAGAGAGGTAAAAAGCAGAAGGTTAAGGCAAGTTTCTGACAAGGAAGGGAGGGGAGGAACAAGATGGCAGCAAGACAGATGCTGGAGTCATCAATCCCAACTGCCCCTGAAAGCTGCCTGTGAAAAATGGCCAAATACTCATTGATTTTCAGTCAGCAGGGACCTCACAGGCCATCAGTCCCAAACCCCTCCCTTTTATATACAAGGAAACTGAGGCCCAGGGTAGCAAAGTGACTCCAGCATTGAGCACAGAACCCGGCACACAGCAGGCACATAATAAATGTTGATTGATTGACTTCTCAGGGTCACACAAGCAGTGAGCCACTCAGTACAGGGTACCCACATTCCTTTGTGGAATCAAAGGCGGGATTTAAACCCTTCTCCAATCACAATCCTTGTGTTTTTCCAGTTCCCCTACACTGCCCCAAGGGAAAAGGGAGGGTGTGTGGGAAGGGGAGAAAGAGGGGATTGAACAAATGTAGACAGTCCTGTTTTCAGAGTAAAAAACAACAAAACAGTTCTAATATACTCTAGTCTAAGGGATGAGCTCCTACATGTAGCTCCTCCCCCTAAAATAAACAAAAATTTACCTTATGTGCCCTTTGCAATTGCAGAGAATTCCCTGGACTAAGGAGAGAGAGTCTTTAATTCCACCACTCATGTAATCTCACCTTTCTATAACTCTTGTTATAGTTTATAAAGCATTTCACCCACATTATATCATTATATGAGACAGATAATGTCCTGGAGATGTACTATTTGTACCATTTTACAGAAAAAGAAACTGAGGCAGAGAATGAGAGAGTAAATGACTTGTTCAGAGTCACTAAGAGGATTAGGTTCAGAGGCAGGATTTGAACCCAAGTACCTCCAGACCCCAAGTTCAATTTTCTGTGCCAAATTACCTCTCAATAGAGGAAATATTTCAAATTCAAATACAGGCCAGTTTAATAATTTAAGACCAGAAGATTTAAGAAAGATAAGCCTCCTACATCATCGAGGCAAACCTATCACTTTTACAGAGGAGGAAAGTGAGGCCTCAAGAAGACAAAATGATTTGTTCCAGGTCACAGAGTTAGTGGCTAGACTGAGATTTGAATTCAGGTCTTCCTGGGTCTTAGGGGCAGCTAGGTGGTATGGTGGATAGAGCACGGGGTCTGGAGTCAAGAAGATCTGAGTTAAAATCTCCCCTCAGACACTAGCTGTGTGACTCTGGGTAAGTCACTTCACCCTGTTTGCCTCAGTTTCCTCATCTGTAAAATGAGCTGGAGAAAGAAAGGGCAAACCATTCCATTATCTTTGCCAAGAAAACCCCAATGGGGTCACGAAGAGTCAGACACAACTGAACACCATTTTTCTTCTTGCTTTTAAACACAGTTGTCAAAGGGGGCTTCGTGAGTGGAGATATCTATTACAGATACAGCGACATGGGAAGAAGAGAAGGAGCTCCAACCTTCTGCAGCCCCATAAAAAGGCTAAGAGAAGCCACTGTCCACAGCTTTCCATTCCCAAAGCACTTCTCCTTCAACCTATCACCGCTGTCATGTTTCACATTTACATATCACCTTTAGATTTACAAAGCACTCTTCTCTAAACAGTGCTGGGGCAGAAAGAGGCAGGACGAGTGTCATTCATCTCTGTACAGCCAGCAAGGGCAATGTGACGGCTTTCTTCACCCCCTCCCCCTCCCCACATTTCCTCTCCTTTCCAGTTATTACGAAAAAAGTCCTTGTATTTCCTTTGCATGTCTATGTCTCATCTTTGTGTAGAAGCATGTTGTCTTCTTTTCTCTCTAAATGACTCCCCTCTCTCCCTCCATGAATGTAAGCTCCCCGAGGGCAGGACTGTGTCATTTTTCTCTTTGTATCTAGCACAGGTCATGACAATTACCAGGTCTCCAATAATAGTTTACTAATGGTCTGAATTACCTAAACCAGGACTGAAACCCATGACTCTTGAGACTGAAAGCCAGTGCTATGCAGAATGGTGCTAAGAATCTCCAAATCATTTTTCTACATGTTAGCGTCTCTGGCCTGTACATTTTGAGTCTATCAAAAATAACAAACAACTGAATTCTAGAATCAGCAGATGAATACCTTTGTAGATGGGGATTCCAAAAGGAAATAAGAGACCATGGATCCCAGGGACTCCTAACGTTTGTTGTGTTTCGTGCGTTGGCCTCTGTGAAGACTTTTTTCTTCCCAAAATCATGCTTTTAAATGCAAAAAATAAAATGCCAAGTTGTACATAAAAATATTTTTTTGAAAAATAATTATCAATTTTTTTCAAATTTCAGAATCATTTTTCCAATTATTTTTATTTCAAATTTATTTTTAAAAAGAGTATCCTGTTTTTAAAGTAAGTGAAGGAAATGCTAAAAGATGGTGAAAATGAAGATGTATTTTTTTCCCCTTGTCCATGAAGCCCAGGTTAAGAACCCATGATCTAGACCAACATTCATCCTAGCTACCCAAAACCTCAAACATACGCAAGTGGAACATTCATGTCCCACCTGAAGACCTTCAGTGATAGCAAAATCAGGACTTCCCCATAGAACCCATTCCATTTATGGATATCTCGAAATATTTGGACGTTCTTCCTAACTGCAATGGACTCTTGGCAATGTCTACCCATTGACTGTGTTCTACCCAGACAGGACAAGCAAAAGAAGTCTAATTCCATTTTCAAAAACCAACCTCTTAAATATTTGAAGGCTATAATCACATTAAGGGAAGGGAACAAGCATTTATTAAGCACCTACTATGTGTCAGGCACTGTGCTAAGTACTTAACAAAATATGTCATTTGATCCTCACAACTACTTGAGGCAAGTACTATTATTGCCCCATTTTAAAGTGGAGGAAACTGAGGCAGATAGAAGTTAATTGACTAGTCCAGGGTCATATAGCTACTAAGAGTCTGAGGCTAGATTTGAATTCAGGTCTTCCTGACTCCCAGCCCAGTGCTCTGTCCACTGAACTAGCGAGGGGACATAGCGTTCTCATCTTGAAGCAAACACCTCAGTTCCTTCAATCAAACCTTGTGACTATCACAGCAATTTAAATGCTGAAAATCTCCTTATAAATCTAGCCCTAGTGTTCATTGCATAACCAAGAAAACAGAAATTCCATAGAGTGACTTGTCCCAAATCACACAAGTAGTAAGTGGTACACTCAAGATTTTAACCCAGTCTCAATTCAAAATTTAATATTCTTTCCACGATCCTTCTCGCAAAACTCAACATTTGGAATAATCAAGGCAAGGTATATGGGGATGGTAACTACCCTCATTCAAGATAACATGTGACTTTCAACACACAGTAAGGTCCAGTAAGCTTTATTGACAAAGTACACTGATTATTAAATTTAGCCTTTGTGTGGTTGATTTTTGGAAGCCCCGTGAATAATTTTATCCTTATTCTTAGCAAATTCCATCTTATCGGGTATGGCCCATTCTTTTTCAACCTGTCAAGTTATTTCAAATTCCCAATTCTGTCATCCAATTTAATAGTTTTTCCTTCTAGCTTCATGTCATATACAAATCTGATAACTAGGTCATCGCCATCTTTCTTCAAGTCATTGATCAAAATGTTGCATAAAGTAGAGCCCAAAGCAAGGCCACTGAGAGGCCCCCCCAGGCCAAAATCCATCCTTTCACCAACAGTGTTGCGTCAATCAATCAGCTCGAAATCTACCTAACTGTAATGTCATGTTGTCCACATTTTTCCCCTAGATTCTGTCAAATATGCTACTAAAATCCAGATTACGCTACACACATGGTCTTGCTCTGAAAAACTGGCAGTGTTGTTGTTACTGTTGTTTTTTTTTGTTGTTGTTGCTTTTGTTAAAAAAAGGGGGGGAGGGAGGGAATAACGTTGTTCTAGCATGATTTATTCTTAATAAACCCATGCTAGCTCCTTGTAATCCCCCCCTTCCTCTTCTAAGTGCTTAACAAATTATTCTAGAAGTTTCTTTGTTTGCTTTAAATCAGCATCAAGATCACTGTCCAGAGTTCTTTCTCTCCTTTTTGGAAAATTGGCACATATACCCATCTCCAGGACTGCAGCATGGACCACTGACAATCATTCAGGAATCAATTCTGCCCTCTCAGGCCCTATCTGGAACTCATCAGGGCTTGGTATTGAACTTAGGCAGGGAAGCTCAATGCTCTCCTATTTTCCTCACTTATCTTAGCTTGTGACTACCTGCTTTTAACCATTTTTATTCTTCCCTTCCCATTCTAAAAATCTTTCTCCTTGGTTAAAAAAAAAAAGGAAAACATGTTTGAATAATTCCATTTTCTCTAATATGTAGGTTATTCCTTTCTCATCTACTCCTTTCCAGTAAAATGTAAGCTCCCCGAGGACAGGGCTCATTTCATGTTCGTCATTTGTATCCTCAGAGCCTGGTATTTTTCTAATTCAAAGTAGACACTTAGTTTATTAAATGCTTGTGGATAGGTTTATTATCCTTCCTCTTGGCTCCCATAATGCCTCAAAATAAGCTACTTTTGTTTTAATATTTTTTTTAAAAAAATCATTTAAGACCACTGAAAGGATTGTGTTTATACTCAATTCCCAGTAAAATAGAAATAACTTTTGGGAGTTACTTAGACTAACAACTGTTGTGACTTGTTACAGTTTAGGAATTAGAAAGCAGAAAACAATTTATCATTTAATCTTCCTAATCCTTCAAATTAAATGCTTTAGATGGTGGAGAGGTGGCTTTCCAACAAAGGGCTATTCACTATAATCTCATCAAGTTGATAAGGGTCTTGGATTTGGAACTAGAAGGTAATCCAAACCCTGCATTTTACAAATGAAGAAACTGAGGCCAATAGAGGCTAGTGATGTGGTCTGGGTCAGCTACCCTAGAAAGTATCTGAAGCAGGATTTGAGTCTACGTCGTTCACACGCCAAGTTTCCTCAGAGACTCAACAAAAGACCACAGACTCCTTATGATCAAGTTTTAATATCTTATTTAATTTAATTTAATGTATTATTTTTTAAAAATAATAAATAAATAAATAAACAAACACATGGAGTACAATAACCTTAAATGATAAAACTTCAGGTGTGAGCAAAAGAAGCAAATACCATTTTCAAGAGAGCCAAGTCTGACCCAATTAAATCCAATGGGCTAAATAAGGAAGTCCATGAATCTGACAAGTATGTTGCCTATGCCAGTACAGCCTTGAACCAGAAGGATCTGGTGGTAGGAAGATCACTGGATTTAGAACCAGAGGACTGGGGGGCAAAACCCATTCCTGCCCTTTAGACTCTGTGTGACATGTGGCAAGTCACTGAATGATAAAAGAATGAACTGAATGAATAAATACACATTTATATTAAGCACTTTATAATGCCAGATACTGTCCTGAATCCTGAGCATACAAAGACAAACACATCAGTTAACTCCTTCACTAAAGCAGTTTCTAATAGTGTTCTCAAGCTGACACCTTTGATCTTTGATAGACAGACAGATGGATGGATGGAGAGACAGTTGATAGATGTGAATAAATTAATGAATAAATGAATACCTATTCTGATATAACTGAAATTCTTTTGTAATCCTACATGGCCGATGCATTTAAAAACATTCTTTTGAGAAGATCCATAGGCTTCACTAAACTGCACAGAAAGGAGACCACGATACCATAAAAGTTAAGAAGGCCTTGACGAGGGTGAGATGATACACACTGGAGTGCTTTCCAGATGGGGAGTGTTTTTGAGAGAGAATGGTAACAAAAGGGCAAGTAATCAAATCGTCCTTAACAGAAATGCTGAAGGTGAATTTATTACTCTCTTGGAGAAGGAGTCGGAAGACATGCATGGAGACATCCAAGAAATGGCAAACTGGAGCCAAGACTCTGCAAAATGTGGGGAGGTTTCATTAACCAGAGCCCAGTGTCACAGAAGTGGAACCTTCACTTCCAGATGGAAGTGAGGCTGCAGAGCAGGCAACAAAACATGGCGTAACTTCCCTGGGCCTCAGCCTCCTTACCCATAAAGGGAAGTGATGGCATAGGTGGGGGTCAAGGTCCTTTCCAATTCTAAATCTCGGATCCTACCTGTGTCCCTTGGCTAGAACCTTGAACTTTGCTCCATGGGACATTGGGCCCTCATCTATAATCTTTTGCCTCATCTTGACTAGAACCAGGACTCCATACCACACCCCAGCAATATTCACAATGTACCACTGCCTATATAATCCCTCCACCCTCTCTTTCTAGTACACCCCTTGATGTACTGACTTCATCCATTGAAATGTAAGCTTTTCTGTATTTTTATATTACATTTGTATCTTCAATGTTTAACATAGGCTGGCTTAATAAATATACACTGTATCTCTATGTATGTCTGTTATCCCCTCACTGGATTGTGAGCTCCTTAAGGGCAAGGAGGGTTTTTGGCTTTTTAATTTGTATCACTACCCGACACAGAAAAGATGATTAGTAAGTGTTTGAAGACTTGTTGACTTGACTGTCTATGGCTGTAAACCATGAGTTGAAAATAAATGCAAATTATTACTAGGATAGTTTTATCTTCAATTTCCTCCCAAGAAGAAGGCTAAAACCCATTTTCTACCCTGCCCCAACCCACCCAATAGTACTCAATTACACACTAAGACTGCCAGGAAAGCATCCCTACAGGTTAAGATTCTGGTGGAGTGTTCCTCTGGTCCAGACCAAGGCGATGAGGAATCCTGAACGTTCCCCATCTCAGGCGTCCTCCATTCCCTCCCTGGCTCAGCTAACAGGATAAAGTGAGCGACAGGCCTATATGATCATTACATAAAGGTACTACATGCGCAAATTTCCCCAGAACATGGAGAAAAAAATTATCAAAGAGCTTACACCATCTGTCTGCAGAGGGGGGAATAAAACAACAGCTGGTGTAAGAGACGGCAAGATGTCGGCCCTCGAAGTGACAAGATGGAGAATGACAGGAAACAGCTTTTCAGCCTTCTAACGGCTAAAGACGCGCCCAGCCTGCGCTCCCCTGTTTGAAATCCTCCAGATGCTCGGCTCTGCTCCCATTTCCATATCTTTGTTCATACGACATCTGAAAGCTTGCCTTTCTTTAGCCGCTTTTCTTTTTTTTTTTTCTTTCTTTTTTCTTTTTTTTTTGCCTTGCAGAGGGAAATACAAAGCCATCATATGTAGGATTTTCCCTCCTTTCTCTGAAGGGGATGCTGAATGAATTTTAATCACAGCCATGGAAACAGAAAGAAGCAGACAGACAGACAAGACAGACAGACAAGCATTTGAAGCTAGCCTCTTTGAAACTTTCCATACACTCTGCCTGGGAATTTCTTGAAATATAACTAATGTTAGCTTTTGTGCAGACTTATTATGGAACAGCTGGAAAGAAAGGACCCAACGCTGAGCCTCCCTAGAGATGTCCATGAAAAAGGGCACTGTGTGTGCCGGATTATGTTGCTGGGTCCCAAGAAACGATGTGTTGGGTTGTATAAACCCCCACCACCAACTCCGCACAAATCTTTTGATCATTCATGGCATTTTTAGCATTCGATGTCTTATATTTACATAATAATTTCAATTACAAATCATTTTACATGTATTAGACTCTCCTGTCTAAATATGTGTTCAGATCTCAAAGGTGCACTGAAGAATGAATGTGTGAATGAGTGAATAGATAAACAGATGAATAAATGAATGAATGAATGAATGGGCATGTATGGCCCTATTTGCCATGGGCAGTGTTGTGTATAAGGATATAAGTAGAAAAGCAATTGTTCAGAAGACATTTGTATATTGACAATAAAAATAACAACAATAATCTATTTAGAGGGAGTCAAACCTGTGATATCATTTGTGTAGGGACATTCCAGTGTGGAAGGGCCCTCCCAAGATATAACACAACCATTCTTCGAAAATGCAAAGTCTCATCAACTTTCTGGGGGCATACAGGGGTAGTTAAATGACTGGTCCATGATCACATACAGCTAGTATCAGAGACAGAACATTCATTTTCCAGAGAGTCCCTCATCACCCCTAGGATCAAATACAAATTCTGTTTGGCATTTGAAACCCTTCACCACCTAGAGCCAAGCTTCTTTCCCAGGACTGTTACATGTCCTGCCTTACATCCAAACAGGGATTTTTGTGATTCATCACATAGATGACACTCTCATAAGGCAAACGCTATATTTATTAACTTATTTGTATCCATATCTTTAAATGTATTCTATATATAGACACAAGTCTATATATTTACGTGTGTATATTTATATACAGAAATGACAAATACATATGTGAAGCCCATTAGAAGGTAAGCTATTTGAGAGAAGCAACTGCTTGGTTCTTCATATTTGCACCCAAGAGCAACCTGGCATACAGAAGGTGTTTAATAAATGCTTGCTGCCTGCCTGCCTGATCAGGATTTGCCTTGCATCTCTACAGATGAAGACACTCACTTGTACATTAAGTATAGTATCTGCCTTATGGAAGTGTCTGGTCACCTCTTGCCCACCACCCCCGCCCCCTCACCCCCATGAAAGGTACTGCCTTAATCATTCACAGCTGAATACCATCCTAACGTCCGTGCACGATATGCACGGCGAGGCAAACACACAGTGAAATTTAATACACAACATTATGGAACATTGCTCTTAAACCTGATAAAGACTGATCACATCACATAGGAGGTGTTCCTCTAGGTTGTCAAGAACCTGGGAGTAGGCAGGCAGCCCCCACCACCTTTCTCAAATTAACACGAAGCAGCGTTTCCAACGTTGGCTGCCCTGACGGCGGGCACCGGGAGGTGCGCTAATGAAAGGTGCGCACGCTCAGGAGTATTTATGGTGATCGTCAACCGCTGGTGAACAACCAGATGCGTGTTCACAGCTTGAATGATGATAATGAAGATGAAACACAGGGAAAGGACCGATTAGACCTGTCAGTCAGTTCACAGACCCAAACTATGTTTAGTGCTTTGAAAAAGAAGGGGAAAAACTCATTGGTATCAGAATTTCAACTGTAAAATGGGATAACAATACCTCCATGGCTGTAATTACTCCCATTTTACAGAAAAGGAAACTGAGTCCAAGAAAGACTAAGTGACTTGCTCAGGGTCATACAGCTAGTGTCTGAGCCAGGATTTGAATTCATGTCTTCTTCCCATCAAGTCAGAAAATGTTCTCTACTAATGTAGATGGGCATCTGCTCTGGTACTTAGAGAAGCTTCAGAGCATCCTGTGGCCAGGATGTGTTAAAGGAGGCACCTGAACCCAGGTCTTCCTGATTCAGAGACAGCTTTCTATCACTAGTTGATGATAATTCTCCCCGGTGTCCTGACCATAAAGGGGAGCAGAAGCAGTAACCAGTGGACTGACTCACAAACTCCATCAGTTAGCAATGCAGCATCCAGAAAACTCGAGGATGAAATGGAATAATTCAGCAGCCCTCCACACAGAATGTGCATTAGCTTAGGCTTCTACAAGCGCCTGCCTGTCCTGGGTCACTGGGTCATTTCACATAAAGGCGTGTGTCAGAACATAACTGGCGTAGCGTACTCACTGCTCCTAAAAAGAGGAAACATGGAGGCTGTGCAGCCCCAATGTTCCCCACCAGCCACTCACCAGGACATCAGGACACCTGGACCTTCTCAGTCAAGGGTCTTGTCTCTGCTTCCCACAGCTTGCTCAGGCTCTGAGGACAGTAAAGGCCTCACGCTTCCCTCTGCGATTCCCTGCCATGGACACTGCCTATATCGTGTATGTGTGTGGCTATTGGCATGCTGTTTCTCCCATCAGAATGTCAAGTTCTCAACAGCAAGGATCAGATTTTTGCCTTTCTTTGCATCCCTGGCCCTGGAAACGCAGTCAGTGCTTAATAAATGTTTGTTGACTGACTGACTGAAAAGTCAATATTATCTTCGCTAGAGGAAAGACTATGACAATCAACCGCCATTTTGTACCAACCATCATCCTAGTAACTGCCTAGAGCACCTTCCCTACTAGCCCTACCCTCAATGGGGTGAATGCTCCTACAAGAATATCACTCTAGGAATGAGTGAATGAAAGAACAAAAAAGCATTTATTATTTACTACTTGCCAAACACTGGGTTAAAAAAGTGCTGAAAAAAAAATAGAAAAGGCAAGACAATCTCTGCTCTCAATAAACTGACACTCTAATTAGAAGAGACAGCACAAAAATCAAAGTTTGGCTATAGGGCAGACAAAAAGGCCTAGAAGTCCAAAGGGTACAAGAGTAGGGTGGATGATAAGGACCAGAGGCCATTTGGCTGCTTAAGAAGTCAGGGAATATGGGGAAGCTAGGTGGCGCAGTGGATAGAGCACCAGCCCTGGATTCAGGAGGACCTGAGTTCAAATCCAGCCTCAGACACATAACACTTACTAGCTGTTTGACCTTGGGCAAGTCACGTAACCCATTGCCTCACCCCTCCCCCACAAAAAAGAAAAGGAGGAAGAAGAAGTTAGGGAGTAGTTTACTATTATATTTAGCTCAGTGCCTGGCACATAACAGGGGCAAGAGAAATGCTTGGTGATTGGACTATCCCCAGAGAATAAGGACTAAAGACCAAAATATCACCTATGGACAGACCATTGGTATCAGTCTTCATTCATTATCCAATAGAATTCTCCCATAAGTGATGGCTCGGTCCCGCACCCACTGCAGAATCTCTTACACTCACTCAGAGTATGATCGTATTAACAAAAACATATTTTCACGGGAAGTCAACCTTATCAGTTCATGAAAAAGACTGATGACTTCTGTAAACTATTTGGCAAGCTAAGCGAGCCACAGAAAGGAAGAAGTCTGTATACAGCATGTGACAGAAAGCTAAGATGGGGAGGCCAGTCTTCATCTGGGGACATCTGTCAACAATGTCCCATTTCTATGGCCTGGCCAGCCTACCTGTTCTTTGTAAGAGCAGCTGTGCTGAGCACAGAGACTGACATAAATCCTCTGCCCAATCCCAGCAAAGTGCATAAAAAATCACGGTGAGCACAGATTTCGATCCATCGCACAATAATAGATCGCTCCTCATTGGGGACCCTTCCAAAATACTGATTCATGGCCAGGGGGAAAAACGTCCATGTACTTGAGTCTCCAGTGAGGACATAGATTACAGCTGTAGTTTAGAGGAAAGCATGTCAAACATGAATTTCTCTGGACCTAATTCGAGGCTCTGCTATAAAGTACACTAGGTGAATCTGATCATGTCTTTAAGCCTCAGTCTGCTCATCTGTAAAATGGCAAAATACGCCTACTTTTAGGGAAGCCTCTAAGACAGCTTCCGGGTTTAAACAGATAAGCCACCTATCTCTTTATAAGGATCTCCTCTGGTCAGAGTAGATGAATCCAAAGCCTTCAGAGCTTCAATAAAATGAGAGGAAGTCATCGATCAGAAACTCTTTTCAGCCAGTGACCACCTCCTGCTCCCCTCCAGACCTATGGGTGCTTTGGTCAATAACAACTACTTCATAAATACTTGTTGAAAGACTGGTAAAGAGCCCCCAAGCCATGAAATCACATATTATCCATTGCTGCGTCCAAGTTGCTCTGATTCACAGGATGGCATCATAAACCTCTAGAATTTGAAAGACACTTAAAGACTGTCTGGTCTATAAAATGCAGGTAATAATAGCGCCTGTCTCGTAGGGTAGGTATAAGGATCACCAAGTGTGTTAAGGACCTTAAAGCTCTATGTAAATGGTAGCTGGTTTTGTTTGATTAACTGTTTTTATTGGCCTCTTTGACAGTCTGGGAAAGACCGTGGGCTTTTTCTGAGAAGGATGTTTTTAAATGCATTAAATCAAAGATAACAGGTCACACAATAAACCAGTCATAGAGAAGAAATAAATCAAAAAATACATATTTTTTTAAAATACAAGTCCAAGGACCCCAAATTATTAAGAACCCCTGATCTGGGTTGACTCTCCCTTTAAAAATCTGAGGATGATAAAGCACACATATCCTGGCTCTAAGTCAGATACCTCTAGCTGGAAAGAACCATCTAGAACAACTGTCTCACTGTACCGATGAAGAAAGTGAGGCTTGTAAAGATTAACTAACACCCCCAGAGTCACACAAGTAGTCAGCGGCAGGGCAAGCACTGGAAGTTGGGACTTCTGACTCCAAACAACAGCCCTCTTTCACCGAATCATTCATTCTCCCGGGGAAGTAAGAGAAGGAAATCCAAAAAGAGTACATGTCATGAGAAGGGCCCATGGAGAGAGGAGATAAACTGTGCTGAGCTTGCATGACGTACAGGCTTTGGGGCCCTGGTTTCCTCAACTGAGAAGGGAATCAGCAGCATTTCTGATATTCTTTGATGTCAGGGTTTCTCTTCAAATGCAAAACAGATTAGAAGAGAAGGTGGGGAAAGTTCTAGGATCACTATCTTGGCTCTAAGGGGGGGAGAGAGGCAGAAGGCAACTCCTTCCCTTGGAAGATAAACCTGGTCAGTAGAGATAGGAGATGGTCATTTTAGGCCTGTAGAGATGAAAGATGTAAGGTCTGGTTTCTGCGGTTTTGCAGGATAGTTTAAGCATGTTTTCTTTTTTCTTTGGAGCAATGCCTTTTCCAAACTCCTGAGTGCTTGATTTGAGAAATCATGATGTTAATGGAGGCTGGCAGTTGGGGGACAGAAATGTAGGTTCTCACAGCTAAGATTCTGCAAGGGGGGAGGAGGGGGAGGAGGAGTAGGAGGAGGAAGAAGAGGAGGATAAGGAGGGAGAGAAAGGAGGAGGAAGAAGAGGAAGAGGAGGAGACAGCAGCAGCAGCCTCTGAAGTCCCTTTGATCTCCAGTTCTACGTCTCTGTGATCTTAACCACTTCATCTCCCTGGGTTTCAGTTTCTCCACTTGTAAACTGAGGGGCACAAGCCGAGATGGCCTCTGAGGTCGCGTCCATCTCTGGACGTGTGATCCCATGCGCCTGTCTCCTTTCAACACTGAAATGAGTCTGACAATAGCTGGCCACGTGCTCGGGGAGATTTCACTGCTGCTCCATTCCCGGCCTGAGCTGAACAAGCATTACCAGCAGCTCAAAGTCCGGGTTTTAACCACGCGGTCTGACTTGAAGCCAACCTCTCTTAATGCAACACAGAAGGCTGCGCTGAAAGCCAGGTTTCTGTCTAGTTCTCTCAAGTTGGTGCCACGGCCAACAGGCACGCGGTCAGCCGTCACCAACATGCCTCCCCCAGCCCCACCCCCCAAAAACAGGCAAGCAAAAGAACAACCTCTCGTGATCGGGTAATGAGAGTTCCTGGCCAAGAGCTGGTGCCATCTGTTAATCTGGGTAGAAACCATGCTAGGGAGAGGAAGGTTTCTGATGGGGCAGATGGGGTGGTTTTGTTTTTAAAAAAAAAATCATCTGCTCTTATTATGTTTGCCTCTCAATGTCTCTGTTTAATTTTTCTGGGTGACTGATGGAAGCACACATCTCTCTGGTCAAATAAAGAACACAGGGAACTAAGATATCCTTTTATGCAACTAGGCCATGTCCTAAATAATCCCTCCGTAGCCCTGAGAGTTAGGCAGGGGGTAAAAATCATCTGGCGAGCTTCAGTTTGATTCCACAAAAACTTACTGAGAGATTACCCTGTGCCAGGCACCACAGAAAATAAGCTCTTCGGGAGCAGGGTTTATCGATCTGTAATTGCATGCCCGCTGCTTGGTACGGCACCTGGTATACAATGGGCGCTTCCTTAATGCATGCTGATAGATAGACTGATTGACTGCTGGGGATACCAAGGAAGCCAAGACATTTACCCTGCTCTCAAGAAGCTTATCATCTAATAAAAAGAGAAAGAAATGCATACAGGTAACTACGGCAGAAGAAATGATGATGGATTGGGATTTGGGAGGCAACGTGATACAGTGGTAAGAAGAGTGGTTCAGGAGTCAAAAGGACCTGGATGCTCCCCATCTGTAAAACGGGAGCATTGGATTAAATAGTGTCTGACTTTCCTCAGGGGCAAGGGAGGTGGGGCAGTGGAGAGAATCATGGACTCAAATTATGTCCCCAACGCTGGGAAAGTCACTTCCCCTCAAGTGTAAGGTTGGGCCTGTTGGACTTGGTGACTTCTGACAAGCCTAGATTTGAGAACTTCTTCCAACCTAAAATCAAACAGGTCTGACCATAGCCACCAGCCTCACTATACTCCTCCTGACTTCCCTATGACCTCACCAGCTGCCTTCCCCACCTTGGAGTCACCCCCACTCTGAAGCCACCAGGCCAGTGGGCCATTCTCCAGCCCACCCTTTCATGAGCTTGCTTCACTTCCACACTGACTCATTCTCCAGATCTCTTCACCTCCTCAAGAACCAACTTGGCCCCATGGGAATTCCCCCTTTCCAAGCTCCCCTGTATTTGTGGTTTGGATTTCTATATCTTTCTCATTAAAACGTAAACTTCTTCAGAGTGACGACTGTCTGACTCAAAGCTTGCATCTGTATTCCTAGTAACTGGCACAGTGTATCACACACACACAAACACACACACACAGAGTAAGTGCTTAATAACTGCTCTAAGTCTGTGATCAAATGATGTAGCTGTGTACATTGGTGGGGTGGAAAGAGCCCTGGCACTAGAATCAAAGGACTGGAGTTCAAATTCTGCCCTAGATGCTTATTATCAGTGTGACTTTGTTAAAACCTCATAACTTCCTTGTATAACAATTTTTGTTCTTCTTAGTCAGTCATGTTTGTGACCCTAGAGACCGTACTATCCGTGGAGCAAAGATACTGGAGTGGTTTGCCATTTCCTTCACCAGGGGATTAAAGCAAACAGGGGTCACACAGCTAGTACGTGTCTGGGACCAGACTTGAACTCAGCTCTTCCTGGCTCCAGGCCCTGTACTCTATTCACTGGGCCAAACTGCGTCTGGATGACAACTGATTCATTTGTAAAGGGAGGATGGCTACTTGATAATATCTGAGATGCTTTACAGCTCTGAATCAATGACCCTACATTTCTAAGAGGGGATCACTCCACGTCTCTGGCTCTCTGTGTTCTCAGCTTTAAAATGAAGGGTTAATTCTACGGCCTCTAAAGCCCTCCCCATCTTTCTGTCTCTGAGCCTACCAGGACACAAGTGCAAAGGAGCGATCCGCGCCGGACACTGGCCAAAAACAAAGTGAGAGATTTTGCCTGATCCTTAACTCTTAACGTTAACTTCACCACAATCCATTGACGTGGATGAACCTGTCTCTACCTCCCAGTGATCACTGATGCACAACTCAAAAGTCTGTGTTCTAGTTCAGCCTCAGCCACATAGAAGACCTTATCACCCAGGGCTCATGCGAGTGAAGAAATGCACGTACCAGGGGCCGGGGAAGAAAAGGGAGTAGAAAAGTGAGAGAAAACCAGGGAGGAGAGAGAACAGGAGAGGAGAGAGAGGCAAGGAAAGAGGGAGGCTGAAAGTGGGGAAAAGGCAGAGAAGGGGAAAGAGAAAAAAGGGGAGAGAGGAAACAGAAGGGAAAGAAACAGGAGAGGAGAGACAGATATGAGAGAGACGCAAAGAAGAAGTAGAGAGGAAAGGGGGAGAGAGAAGAAGAGAGGAGGACAGGGAGGAGAGACCAGACAATGGAAGGAGGGGGGAGGAAGGAGAAAGGGAGAGAAGGAAGACAGGAAAGAGAAAGGAAGAGAAAGAACAAAAGGGAGGAGTAGAGAATAAGGCCCCAGTGGAGTAGGAGGGCAGGAGATGTCCGTTTTATTGATGGGAAAAACAATGTCTATCTTTACAACCCGCCGGCAGTCTTGAGAATCTTGACTTGGCTGCCTGAGAAAAAAATCTCCAACCACCTCAGCCCATGTGAAGGCTCCCTCCTTGATTTACAACCAATTCTCCTTCATTCATATGTGATTTATCCACGTGGTGGATCACCGGTGGCCAATTTTTCATTCTCGTTTTGATTTTCTCACCACGAGACATAATTGGAAACATAAATCTGTTACAAAGTCCCAAGGCAAACAGATTCCTGGTTGGGTTTTTTGGGTTTTTTTGTTTTTTAGGTGGGAATCATCCATACTTTTGGTCCAACCATGCCACGCTGCCCACTCCCTTCCCCCATGTTTGAGACCGGAGAAAGCCATTACCTGGACTCATAAGCCATTCCCTTCATCTACAGACTCAAATCAAATGCTGCTTGGGAAGCATGACATAATGGATAAGTATTGAGATTGGAGTTTGGAAAACTTGGGTTCCAATCCTACACATGGCACTTGCTTCCTTTAACTTCTCTGAAAATTCTTTTCCTCCCCTAGCATATGGAAGTAACAGGACATCTAGGATTGAGTTCCACTCAATTTCTGCCTCTCAGAATTTCACCACAATATCTCAGGTCCCTTGTCATGTGAGAAAAGTCCACCCCGCCCCAACTCCACTATAGCTTTCTTAAACCAGAAGAACTTTCCACTCCTGCTGACTTCTCCTCCCATTGGCGAGTTCCTCCAGCAACCTCCATTTTGAGAGCAGACCCAAGTCAACCATTAGTAATGCTCATATAATTAAGACCTTTAGACAAATTGATAGCAAAAAAAGGATAAATCTTCAGATTCTACTGAGAAATGGTATACTAAACTACCATTATACCTATGGCAATATGGACCAAGCAGAGAAACTCTGTAGTGTGTTGGATCTGGAGAAAGAGCCCACAGAAAAAGCTCTAAATGGGATCCAGTTTTACACATTCTCTCTCCAATTAGAGTGTTAGCTCCATGAAAGCAGGAACTTTTGCACTTGTATCTCCAGTACTTAGTATGTCTTAAACTATATTATGTCTATGTCCATTCCTTCATCCATGCCATCATACATCCTTCAAGCCACGTGCTTCTGGGCCCTACCACAAAAGGTATGTTTTTTGCAAAGGGGCATCTGGACACTATGGGAAATGAAAACTCAGAAAGAAATACGTGGGATTGTAAGATAACAGACCAAAGCTGGAAGAGGCCATAGAGACTTACCTAAGTCAAGCCTTTCATTTCACACACAATGAAACGGGTGAGCCCAAGGTCTCTCAGGTCACAAGTGGCAGAGCTGGGTTTCAGACTGAGGTCCTCTGACTTCAGAAACACCCCCAACCCCTGCACCATTCCACCACCCTGTAACTAATTCTCAACTGATCAGAGGGTCACAGAATCAGAGCTGCAAGGCACCGTGGACGCCTTCAAAAATCAATCCTCGGGGCAGCTGGGTGGTGCAGTGGATAGAGCATTGGCTCTGGATTCAGGAGGACCTGAGTTCACGTCCGGCCTCAGACACATAAGACTTGCTAGCTGTGTGATCCTGGGCAAGTCACTGACTAGCCAAAAAAAAAAAAATCGACCCTCTCATTTTACAGCTGAGGGAATACAAACCCAGAGAAATTAGCCACTGATTTATTCAGGGGCACATGGCAGATAGGGTTTAATAAAAGGTCTGAACATGAAATATCTTAACCAAAAATTTACCAATACATTACCCATAAGTTACCATTCTCTGATTACCTAGAAACTGAAAGGTTTGGAGAAGTGTCCTTTATCTGAAAATCACTTCAAAAATTACACACACACACACACACACACAATTCCATTTTTACACTAAAGTAAAGCAAAAGCAGGGTAGGTAGGTAGTGCAGTGAAGAGAATGCCAGGCTCAGAGTCAGGAAGACTCTTCTTCGTGAGTTCAAATCTGGCCTCAGACACTTACTAGCTGTGTGACCCTGGGCAAGTCACTTAATCCCATTTGCCTCATTTTATAAAAATGAGCTGAAGATGGAAATGGCAAACCACTCCAGTATCTTTGCCAAGAAAACCCCAAATGGGGTCATGAACGCAGATACAACTGAAATGAACAACAAAGCTAAAAGCAGAAAAGGAGTGAAAATCAGCGAAGGGGAGATTTACTTCCCCAGGTCAACGGCAATGGAAGTTCCAAAAATGCCTCTGCTTTAATCTCCCCAAATAAAACGCATCTCAGAGTTTTAGAGGGAGGGCAGGATGGTGAAAGGCATGACTCATCCTTGGGAAGGGGCACTTTGCAGACTGAGGAACAAAAGAAGTAGAAAAGAGAACCATCCCCGCACCATGTGGCCCTGCCCTGGTTCCCAGCTCCTAATGGGCCACGCTGCTGTTGGGGGGCACAAGGATGACCTCAGCCTTCCCAGCCGGGCATGCTGCTAGGTGCCAACCAGATACCATATGGAGCCGCTCCCAAGTCCAGAAACCAGTGAGTGGGACATCAGGACAGCTGCTGAAAAAAGGGTAAGATAAGAAATAGAAGAGGGAAAATAGAAACATGTACACACACACACGTGCGCACATGCACGTACACACACACACACACACACACACACATGCACACCCCTGGAAAAGCTCCTCCTCAAGAGTCCCACTGGGTATTTAATTTCTCCCCCCCCCTTCCTGAAGTCACAAAGGCCAAATCTACCAGTCAAATTAAACAGAGTGCAGTAAAGCATTAAGTCAGCATTCAACAGGTTTAATTACTGTGTAAATGAAAGAAATTATTATTCATTCATGACATTTATTTCAGCTCCAACGCGAGCTGCTTTTATATAAAGTCGCAGGGAGAGGGGAAGGCAGGAGGGGGAAGAGAGGGAGAAGTGGGGTGTATAATTACAGCTATATTTCTTTGCCAAACATTAGTGAGCAGAAACAACAGAGACTTGTCTTCCCTCTCTCTCCAGAAAAGCATGTGACCCATTGGTGGTAGATCTGGAGCTTGCCTGACCTCAGATTCTGACCCGGTGCCAGGCTCTGATAGGTAAACCAGTGTCTGAAATTCCAGGACAGTGGGCTCATTGAAGCCACAAGGCCGGATGCCCTGGCCCAGCCCATTAGGGACCCAAGCCTCCTAAACCATGGCAACCAATGGAGGCGGTCAGCCACTGGAAAGCAACAGAGGCTGCTTGGCCACATCACATAGAAAGAGCCAAAGAGGGTATCAGGGCCCATCAGACAATGTGCCTTTTCTCATGGATCTGCACAAGCCTTAAACTTCTCCCATGACCAGAAAGGATGGGGAGGTGGCAAGGACCCATGTTCATTCCAATCAGACCCCCGTGTGTGTATGTGTGCACACCACGGTCCAAAGGGAAATCAGCACGAATGGGGGGCTGACACAGAGACCACAGAGATCACTGTCTCTCTGTCTCTCTCTCTCCCTCCCTCTCCCTTTCTCTCTGTCTTTCTCTCCATCTCTGTCTTTCTCTCTCTCTCTCCCTCCCTGTCTGTCTCTCTCCATCCCTCCCTTCCTCTCCCTCCGTCTGTCTCTCCATCCCTCCCTCCCTCTCTGTCTGTCTGTCTCTCTCACAAATCCCTGCTGTGAGATAATCTGCGTGTGACTTGTCTCGAATTATATCACTCCAACTATACCAGAACACAGTCATTACCTGCTCTAACCCAACTGAAATGCTGCCCCTTTTCAGAAGAGCTTTAAACAAATCAGAGCACCTAATCAAAACATCTCCTCTGCATGTGCCCCAACCCCTACACTGGCACACACATGCACAAATACACATGCACACAAGCACACACACATCCATCTGGGGCCCGGCCTCCTCACCTCTCCCCTCAATCTCCAGCCACTAACGTTTACTTCCTTTGGTGCCGAGAACCAGACGACTTGGCAGGAAAAACTGAAGCTTATTTGAAAACCCGGGACCACACAAGTTGTGTACAAGAAATCACCGTGTGCCCATCTGGACGAAGGGAAGGCTGGAGAATGAGCCTGAGAAGGGTATGATCACAGGAGTATGATTGCGGCCGTTTCCGGGGCATCCAAGGCACAGCTGAATCTGGACAGATTCTGGGGCGATGGGGGAGGGGTGATGGAGGACGAGACGGGGAGAAGGATGAGTGAGGAAGAACTCTGTCTTTACACACACACATATGTATATGTGCATGTATGTGATACGTATGTACACCTGTGAATATACACATCTATGTATGTGAGTATCTTTCTATCTGACTCGCTCTCTATCTCCTTTCTGGTGACATTCCTCATTCTCTGAGGCAGAATAACTTAACAGCAGCTCTAAAAAGTGTCCCGGCTTCTCTTTCATCTGCTGTGTTTTCCTTCGGTTGTGAGTATGAAGGAGAGAGGGTGAAAGAGAGAGAGAGAGTGACACACAGACAGACAAAGAGATAGAGACAGAAAGAGAAAGAAAGTGGGAGCAGGGAGACAGAGAAAGAAGACAGAGAGAGAATGAAAAGAGAGGGAAGAGAGAAAGGAGAGAGGAGAGGAGAGAGAAGGAGAGGAAGAAAGAGATTAGGTTAGGAGTTATCCAAAGAATATTTTGTAGAAGATAAAATAAAGTCAAAGATCTAGAGAGACCTTTATGAAATGATGAAAAGCCAAACAGGCAAAGAGCACATCGCAGAGAGCACACAGTAGGACCAAAAACGAAGAAGATGAAAGGCATAAGGAGTCTTAGGAAGACTTGGAGGGAGGGGCTGAAAACGGAGCAGGATTGCTTCTCTACTGAGCTGTTTCCCCTTGAAACAAAGGTCCATCTTCTCAACTCCAACGTGACACATGGCAGCCCACATGGCGGTGAACACGATAGCACTCCAAGAATGAACGCTATCAAGGGTGGGCCACAGAAGGCTGAGAGAGGGCCCAGATCTGCCCTCAAAGAGCCTCTAGTCTCTTCGGACAGAGAAGACAACATGATCCAGACCCAGAAGACAGGTACAAAATAATTCAAAAGCAAGTTCAATCAACCAGCAAGGCATTTATTAGGCACCTACAACATACCAGGGAGCACAAATACAGATGCCAAGATGAGATGGCCCTTGCCCTAAAGAAGCTTCCATTCTACCTCAGAGGAAGATGGTTCAGAGGAAGAAAGGCAGCACAGGGTACAGATAAAAAGACTAGGGTCACAGGGTGGTGCTGTTCCATTTAGTCATGTCCACCTCTCTGTGACCCTATGGACCACACTGCCCATGCAGTTTTCTTGGCTAAGATACTGGGGTGGTTTCACCATTGCCTCTCCAGTAGATTAAGGCAAACAAGGTTAAGTGACTTGCCCAGGGTCACAAAGCTAGTAAGTGGTCAGAGGACCTGGGTTCAAATCACAGCCCTGCTCCTTACCAACAAGCGGCCTTAAGCAAGCCCCATGACTTTCGTGGACCTCGGCATACCTGTCCTCTGAGATCCCGCCTTCCTTTGATCCTCTGACGTCACATTCATCTGCAAAGCTGACGATCCTAAGGTTTTACTTTTGCTAGCAAAGGGTGGCCTTCAAGAAGGAGGTGCTTGTGAGTACGTGAGCTACATAGCATAGGGTCTGAACCAATGAGTGGAAAGGAAGAAGGGAGAGAGGGAGAAAGGCTGCTGTAGCTGGAGTTACCTCCCAGCGGATCCCCGGCACAGAGCCAAAGCCTGCTATGTACATACTAAGAGCTCAATAAACGTTTGTGGACTGACTGAGCAAAGCCCAGGACAAAAGGAACAGGGGTTAAAAACATCACGGGGAATGTGTAATTCACAGGACCCAGGTGAATTTAGGCTTTGACCCTTCCCACCGGGGGGGACACCTAGGTGACAGAATGGGTAGAGCTACAGGCCTAGAGTCTGGAAGCCCCAAGTTCAAATCCACCCTCAGACAGAAGCTGCGTGACCCTGGGCAAGTCACTAAACCCCATTTGCCTCAGTTCCCCCATCTGTCAAATGAGCTGGAGAAGGAAATGGTAACTCACTCCAGTATCTTTGCCAAGAAAACCCCAGATGGGGTCATGGAGAGTTGGACGTGATTGAAAAACAACTGAACACCAATAACAAACCCTGCGAAAGCTGCGTCTTCGTCTACACAAAGAGGGTTGGATGAGATGACCTCTAAGATCCCCTTCCTGTTCCAGCTCTACAATCCCATAAAAGGCACCAGGCTGACCAACAGATTACCTTCCAATCTGGCTTTCTCCTTCACAGCGAACTCACCTGCCACAACCTTCAGGAGCCTCGGCACGCGGGCTCCACCGGGATCGACATCCTTTGGCGGTGAAGACGCAACAGGGCTTCCCCACAGCCTCGCCCGAGGTCTGAGCATCCCTCCTGCTGCTCAGACAAAGGGTCCTCGCTCTCCTCAAAGGGACCCCTGCCCAGTTTGTTCGCTGGCTCACTTCCCATACTACCCTGCACCAAAGGGGAGCACCGCCTAAGCCACTCCCTGGGGTCAAGGAGACATCAATAGCTGCCCCCGAACAGAAAAGCCAAGAGAAAGAAAATCAGGTCGTCTCAGGGGTTAAGATAATATTTTGGAGCACAAGTTCCCATTCCGGTAAAAATACAGCCACGACCCCAGCACGGAGAGGTCATTCCCTTGATGGACAGAATGGCAGGGAAAGCAGGATGCCGAGTTTACAGCGAGCCTCCCTCCCTCAGATCCAAGGACAACACGGACCCATGAGCGCCCACGTAAGCACCGACCTCTGTTTCAGGATCTCTGACACTGACACCTGCCTCACCCCCACTGGCAATCTGCCCCCAGGTTGTACCGAGAGCATCCCTGGGCCACATCGCACTTCCCAAGCCCAGGGCAACATCGCTTGGCTCCTGACATTCCAAGGGGCGTCGCCTTCTAAGCGAAGGATTATCACAAAGTCCCGTTCATAGAGCCAAGCCACAAAGATCTGCTCCCAATTTACACTTGCATCATGAGTTTTAGAGAGATCAGATATTTCAATTACACTAAGACAAAAGGGAAAAAGAATCCCAGATCATCCGATTCAGAAACAGAGAGGTCCTCATTCCCTGGCTTTGGGAAAGCCCACTTCCCAAGAATTTTCCCTAAACTATCACAGTAGATAGAGCACCAGGCCTGGAGTGAGGAAGTCCTGAGTTCAGATTTGACCTTAGATGGCTTTGTGACCCTGGGCAAGGCACTTCACTCTGTTTGCCTCAGTTTCTTCATCTGTAAAAGGATATGGCAAACCACTCCAGTATCTTTGAAAAGGAAACCCACTAATGCTGTCATGATGAGTTGGACACAACTAAAAAAATGACTAAAAACAACAAAAATCCCCCATTAACACTTTTAACCTCTTACAATTAATCTGGATTACTTTGCATATGCTAAGTATTGACAGGAGCAGAATGGCCCAGTGGATTCAGAGCTTGGCTAGGAGTCCTCGGGTCCCGCCTCGGACATCTATTGTTATGTGAGACCACAGACAAGTGACGTCACTGCGCAGCGCCCGTGACTCCCAGACTGTGAGCTGCCCAGAAGGTGAAGACCAGCGCGGGAAGAAGGAGTTTATCTCCCCAGTGTAATCACGTTTCAGTTCTTCTCCCTAAGCAACACTAGCCTGACAGCCGGTCATCCCAAGAAAGGCCTCCCCCGGCTCAGTATTTGGCTGCACTTTGGAACTGAGGGACGTGGATTCAGTTTCCACCCTCTGACTCCGCTAGCCCTCGCTGCCCCAGACGATACGCCGCAGAAGAGTTTCAGATCTCATTCCTGGAAGGAGTTGCTTCATCTGGGAGCTCCTGTATATCAATGAAATCACAGACCCCCATCGTTACCCATATGGTACTTACATCTAGTGGACAAAGCGGTTAGAGCACCAGACTGGAGTCAGGAAGACCTGAGATCAAACTAAGCCTCAGACATTTACTAGCTGCCTAAGTAAACCACTAACCTCTGCCTACCTCAGTTTTCTCATCTATAAAATGGGCATAATCTTAGTACCTATTCCTCAGGATAGTTGTAAAGCTCAAATGAGATAACTACTGTAACGTGCTTTGCAAATCTTCAAACACTATAAAAATGTTAGCCATCATTAGCTATTATGATGAAGTCAGAGTGATGATGGAAGCAATTCACTCAGATACTAAATGCTAAGAATCTACAGTAAAAGGCTTCAAATAGCTGATATAATGGCAATTTTAAAAATTTTAACAGGAGCAGGGGAGCAGGACAGACGACCAAACCCCCAAAACGATCGTACTCATTTGCTTTATAACCCCAGCACTCTTTTATAACTCAAGTCAATTGGTGGGCAGTCATTTTATATCTTGATCCCAGAATTTCTCCGGCTGTTTTTTTTAACTGATTATTAATTTTTTGGGGGGGGGGGGGCTAGGCAATGGGGATAAGTGACTTGAACAGGGTCACATAGCTAGTAAGTGTTATGTGTCTGAGGCTGGATTTGAACTCAGGTCCTCCTGAATCCAGGGCCAGTGCTCTATCCACCGCGCCACCTAGCTGCCCCTCCTGCTGTTGTTAACGAGTTATTTTTCAGTCGCATCCACTTGAGGTTTTCTTGGAAAAGATACTGAAGTGGGTTGCCATTTCCTTCTGCAGCTCATTTGACAGATAAGGAAACTAAGTCAAACAGGGTTAAGTGACTTGACCAGGGTCACACAGCTAGTTACTGTCTGAGGCTAGATTTGAACTCAGGAAGATGAGCTTTCCTGATTCCAGGCCTGGCGCTCTGTGCACTATGGCACCACCTGGCATCCAGAAAATCTCTTGGCACAGTTTTTAAACTCCTCTTTTTGATGCATTTAAGCATTTTACCTCCTTCCTTTCTTTAGCCATACCTTGACTTCCCAATACAACAGTAAGCCCTAGGAGGGCAGGCACTAGAGCCCTCAGCCAGTGCTTTCCAGGTGCTAACCAAATGTTTACTGAATTGATGGCATTCACTTTCTTACCGCTCCTAGCATTGAGTACACTTCTCTCTGAAACAAGTTAAGCCCTTCATTTCAGAGAAGTCCTCCATTTAAAGTCTCCTAAAAGTACAGTATTTTATTTTTTGAAAGACATGTTTCTTAAGGAAGGTCACACCTACAGGACACAGTGTCTGGACAGGTAAAATGATCTTGTGGGTGACAGAACAATTACGGAATAACAAGGCGGGGGGATTCCCTCTGCCATGGCCCCCAACTTGTCAAAAATAAAAATAAAAAGCTAATTTCCCACCATACACCACACCCTTGCTGTGAGCCTTTCTTTCCAAATGGTTTTTTCACATTATATAATTAGGACATGCCTTTTCAGCTTTTCTCTTCAGACCTCAAATCATTTCACCAAAGTCCTAAATAACATTAAGCTTAATTTCATGGTAGGGAGAATTAGGAACCAAAAAAAAAAAAAAAGACTACATGCCTTGACCTCACACGGGCCAAGTCAAAGGCAAAACTCAGTTGACATGATACTGGATTTCCAGGTCCCTGCTCCATCTCCTGGACTGAATAGCCTTTTTCACTAATTAATGACTTTCCCATGAATTAAACAAGAGCTCTCTTCACTATTCAGGGGGTATTGCAGCCTTCTAATAAAGCATCTTCTCCATCTCAAACTGCTTAGTATCACCCTTGTGGATTGTACAAATCCAGCCTGGGGGACCACAGCCTCTGACCAAGAGATCAGAGTATGGCTCCTTTCCAGTTAGGGATTCACATCCACTGCTCTCCCCTCAGACTCCCTAATGCCTAAAGGAGTGAAAGGTCAAAGGTACAATCCAGGGCCATAGGCTAGATGTTCTGGCCAACTAGATTCACTAGCCATAACTTTTCCAAGGCTTTCTCTAAAAATGAACTTACTTCCAGACCCCAATCTTTCCATCTAGACCAAACTGAAATATATGTATGTATGTGTCTGTGTGTGTATGTACACGTGTGTATGTATATGTGTGTGTTTATGTATATGTTGATATCAATATATCTATAGATATATACATTCATGTACATGTATGTATGTATTTCTGTATACACATATGTATTATGTGACATAGGGCATCTAGGTGGTTCAGTGGATAGAGTACCAGGCCTGGAGTCAGGAAGACTCATGTTCCTGAGTTCAAATCCAGCCTCAGACACTGTGACCCTCGGCAAGTCACTTCACCCTGTTTGCCTCAGTTTCCTCACCTGTAAAATGAGCTGGAGAAGGAAATGGTAAACCACTCCCGTGTCTTTGCCGAGGAAACTCCAAATGGGGTCAAGAAGAGGCAGACACAACTGAAAAACACCCAACGACAACAAAAGTGAAAGGCACGGAACAGAAAAATCCCCCTAATACTTGGATTGTTTTCTCTTCTTTGTTTGGTTAGAGTCAACAATGCACGAAGGGACAATCCCAATAAGAGGCGTCGTCTTTGTTCTTTTCCCTGAGTCTCTTTTCTGTACGAGAGAAGTCTTATTTTCTCCCAGGACTAGACTTCCAGGCCTTTGCTCAACCTTGCCACCAACACTCTCAATAATTTCCTCTTCCCTCCCACCATGTGCTGGACTCTGTCCCCAACACTTTGGGCTCTTTATGAGTGAGCTTCTGTCTCATCTTTCTGGGGACTAGACCCTTACTTCACTTCTCAGTGCCTCGTCCCCTTTTCCAGCTCCTCTTTATCCACTAGACTGTTAGCTCATTGAGGGCAGAAACTACCTGGCTTGCTTACACTCTTACACCCAGGGCTTAATGCAGAGCTTGACATATAGTAAGCATTTAACAAACACTTTATCTTTCATCATTAATTCACTGTGCCTTAATAATGCCTTTCTATTTCTTCTTTTCAACATCCCCTCTTTCCTCCACAGCCTAATAATGACATTGTGCTCTCAGGAAGGAATTTGGTTAAAACTCACTGATACTATGGTGTGAATGACTGGGACGTCTCAATGAGCTACAACTACCATGAGTGAATTCATTTCAACCAAGACTAAAAGATCCCCATCACTCCTTAAGGAATTTCAGGTGTCCAGAAGCAGCAAGCCAAGAGAGGAAGCTGGAGGAAGACAAAGGCACGGTCTTCACCCTACCAACACTGTACAAGTAGTAGCTGAATCCCAAAGGCATGCCCAGACTCATGGTATTGTGTGTCTGTGACGCGTGAAAGAAAACTATTCTTGTGTTCTTATTTCTAATTAGCTGCCAATGCAGTGCATTACTAAAAGCATTGTTGGAGGATGAGCTCCTGAAGGGGAGACCTGTCTCTGTGTCCCCATCACCAAGCTCGGTGCTTGGCACATAACAGAATCTTAATCAATTCTTGCAGACTGATGGAATGGACTGAGAGGAAGCAAACCTGGGTTTTGATACTGGCTTTACAACCAGCCAGTTATCTGACCTTAGGAAAACTGACTTCTCTTTGGCCATCAAACTCCCTCCCCTACAACCCGCTAAGACCAGCACCTTTCAACACTCCCATTCTAGGACTCTATTATTGTCCAAGAGGAGAAAAGGAACATGGGACACACCCAGAAGATTGCTAAGCTGTCCCTTCAGTGCCTGGGGTGAAAATGAATGCTGCTACATGGGCCAAGGACCAAGTTTTACGTCATTAATAGAATTAAATTAGACTTATGGGAAAGCACTTAACAGAACCCTGAAGCCAAGAACCATTTAAAGAAAGCATTAGTACCGGCCATGGCTTTTTATCGTCTCTACAGTATAGGCTGGCTTCATACCATAGAGAAAGAGGCCAGTCGCTAGTTTTGAGAAAAGGTAAAACATTATTTTGGGCAGATAGGGTGTTGATTCTCAAAGGTGAACTAAGCGATCACCTAGGCCAATAGGTCCATGAAATAAATCTGTTTCTGCTGTAATTAGCACCTCCACTGACACGCAATGGCTGTTAATGGACCATTGTGATACACCTGAAGCAGGCATTTTACAAGACTCCAGCTTCTAAGGATGACCCCCATTTTGCCAGCTGCGGGTTATGGAACATTGTGTTCCCATCTTCTGCCTCCCTCATCATGATGTCTGAAGCCAAACCACTTTCTCAGCCAACATATATCCATTTTATGGGCAGCGGCCATCAACTGCAACTAAATGAAATGAATTAAGATTCATTTCATGAGCCTCGATCTGCTACTTATGTAAAGCTGTGAGTTGGGTTTTATTTACTGATGTAATAAAACCAGTACAGCTGATGGAGAAATGAAGAAGGGACTTGAGTGAAATGACCTGAAAAGCTTTTGGTCTTTTCTGCCTTGGCCATGTACCTTAATACAATTTAAACTTTACTGATGAACAACAGAATTGCAAATCATTTTGTGTTGGCTTCTCTTGAGAGTTTTCACAAATAGCAAGGAGTGTCTCAGCACAAAGCTATTTGTAATGGCTTTTTCTTGATTTGGGTTTTTTTAAATCCGTATATTCCTAAATGGACTATAATACTGGGAGATCGCAAAGAGATGTATGCTGAACTTGGATGATGCAATACAAATCTCCAGGGCCTCATGGAAATGATCCTAAGTTTACAATTTAGAATCCCAGATCCTTATAACTCTAGTAGATAAACTGTTTCATACAAGTATTACTGCAAAAGGTTTTATTGGGCATCAAAAAGGCATCAAAAAACCCAAACCTTACAAAATGACCCCAATACAGCCCATTAATCAATCTGCTATAAAAAAGGTATTTATTTTATTCTGAACTTAAGAAATACTTTTTTTTTTTTACATGGAAGCTTCCAGATTTTGAGACGTGAAAGATATGTTAGTCTACAACACAAGTGGTACAGGATGGCTTTGGACTAACTCATGAAGACCTCAAAGTAAAGCAATACTGAATGTTCACCAGCAAAGGCTAATATTCAGAGGACGTATAATATCTCTATTATACTGCAGAAGTGTGGGAGTCTAGGTAGAGCTCATTAAGAAATTACACCAAAATGAAACACATCCCTCTTGCTGACTCATATAGCTGAAGGCATCACCCAAAGTCCTGTGATTTTTCCAGAAAAATTGGCACCTGCCTTTGGATTGAGAGTGGGAAGGTCCTTTAGAGATGTCAGAAAGTCATCTCTCCTTCTCACCTTACAAAGGTGGAAACTGAAGCCTGGAGGGGGTTAAGTGATGAGCCAAAGGTCACATGGAAAGCTGGCAGAGCCAAGAGGGAAGGCCACGGCGCAGGATATTCCCTTCCCATGGCATGTTTCTGCCACGAGCCAGGATATTCTGACTTGGAATTCAACAATAGAGACACAATGAATAATATATTTTGCTAATAGCAATCAATGTGGCAAGAAGGAGATGTCTTAAAACCCGTCCCCGCCCCCCAATTACACAATAGAAAACCTGGCCCATTATGTTATTACCACTACAGAGACAAACACTGGGCACAATGAAGGGAATGAAGGACGGGAGGCAAGAAGTGGCTTAGAGCAACGCCCCTGGGAGACAGGCACAGAACACGGGCTGCCTGCTAAATGTCCAACTCTTCTGGTGCAAAACAAGCGTTTTCAACCCCAGGGGATTTGTCAAATCATGAATATTAAGAGGTCACCTTCAACAGGCCCAACATCAAGAGGATGGCAAGAAGGCTTCCAGATGGGAGGAAAGAAGGGAGAGAGGAAGGGAGGGAGGGAGGGAGGGAGGGAAGGAAGGAAGGAAGGAAAGAAGGAAGGAAGGAAGGAAGGAAGGAAGGAAGGAAGGAAGGAAGGAAGGAAGGAAGAGAGGGAGGGAGGAAGGAAAGAAGGAAGGAAGAGGGGGAGGAAGGAAGGGAAGGAGGAAGGAAAGAAGGGAGGGAGGGAGGGAAGGTAGAAAGGAAGGGAGGAAGAAAGGAAGGAAGGAAGGTAGGAAGGAAGGAAGGAAGGGAGGGAGGAAGGAAGGGAGAAAGGAAGGAAGGAAGGGAGGGAGGGAGGAAAGAGAGAGAGGGAGGGAAGGTAGAAAGGAAGGGAGGAAGGAAGGGAGGAAGGAAGGAAGGAAGGGAGGAAGGAAGGGAAGGAGGGAGGAAGGAAGGGAGGGAGGGGGGAAGGAAGAAGGGAGGAAAGGCTTTTCTAAGCACCTACTATGTGCCAGGCACTATGTGAAACATTTGACAAATATTATTTTATTTGATTCTCACAACAACCCTGGGAGGTAGGTGCATTATAATCTCCATTTCATAGCTTAGGAAACTGAAGCAGGCAGAGGTTAAGTGACTTGCCCCAGGTCACATAGCTAATCTGAGGAAAAATCTGAACTCAGGTCTTTAACTCCAGGTCCAGCATTGCATCTCCTGCATGGATGACTATCTTCTGCAATAAGACTTCAAAACATCTCACAATGAACTGCTTGTGATATACCTCAGCCTATTTAAACTTTAATGGAAATCCACCAGGAGAAAAAAACTTTAAAATATACCAGTCTATTAGGAGACATAATCTGAAAGATGTTTTTTTGTTTCTCCAGGTACAACCAAGAGGAAGTGAGCAAGGCCTTGCTCCTAACTAACACCTGGTTCCATCTTCACCAGTCTCAGACCAACTCCAACCAGGCAACAGCCACCAATCTCGGCTCAACGTCCAGGAGAATTTAAGTGGCATATTCTCCCCAAACATCCACCAATCCTAGTTTTACCAGGTTGTTCATCATTTTAGCTCCAAGTCAGGGAGAGAGAGAAACATGGTGCTTGTCATTAGAAAACAAGATGGTGGCCCAGAGCGGATCCGACCAAAGCACAGAAGATAACACAGTCAGCTGGTTTACAACAGAGTTCCACAGGAGCACAGGATCATAGCAGATTAATCATGGAAAAGGACCTCAGAGGTCACAGAAATGTGTGTGCGTGTGTGTGCGCGCACGTGTGTCACGTATGTACACACACCCACACATATATGTTGAATGGGATGGGATGTCATTTTAGCACAATGTATACTTGAAAGGAATTGTCATTATAAAATGTCCAACAAATGGTTATCCAGCCGCAGTGAGTGGCTTGATCCCACCCCCAAGGACGCGGATCACTTGTCAAGATAGCCTCAGCAGTCAGCACAGCTCCAATTGTCAGGAATTTGTTTTCCCCCAGACAAGGGGTGAGTTTACCTCTTTGTAACTTCCACCTGGCTCTTGGTTCTGCTCTCTAGGGGAGAGGTCATTTCGTGGGCAGTGGACAGAGTCCAAATCCCACAGACGCGACGATCGGAGTCTGAATCCTGCTGGAGACACTTACTAGCTGTGTGATCTTGGGCAAATCATGCAACCTCTGGTTACCTCAGTTTCCTCATCTGCAAAATGGGCACAACAATAACAACACCTCCTTCCCAGGGTTGTTGTAAGAATAAAATGAGTTGGTATTTGCTATGTGCTCTGCAAATCCTAACGTGCTTCGTAAACACTGCTTGCTGCTGTCATTAATAACAATACAAGTATTACTATGGCCAAACAGAAGGAAAGTCTGATCACTCTCCTCCACGTGACAGGCTTTCAAATATTTGAAGACAGCTGTCATGTCACCTCGGCATCTTCTCTTCTCCAAGATACACAGCCCCAGGTTCCTTCAACTGATCATAAAATAAAATAAAGTAAAATAAAATAAAATAAAATAAAATAAAGATGAGGACCAGAAAGGTTAACTGAGACACTCATAATTGAAAAAGGAGTAAATAGCAAAGCCAGGATTTGAACCCAGGTCCTCTGACTAGTAGCCACACTGCTTCCAGTAGGCTACCCAATATCCTTCAAGTTCTAACGCTGAAGAACATAGGAAGAGCCTCCGAGAGGGTTAAATCCAAAGGCCTATGCCTCTTAAGGACAATTACCCTGGCCAGGGAGAGAAAGGCATGATCCAGTAAATTCTCCTCCAGCATTAAAGAAATAGTTCCTTCTTCCTTAGCTGAGTGACAGGCATTTTAATGGGGGCAGCTCTCCAAAGCTTTCCCAAGAGAGGATGGAGGTCACTTACTAAGCCCTATATGGAATGACTGGGTTCCTGACCAGTCCCTCAATCAGCTGGCCTCCAAGCGTAATCCCAGAATCCCGCTTTGGTCCCACAGAGCCCCCAGCACACATGCTCTACAGTCACTGGTCAGGTCAATAGGTCATTGCACAAAGGGCAGCGGGCAACATCATGGCGTCTCCACCGGCTGGTTGGGTTCCCTTTCCTCTTCCTTTTTCGTCGGTGGAGGGTTATTCCCACAGGCAGTATTCTCTTGCCTTTTAGCACACTCTCAGACTTGCACACACCTCCGGGCACGCACACGCGGGCGCACATGCACAGTCTACAAAGGCCTAAAAGAATATCTGCCAAGTGGTGTTTTAAAAAAAAAAAAAACCACATAGCCTGGAGCAGGAAAAAAAAAAAACAACCAGAGCACAAAGCCTTTCTTGTGCTTTTAATCTTTCTTAGACAAATTCTACATTAGAGAATGCCACAGCCAAGGATTGTACACTGGTGTTAAACATGCCTGGGGTCCCTTGGGATGGCAAGAATGTAGTCCCATTAAAGAAGCTTCTCTGTTCTACGCTGCTCACCCAAGAGAAAGCCGAACGGGGCAATCATGCTGAAGCCTACATGCCCCACGATGGGCAATTACCAGGCAAAGCCAGTCTCCGGCGTAGATGCTGAAACAAGGCCAAGACCAATGGTGTGGAGATCAATTCTCATGACACCCAAGAGAACTGACATGGAGATTCCATTCAACTCAATTACAGACATTTGGGGCACCTCCTACACGCTTACGTCGGGCTAGCTGTAGGGCCCTATGCCAAGTCAGGGACAGGGCAGGAGGAGGAGGAGAAAGGAGAATGGGAGGAAGAAGGAGAAGAAGGGAAGAGGAGGAAAAGAAGTGACGACAAACAAGAGAGAAAGGAGAAGGGTAGAGGAAGGAAAAAAAGAAGCAGGAATGGGGGAGGGAGAATGAAGGAAGAGTGAGAAGGGGAAGAAACCTGAGAGGACAAGAAATGGAGGGAAGATGAAGATTAGGAGGAGGAAGAAGGAAGGAAGCTCCCTTTAAGGAGTACACGATAGTAATGGCAAGACATGATGGGTTTCAGGAACAGCGAGGTGGCGCAGTGGATAGAGGACCAGGCCCGGAGTCGGGAAGACCTGAGTTCAAATCCCATCTCAGTCACTCACTAGCTGTGTGACCCTGGGCAAGTCACTTAACTCCGCCTCAGTTTCCTCATCTACCAAATGAGCTAGAGAAGGAAATGGCGAACCACTCCAACATCTTTACCAAGACCCCAAATGGGGTCAGGAAGAGGCAGACATGACTGCAAATGGCTAGGTAATAAGAACAACAAATGATAGGTTTCATTGATTCCAAAGCCAACTCTCTACAGCAGCCGCACAACTACTCACTGTCACTATCCCGTTCTCCCTGGGGACTGAGGCATCCAGGCAGCACAATGGATAGAGTTCTAGACTTGGGAAACCAGAAGTACTAAGATCAATCACTACCTTGCTCACTTCCTTAGCCATTTGCTCCTGGACAAATTACTTCCCCTTCTCAGCCTTGGTTTTCTCATCTGTAAAATGTGACTAATAACAGTACCCACAGGCTTGTGGTGAGGCTCATATGAGAATGAATGAAGGTGCTTCAGAAACCTTAAAACCACAACAGAAATACTAGCTACAGAGGGTTTCTCCTGACCACTCACTATACACATTATTGTCCCCACTTTACTGATGTGAAACCTAAGGATCAGAAGGGCGTGCCTTTGATCACAAAGCTGAAGTATGATCACGAAGTATGAGAGGTGGGATTAGAACCCAGATCTCCTGGACTCCAAGTACAGAATTTTTTCCACATTGCCATTCCAGATCTCCAGCTTCCTGAGGCCCAGCTCGTTACCTAGCCAAGCACAAACTTTTCTTCAAGATATTCTCTCTCTGTCTCTCTCTCCATCTCTGTTTCTCACCCCCCTCCTTCCTTTCCCTTTGTCTCTGTCTGTCTGTCTCTGTCTCTCTCTCTGTCTGTCTCTCCTCTCTCTCTCCTCCTCCTTTCCTTTCTCTTGCTCCCTGTGTCTCTCCCTCCTCTCTCCCTCCCTCCCCCCTTCTCTCTCTCTCTCCTCCTCCTCCCCTTTCTCTCCTCTCTCTCTCTCCTCCTCTCCTTTCTCTCTGTCTCTGTCTCTCTGTCTCTCTCTCTGTCTCTCTCCTCTCTGTCTCTGTCTCTCTCCCTTTCTCTCTGTCTCTCCACCTCTCCCCCAATTATTGCTCCCAGGATACTGAGAGAGGGAAGGGGTGAAGGGAGTAGAAGGAAGGCCCCAGGACATGACACTTCATGAATTTCCACAAGTATCTCAAGCTCACCATAGCTCCTCCATCCTCTTCCCCCGCTAAACCTGGGCTGGTTATTCCATCTTTCTGAAGCACACAGATCCTGAAACCAAAAGTCTTTTAAAGAAAGCAAAAAAGCAGAAGAGAAACTTGGATTTTGATCGGACTGGGGAAAGAGGAAGAGAGCTTTGACACACTCTGAAGACACTCATCTAGGTGTTTGACTCCGGAGAGATCACGTCATCTTTCTGAGCCTCAGTTTTTTTATCTATAAAATGGATCCAATACCATGGGCCTTCAGGGCACCACCTTCCTTCCTGTCTCCAAGATTTACAACAGTGACATCATCCTAGGCTTTTCATTCTCCCTCAGTTTCCCAGACTTCCTGGCTGTACCTTCACTCTTCCTGTGCTTGTCCCCAGGTAGTACAATGCATCTAGGGTGTTAGATTTAAGACCCAAGTTCAAATCCTACCTCAGAGGCTTACTAGCTGAGTGATCATGGGCAAGTGTTTTCACCTATCTTTGCCTCTAGCTTACGGAGCTAGTGTAAAGATCAAATTACATATGTCAAGCATTCTGCAAACTACAAAGCATCGGATAAACGCCAATTCTTCCTCTCATGGCCCTCACCTATTTCAGGATCTCATCAGCTCTAACCTAGAATGATAGAACAGTCCAACTGGTCTCCATGCCCGAGGTATCTGCCCCTTTCAAACCATCCTCCCCAAAGCTGCCAGCGTGATTTTCTCCCAGGCTGAGTCTGGCCTTATCGCAGTCCTCATCAGTAACACTCATCAGGTCCTCGTTACCCCCATGATTAAAGTGGAATGCCTCTGTTTGGTCCCGAAAGCCCTCCACAAACTGTCACCCACTTGCCTTTCCAGCCACATTACACATTTTTGACTACCTCGCCTCCATGTTATGGAGGGTGTCAAATGGATTTTGTTGCTGTTCCATGAACACAGGACTGTTACGTCGAGTCTCCAGACCTTAGCCCTCCATGCCCTCCTCAATTCTGGTGATGTAGAATCCCGTTTCCTTCAAGACTTAACTCAAGCACTCCCCTTCTGTACCTTCCCTTCTGCCAGTGGTTTCGCTCCCCAAATGACCTGGCATTTATGTTCTGAAGATACTCGTGTCTATGACATCTCCCTCAATAAAACACAAATCTGGAATACATTCCCATCTCACGTCTTACTCCCAGAATCCCTTCATGACATAACCAGGGTCTCATTTGAGACAAAGCCTTTCGTGATCCCTTCCCAGACCACTTTGTATTTTTTCCTCTTTATATAGGGTGTCCCCAAAATTTAGTGCAGTTTTCAGCTTATTAAACGTATTAATTCACTAAGGATTAAAACTGCACAAAGACTTTTGGCTCATGTTATATTCCTTCTGTATTTATTATCTCCCCTGATAAAAAGGTAAACTTCCCAAGGGCAGAGACTTTTTCTCTGTATCCCTGTTGCTGGGCACAGAGCCTGGCACACAATACATACACACTTAATAACCGTCTATGGATGATCACAAAAATAGAGAAACAGATCAAGAGCTGGACTGAAACTCCAATTTCATCAGGTCCAATCTCTTCTTTTACAGACAAAGAAACTGAGTCCCTGAGAAGTCACGCAAGTAGCAAGCACATAGCAGACACAGAATTTGAACCTGGATCCCTTGATCCCAAAGCCTGTACTCCATGATAAAACCAAATTAGAGTCTTCTACCATCCCTCGAGTTACGAAATTTTCAAAGTTAACTCAAATTATAATGTCTAATCAAGTTACATTACAAAAGTAACACTGAACTGGTTGCAATAGTCTATGGAAGCTTTTATACAATTTGAAATGCAATGGGTCACTAGATCCCTCTCCCACGGGCACAGTTACTTTCACAGGCTGCCATCACATCACAGAGACCCCAAAATCAAAAAAGTCCAGCCTTGCATATTTGTTGTTCAGTAATTTAAGTCATGATCTCATCTGGGGTTTTCTTGGCAAAAAATACTGGAGTGGTTTGCCATTTCCTTCTCCAGATCATTGGACAGATGAGGAAAACTGAGGCAACCAGGGTTAAGTGACTTGCCTAGGGTCACCCAACTAGTAAGTGTCTGAGGCTGGATTTGAACTTAGAAAGATGAACGTTCCTGACTTTTGGCTGGTGCCCTATCCACTGTGCCAACTGGCTGCCCCCAGCATATCCTACCACACTACAGAGGTTTTGGGTCTGTGAATGTTCCAAGGAATCGGTCTTCACATCTACCATCTGAGGAGAGAATGCAAAAGGTTTAATTTTTGAGCTAAGAAAGTTCACAAATGAGGAGGGGCTGTGCCCTGGTAGACATGTAGAGGAGATGGGTTGCAATCTGTGAGGGGAAGGCAACATCCACAGCAAATAAAGCCAGAGAATCTCAGTTTTTGAATGGGAGTCTGGGAACCTTCTAAAACAGTACCAGTGAAGGATCAATTTAAGATAAATTAGAGGCAGAGCCCTTAACACATATGACCAAACAGAATTATAAGGAGAAAGAGGAACTACACTGTAAGACACCAAGAAGTGATTTAGGGGAAAGGGGAAAGGAAGGCTAAGACAGAAAGGAAACACTGAAAGCTGTGTAATTAAATTAATTAAGCTTGTCTCTGGAGAAGAATCAAAGGATATACCTCCCTCCCATCTGGCAGAGGAGGTGGACTATGGGTATGAAACACTTAGCAGCCTCTGCTGATATACTGATTAGTTTGGTGAACTCCTCCCCTCACCCCAACTCCCTACCCATTTTCTTTTCTAGTCTTTGTTATAAGTGATTATGGCTCTTTGGGTAGGGAAGGGCAGGTCAGGGAGGTATATTTGGAAATATAAGTGTTAGGTGATTATTGATAAATCAAAATAAATTAATAATAAAAAAGAAATATAAGTGTTAAAAAATACATCAATTATTTTTAAACCCCCAAAAAAGAAAGTAGACAAACCCCACGTCTGAAAATTCTCTGTACTTACTTTTTTTTTTAAAGGTTGCACAGTAAAAAAAAGTATTTCGACTTAAAATCAGGAAGACTTGGGTTTAACTATGACCTCAGACACTTATGTGCTGTGTGACCCTGGGTATGTCATAACATCTGTCAGCCTCAGTTTCCTCATCTTAACACAATAACAGTAACAAAACCTACTTCATAGGGTTGCTGTCAGAATCAAATGAGATAGCACATGTAAAATACTTTGCAAATCTAAAAACACTTTTATTATTATTGTTGTTGTTGTTGTTAATAAAAGAGGCACAAAACCCTCACGGCTGCCCCAAAGATCAGGGGCAGAAGGGAAACCTTGTGCTCTAATGCCAAATCTATGGGACAAAGGATCCGCTGGTCTCCATCTCTGGACTATTCTTCCCCAAAGCAAGAGGAGTCCTGGTACTTTGTTCAATCCTGGTAAACCTCCTGTACTTTGCTCCCATAATGGCCCTGTAATGACAGTTAATACGCGAAAATCCAAACTGTCATAAAGGCAGGCCAAAAAAAGAAAAAGAAAAAGAAAAAAAAACCTTCTCAGGGCAATGAAGTTTCTGCAAAAAGAATGGGACCACTGTTTAGAAAGAGAAAGGGGCATAATGTCTGAAAAGAAGAGGAAGGAAATCCCAGGGATAAACTTTCTCAAAGAACAGGGTTGGTGACTAAAGGATACAAAAATCAAGGTTTCTGAAAAGGTTTTGAAAAAGACCAAGACTTCAGTGTTCTGTTTTCCCCCCACAGTTCACCCACACCCACACCCAAGTGGTCGTAGGACTTTAAGAATAAATCTGAACATAGGGAAAACATTTGAATGAACAAATTCAAATTGCTCAAAGGCAACCTTCACCATGCCCTCTGGTGAAGCCTATGAACCCCTCCTCAGAATAATGCTTTTAAATACATAAGATTCTTCTTGTTGTCATTCAGTCATTTCAGCCGTGCCTGACTCTTCAGGACCCCATTTGGGGTTTTCTTGGTAAAGATACTGCAGTGGTTTGCCGTTTCCTTCTCTAGCTCATTTTGCAGATGAGGAAACTGAGGCAAACAAGGTGATGTGGCCTGCCCACGGTCACACTGCCAGTAAGTGTTCTTGGCAAAGATACTGGAGTGGTTTCCCATTTCCTTCCCCAGTTCATTTTACAGATGAGGAAAACTGAGGCAAACAGAGCGACGTGAACTGCCCAGGGTCACGGAGCTAGTATTTGACTCAGGATTTAAACTCAGAAAGAAGAGTTTTCCTGATTCCAAAGCCAGTATTCTATCCACTTGCGCCACCTAGCACCCTACATAGGATTCTAAAGGAAACCAATAATACTAAAATAAAGTTATTGAATATGAGATAGGCAGAACAACCCGGGCACCAATCACGCCTCTGATACTGACTACCTATGTGAGCCTGGGCAAATCATTTACTTTCTCTGAACCTTAATCTTCTCATCTGGAAAATGGGCGTGGTGATGCTCCTAAACTCTCACCTCGGGTTACTGTGAAGCGCCCACAGTCAGAGACTGGTCCTAGTCTGAAGACCATCCAGTCCAAATGAATCACTAGACACACAACATCATAGAGCAAGAGGTGGGAGGGGCCTCAGAGGGCATCCAGTCTAAATCCTCATTTCACAGGATGAAAACAGAGGCCAAAGGAGGGTACATGACTCCCCAAGGTCACGATGGTTCTATCAAATGCAGAATCTGAATCCGGAGGCCACTGCGCTACCCTCTTTCCCTAAAAAGAAAGCCACCCTTGAAGCGCTACAGAAATGCCCACCCTTTCTCCTGTTCATATTCTCAGCATCACCGCCACCCCCTGGAGTTACATGGGCGACGGGGCAAAAGAAGCCCAAACTCTTCTCTTTCCCTCTTCCCAGTCCCCAGAAGACCCCAGAGGCCATTAGAGCCCCTCTAGGCTCAGACTTCTTCACCTTTCTTGTGTCCTGGGCCCCTCTGGCTGTCTGGTATAGCCTCCAATGCTTTTAAATACATAGGATTCTAGAGGAAACAAATTACGCCGAAATAGTTACTACAGATGAGAAAAGCAAGTTCACAGATCCCAGGTCATGAACCCCACGCTCTAGTCAAGCCCCCCACTTTATTGATAGGAAAACTTTGGTGTCAGAAAGGGCAACTGATTTGCCCCCTGTCACACAGTTAGTAAGTGTCAGATGCTGGGCTCTTAGGATCATCCAAGTTTAGAAATCCATTGAACTTATCCACTGTTTCCCATCTCAAGAGGATTTTCTTAATTGGAAAACTTAATAATAAATACTCAGCCTTCTCTTAAATTTGTGCCATGGTATAAGACTGCTTCCTATCCTAGGCTGGGGACAGGAGAACACCCAAGGGAATAGTTTTGTTTTATTGTAGCAATTTACTGACTTTTCCACATTTAAGGGGGGAAAAAGCAAAGGAGAAGGCGGGGTATAGGATAACGGCCCCAAGCAGCCAGACCCACTCCCATTCCCAGTTTGGGTTTCTATCTATATACATGGACATATGGGGTGACAGAATAAAAGATTTAAGAGGAAAATATGTTTAAAATGATCTCCAGAATTCCCAATCAAACATTAACCACTGGGAGAATGCTAGAAGGGAAATAATCCTGTCCCCAGGAGAAATGAGCAAGTCCCAAACCGTACCATTAACTCTTCCAGATCTTGTAAACAGAAGTATAACATTGCAGAGACAACAATCTCTGGGCCAGAATAGCTGTGCTGATGGAGAAGGGGGGGTGGGGAGAGATGGAGGGTGAACCTTTGAAATGAAAATCCTCCTGTTTCATCGCAGGCAGTGAACAAGGCATGACAGTCATGGGGACACCGGAGAAAAAATTATAGGCAACTCTTCCCTGTGCTCCCACCCCCAAGGTAGTCCGTCTTCTTCTGTGGGAAGGGTGGGTGATTTTTAATCTGCCTGAGGGAGTCTGGCCCAGATCAAACCCTGATTCACCATTTTTTTTGGCCTTCTTGATCTCTAAGTCATGGCTTCTGTTTGATTCCACAGACAAATCCTGATTGCCCCCAACAGGCAGACATAGCCCAGGGAAGGAAGACCCCCAAGAAGAGGAAGTTCAAAGTTTCTCCACTGAATCACACTGCCAGTCCACAGCCCTGGCCACCCACCACAGAAAAGAATTTCTGGATGCCTCCATGCGCCTGGTTAACAAAAATTAAAATTTCCACAAGAGGAAACTGCACGGTCTCCTTCAAGGACCCAAGTCAGAGATGGAGAGCAGGAAGGGACCTTAGATATCATCTAAGACAACTTGCTCATTATGCAGATGAGGAAACTGAGGCCCAGATTATCAGTCGATAATAACTCATTAAGCATTTACTATGGACCAGGCACTAGGCTTATATCCTAATAGGAGAGACAACACAAAAAATAACTACAGACATATAAAGACATAGAGGATGAAGGGGTAGTTTAAGTGACTCATCCAAGGTCATGTGAACTACATGAAATACACTTAATCCTACAGAAGGTAAACATGGAGGAGGACCATAAGTTCAATCAACCATTAATCAAGAAGCATTTGTTAGAGGCCTACTATGTTCTAGACACTGGTGAAAAAAGTCAATGGAATTAAATGATAATGGATTATGCTCTGCGATTTAAAGCCAGAAGGAACGTTAGAGACCACGGATTCTAATCACAGCATTTTCTGGAGGAAGAGGCTAGAGTCCAGAGGAAGCAAAAGATGACTTGTCCGTGATTACACAGGTTAGCATCAGAACCCACAATTCTTCACTTTCAAACACCACCGCTTTTTCTACATGAGAAAGACATCAAGACTTGGGGAAAGCAAAGGATACAGGGGGAAATTTAGACAATCTAAAAATAAAAATCAATCAGTTTATGTTTCTTTAAAAAGACATTAGATCACAAATAGTTAAGGCATTTACTCCTAAACTGAGCTGAAGCGAGACTTCAGAAACATCACCCCAACAAGGTGACTATAAAATCTAGAATGATACAACCCAAATTCCTACTCATTATTCTTTCACCCAACACCATATGTACTACAGATGAGTAAATTAACTCTCTTTTGGCCAGAAGTTCAGGGTCCATCCCCCACCACACCCTGATGCAAAGGGCAGGACACACTCAAATACATGAAGAAAGAGAAAGCCGTTTCAGAACAGAAAGGGGTCACACTGCATACTATGTTCTCTAGGGAGGAAAAAAATCCCACTTTTTTAAACCTCTTCCCAATAAAAATAGTTAAACTTTTCTTTCTTATTGCTAAATAATTCTGTTTCTGTATATGTATGTGTGTGTAGATACATACACATATGGAAACACACATATACCTACATATATGGACATATACATACATATATAGACACACATATATATGCATATATAGAAACATCCACATATGCAAATAAACACATATAGAGGCATGCACACAAATACAGACTATGCATATATAGAAATACACACATACATATGGACACATATATAGGCATACACACATATAGACACATACACATATATAGACACAACACATGCACACATACACACACACAATTTTCAATGCTCCAAATAAGGCTTCAGAAACAGATCAGTAAGACCCGTTTCTTTATTTAGGTCGGCTCCAATTCCGGAGCAGGCTGGGCTATGTCAGATTCAAGTGCACAGCCCTGCCCAACGCTCTTGCGTCCCCGAACCAGTAAGCCATGGGAGATAGATTCCCAAGGAAAACTCCTCAACTGTCTTAGTTGCCAGCGGCCAGAGGGACCTGTCAGCAAGAGGAGACTACCGGGAGGCAGCGCGTCCCTGGTGGGAAAAGCCACAAAAGAAAACATATTGGCTTACCTTCTCCGCATACTTGAACTTGACATAGAACCAACTGGACTTTATCATTGTCTTTCCTCCTGGCCTCGGAGAGCTGGGAGAGGGGGAGCACGATGGATGGGAGAATGAGAGCAGGAAGTGCAGGGGACACGCCGATGAACCCTCACTACTCTGAGTGAAAAGCAGCGTGCGTCTGCAAGGATTTCCTCTGGATGCAGGCTTTCCCCAAGGATAAGAAGAGAGGAAGGAAAGACAGAAAGGATCTCCCTGAAGGCTGACTCCCCTTTCCTGGTTCTGCGCCCCTCTCCCGCACACCTTAGCCCTTAACACTGTGTGTGATCTCAATTCTGAAACTACACCCTGTGAATGCCTCGCTTAGCTACCCCCACTCTCTCTTTCTCTCTCTCCCTCCCTCCCTCCCTCTCTCTCTCTCTTTCTCTGTTTCTCCCTTGGCTGTCTGACAAGAGAATTCCTCAAATGGACTTCAGCTGCATTCATCACAAATGGCACATGTCAGTAGAGCCAGGAGGCTGGCCTTGGCCCTGGAATCCTCCCAGAAGGAGGGCCTCTCTACCCCCAACCCAACCCTACGGGATGAATAATGAATTCCAGCACCCTCCCTGTGGACACAGATTAACACCTGGCTAAACATTATTCTGACAACAGCCTTGGTTCCTTCAGACTGGGGCCCAGGCCTTAACCCCTCAGCCCCAAAAAAGGAGCAGGCAGCGGCCTTTCCCTATACTCATCTCCCCCACCCCGCCACCTCTACCCTCTCTAAAAAAAAGAGAGAGATTGCATTGCTTTAAAAGGCGGGGGGGCTTGCGTCTTTGGCATAAATTGAATGATGAAGTGTATTTCTACCTTAAATTCTCTTGCTGCAGAAGTCACTTTGAGGGGGCAGCTGGGCTCCTCCCCAGCGTCACCCTTTTCTCTTGCCTGCCACCATTAGAAAAGGCTGCTGGCATGCAGGGAACTTGGCAACGACGGGTCTGGAGAAAATGAGGGTGACATTTTGCAGCCGCCGCCACCACCGCCACAGTTCCTGGGAACATTCTACAGACTCGTGTTCATCTGGCCAGCATTAGCTCATTAAGCCTCCCCAGATGGAAGCAAGGAAGATGAGGGGGCACCCCCTTGGCAGGGGGGAGCTTGGGAGGGAAATGGGTGGAAAAAGCAAGAGGCCACTTTACACAGCCAGAAACCTCTTGGGAAATGTCAGGAGGCAAGGAAGGACCACAGACATCACACAGTTTGAAAGCGAGACAGAAAAGAACGAGAACAAGGAAAAAAATGAGCAATGGGGGGGAGGGGGCAAGATTGATGACACAAAGAGCATGGGATTCTACACCTAGAGCTAAAGGGCCTTCAGGAGCAACCCCATGATTTTAACAGAAAAAGAAACTGAGGCCCAGGGATGGGAAGTAACTTACCTAAGGTCACCTGGGAATCAGGATTTCAAATCCAGGTGCTCTGATTCCAAACTCAGCCTCAGATTCCATGATGCCCCTCTTCCACCAACACAGCCCCATCCCAAATCATGTGTTCTGGGTTTACATTTATTTATTCCTCTTTTTTTAAACCTCGGCTTGTGATTTCACTGACTGCAGGAAACTCCCAACGAACTTGGTCTTTTCATCTCTCTTTCTCTATAACCTGACAATCCAAAAAACCCAGATAAATACACTGGATGCAGAATGCCAAAATGGTCCCCTCAAAGCACTGGGTAGATAAGAGGAAATGAGTAGATAGAATCTTGTTTTAACAAAAACCAGGCTGAAATAGAACACGGGGAACAGGGAGGAGGCAAGGGGAGAAAACCCCAGGTGATGAGGGGAGATTCCGGCTCAAGAATCATAAGATTACGGATTTCGAAATCAAAGGGACATTTGAGATCCCACCCTTAAGATTCCCGATTCAAACACAGGTCCAAACCTAGACTTTCTTCACTGCACGAGGAGCCAATGATGAACTAGGTGAGTCAAATTCCTAAATGTTCATGACCTAAAATGACCTAAATGCTCAAGAACTGGAGAACATCGATGAATTTAACTTTGAGATTAACTAGAGGTTAAACAAAAACTTATTTTAAAAAAATCCCCATCTTTCAGAGTCTTTGTAACATATATTCATCTACTTCCACACTTTGCAAGAGAAATTTAATGTGGGGATGCTCGGCTCAATCTTTCCTCAACTCCTGAAAAACTTCCTTAGGGTTCGCTAATGCCAATCTACTGAAGCTCAGCGGTTGGTAGGTGTCCAGTAGAACAGAGATAAAAGGAAGAGTTAGAAATGGCTGTGTGCTAACCACAGGGCAAACCACAGAACGGGAGTTTTATGGACCCTGATGTCAGCTCACTTTCTCTTAACATTCCTCTTTGTTTTCCCAAACATTCCAGGACTATTTATTTACACAAAGTAGATAATCAGAAAATTAGTGGAGGGAGAAAAGGGAGA
>NW_020954546.1:16533463-16547124 GCF_900497805.2 Vombatus ursinus | reverse complement strand
GGGAGAAAAGGGAGAAAGGGAAAGATGGGAGAATGGGGAACGGGGAATGGGGAAAGGGGAGGGGAATCCAAAATATTACAGATTTAGAACTATTTATCTACACAAAGTAGATAATCAGAAAATTAGTGGAGGGAGAAAAGGGAGAAAGGGAAAGATGGGAGAATGGGGAATGGGGAAAGGGGAGGGGAATCCAAAATATTACAGATTTAGAGCTGGAAAGGACTGTGAAGATCACCGGGTCCAAGCCTCTCATTTTGGACATAAGGAAACTGGTTCCTAGAGACACTGGATAAATTATCCAAGGTCACACGGATAAAGATTATAATAAGTGGTAAATATTATATATTAATAATAAATGGTGAAGATTATGGTTTGAACCAGGTCTTCTGAGTCCAAATCCAGTTCTCTTTGATGACATCATATTCAACTGGATGCTTGGCAAAACTCTACTACAGTGTGAGTGTGTGTGTCTGTCTGTCTGTCCATCTGTCTATCTTCAATAGACTGTAAGCTCTTAAAGAGTGGGGACTAGTGGGGACTTAAAGAGTGTTTTTGTTTATTTGATTTTTTTTGTACCCCATCACTTAGTACAGAGCCTGGGCATATAACAGGCACACAATAAATACTGACTGACTGAATATATGTATGTATATGCATATCCCTACCTGTGATTTCAATGGTGTAAGGGATAGTAGGTGAGGAATTTCCTCTACCAGTGTAGATCAACATCTTTGAAACTTAAGAGTTGCTTGTATAACTGAGAATTGAGAAAACTTGACCAAGGTCACATAATCATCATGAATAAAAGGCAGTACTTGAACTCAGGCGTTCCAGATTGCATGGCCCCCTCTACATCCACTATGGCACACTGCCTCCTGTGGTTTCATTACCAAACATTTATATTCACTGAGCTCTTCAAACTGGAAAGAACCCTACAAATTATCTATTCTAATAATTATGCTCATTTAAAAGAAGAGGAAATTGTGTGCTTGCTACATGTATGATGTAATGTTTTCTTTGGTTTCATTTTTAAAGATACTTAATCCTTGTACTCAGACAATTAGGGAAACAACGTAACAAAAATAACTCTATCATTGCAATTGGCTATGGGTATCATCACAAGATACCTTACCAATAAGGACGATGCTGTGCATCATGGCCTGAACTCAATATATAACTTCTCAGACAATATAGAATAAAAGACTGTCCTACATAAAGTACGCATCAAAGATTTTCTAGACAAAGTCACTGAAGGGAAAGCAGATGTAGCGATAGATGACATTTGGGAGAAACCAGAGGATTGGGCATTTCAGGAAAAGAAAATGGCGGACAGAAAAAGACATGTGATTCATGTGTATACTCAAATGCAAAATTTCATTAACAAGATACTCTGGGGATAAATCACCACGTTAGATTCTGTCTCAATTCATATAAGTACTGTCTACAACCAGCTGGACATTATCATGTTCATGTTCCTTACTATAAAAACACAATATTTCAGGCAGCCAATTAAATCCAACCTGTTGAAAAGTAGAAACTGACATGAGTTCCTATTTTGTGGTACAAACTGGAGGTGTCAGAACTCAAGTTCAGGAAGAAGGTCTTATAACCACTGAAAAGGAAAGACGCAGAGATATTGACTGGAGAGTCCTCCAACAGCAGAAAACCGAAACCTTTCTGAAATCGATGATGTCATCAACATATGCTTTTCCACCACGTCAGTCAAAAGTACTGCCCCCCCCCCCGACAGAATTCTGATCAGGAACAGCATAGGAATGGACGGATGACCTGTCCCTCGGGCTATTTCACTATCACTGAAATCATAGCAATGACTGACTCTCACACATCCTAATGTTTTGCTCTCTCACCTTGACTGAGAGAGAGGGAGAGTGTGGCCTAGAGAAGAGGGAGCTGGGTCTCTGAGCCACGAAACCTTGGGTTCAAGTCATGAACAACCTACCCGTGGGAGACCTTGGGCAAGTCACAGAAAAAAGTGCCCCAGGAAACAAAGAGTTTTAGCCAAGTTGCCTGATCCTCAACGAAATCATCTAAAATTCACCTAAAAACCAAGGGAGCTCGATTGGACTGCCTTTGAGATTCCTTCCAGATTACTGTGAAATATATAGAAAGACCTCTGCTGATAGAGATAGTTTCCCCTGTTGGAAGTTGTCTATGCTGAGATCACAGATATGGACTATTAACCACCAAGAAAAACCCTCCAAGCAAAAACCCCACTCCTACCCATACTTTTTAAAGGGAAAAAAAACATAATTCATAGCAAGCTTATCTTCTAAAAATCACTTAAACTTAACAATTCTAATTAACCTTTTTCCCCCAGGAGGGAAAAAAAAGCCCTCCAATAGGCAGATAGCTATCAATTTATCGGGTACTTTCTCTCCCTCCCTTCCCACTCCCCGCTTAGCAGAAATTTCCCTCTTAAAATGGAAGCCAGTTCTAAGGCTGGCTTGTTTCACCTGTCACTGCCGCCATCATGCATGGACCCCAGGGACTCAAGGACTAACGCGCTAAGGCTGAATCACATGGCTTACTCTGGCAAAGCCTCTGAAGGCTTGGGAAGAGCAGCTGAAAAGGTAGAATCCGTGCTCGAGCTGCCTTCCTGAGCTCCACAGCTCCTCGGCTATTTTACTTAGCCACTGGTACCGAAGACAACCAAAGGTGCTGGGATAGAGAGATTATGCGGAGGGCAATCAGAAAACCTGTAGGCTAACAAAACGGAGGAACAGGAGGGAGCAAAATTCCAAATAAACAGAGGTACTTCCAAAACCCCGACTCACATGCTTTCCTGAAATCTGTCAGTCTGATCTTTCAACAGTTATCCCATGTCTCTAAAATTACACAAAAAATTGTAGGCGATGCAGTTATAAAGTACAAGATGTGAGTTCAAATCCTGCCTCAAACACTTCCCGGCTATGTGACCCTGGGCAAGTCCCTTAACCTAAATCTGTCTCAGTTTCTTCATCTATATAATGGGGATAACAGTGTGACCTACCTCAAGGATTGCTGGGAGAATCAAATGAGTTAATATGTGTAAAATGTTTTGTAAACTATAATGTTCTATAAAAATGTTAGCTGCTATCATCACCATCATCATTACTGTTAAACATACCTAGCAAGAAGTCTTCAAGACATTCAGCAAGGGGGAATGTCCTGGGCTTTACAATAGATGATCAAGTGATGATAGAATCACTGAGTGATAGTGATTTAGAACTGGAAGGAACCTTTTAGTCTTATTTTATACTTGAGGAAACTGGGGCCCAGGTTTAGCAGCTTCTCCCACAGACACACAGTAAGCAGTGGGGTCAGAATTTGAAACCAAGTTCATATAGTTTCTGTGAATATACAGCAGGATTTGAATTCAGATCTTCATTAACTCCGAGCCCAGTACTTCATCCCCTACTCTATCTTCCAAACAGTCTTAGGAAATAGATAATATAAGGAATATTTCCCAAAGGAAGGAAGTAATTTAGGTAATGCTAATTTCCACCTGGTCGCTCTCTTAGCTTCTATGATTTCCGGATGCCCAACACTCTACAAGACAAACTCAACTCTCTAACCCGTACTTCCTCAGCACCCTTTGCTCTGGGCCTCTCTCTCCAGGTGAAGGGTGGACATCTGAGAGCTCCTCCCAGATCCTGCACCATTTAAGGAGCATTCACCTCATTCTTCTCCACCTGACTGATCTCCTGGCCATCACGATCTCCAGAAACTGATCATCCTGCAACATGAAATCAATTCTGTAAGTAATATCTTCTCGGACCACTCCCCACCCTGCCTGGCTACAGGATTTCATCATGCCCTCACACAGTGCATGGCACACAGTAGGTGCTTAAAAATTGTTACTGACTCTGACTCCCAGAACGACCTTCATTTCAACACACTATCCTGTTCATTCCTGAATTACAGAACCATGAATGTTAAATCCAATCAAACAAGACAAGACCTGACAATGGTATTTGAGAAACTGACAGATCCTGGGTTAAGATTCAGTAGGAGAATGGAAAGGTGACCTTTTCATGTTTGATTTTTGAGAAACAGTAGGGACGGATGGCAAAGGAATAAAAAAAATTAAGCACTTTGAATACAGAACTTTCATCCAATACTCGGTAAAAAAAAATGAAACCTTTATCTCCTTCATTTCTTCCAACAATAAATACATCTCTTTTTTCCCTTTTCTCCCTTTTTAATTTTTTTTTGCTGTTATTAATTCCTCTGGAAAAGGGAAACAGCATATGAGTTCAGCATTTCAGAAGACAGAATTCATGCCAATTTTATCATCTAACCTCCTCCGTATACCTACGAGGCACAGAGCCCAGGATGAATGAAGCCAGGGCCCACTGCCAAAACTGGAAACAACACAGACTCACTCCTCATTCGGTAAAACAGGTTTCCAGAGTCTCAGCCAAGACCAAGGCCAGAAGGCCTAGTTGGGGTTTTAGGGTGAAGGTTTTTAGATATTAAGATCACAGATCTAGGGCAGCTAGGTGGCTCAATGATTAAAGCACCTGGCCACAGTCAAGGAAAACTTATCTTCCTAAGTTCAAATCTGGCCTCAGATACTTACTAGCTATGTGATCCTGGATAAGTCACTTCACCCTGTTTGCCTCAGTTTCCTCATCTACAAAATAAGCTGGAGAATGAAATGGCAAACCACTCCAGTATCCTTGTCAAGAAAACCCCAGATGGGGCCCCCCTCGCTAAACATCCTCAAGCAAAGAACGAATGACCACTTATCAGTGCAAATGCCTGAAAGAGTTTTATTCAACTCTAAGCTGAACAAGATGGTTCCTAAGATCCCTTCGAACTCAAAAGAGACTGTTGTTATTATATTAACATATGCATACAGGCATATAACTATACCTACATGCATAGATCAGTATCTATTCATATATACAGAACCTCTATAAGATTATGCAACTCCCATTCTATACATAAATAATACCTTCATAAAATAACCAAGTTTGAGTACTTCCTCCAAATATGCATTGCTACAACTATGGTAAAGCCCAGCAAACATTCTTGAACCACCATTTCTTCTTTGAAGGTAAAGGCTAAGAGCCTAAAGAACAGACACATGTCTGTCTGAACAACTGGGTAAGAAACCATTCTGTCCAGACAAGATCAGCAAACCAGGCGAGCCCATCGGTGCTCCCGGCAAGACGTGTCTGGGCCAACATGGTCTGCAAGGAGCCGTCCATGTGTTGGATGCTAGAAAATCAGAGCAGCTCGCTGAAACAAAGAGGGATGCCCTTGAATTAGGATACATAAGCAAGGGAAGGGGCAGGGTCAAAAGACATGAACAAAATGCTCTGATACACCTGAGCTCCTGGTAAAGGCTATCAAGAGATGTGGAAGACTGCTAAAAAATTCTGTAACTCCTAATTATGCAAAAATGGAATAAAAACAGGCCTGATCCATGAGGAGTTTAATCTATGATGGCTCAGGAGACTAATTATACATTGATTCAAGAGACAGAAAGGCATGATGGAACGAGGGCAAAATTTGGGGGTCACAGGACCCGGGTTCAAATCTTGGCTTGGTCATTTACTCTCTGTGTCATCCTTGTGGGGGGGGGTCACATCTGTGGACTTTAGTTTTCTCATCAATATGATTAGTAATTGTTCAGTCCAGGCTTTTAAAGTCCCCTCCAGTACATATAAATATATACACATATGTATATATAATGCTTATATATATTAAAAATATATAAATATATGCTATTTGTGTGTGAAGAATTGTTGTTCAGTTGTTTTTCAGTCGTGTGACTTTTTATGACACTTTTTGGGGTTTTCTTGGCAAAGACACTGTAGTGGTTCGCCTTTTCCTTCTTTAGCTCATTTTACAGATGAGGAAACTGAGGCAAACAGGATTAAGTGATTTGTCCAAGGTCACACAGCGAGTGAGGGTCTGAGGCCACATTTGAACTCAGGTCCTCCTGACTCCAGGCCTGACACTCTATTTCATCACCTAGCTACCCTTATGAGGGAAGAATATAAAAACCAGTATTTCTGACCCATTTGATATGGGCTATCACCTCAAGAAACAAGCCAGAGAAAAAGAAGCGGCATCTTTTCCTCTGAGTTCAGAGACAGAGGAAGAAGAGAGGGAGGTAGGAGGGTGATATCCATCGCCCCTGGTTCTGAATCCTCACAGAACTTGGGCTAATATATTAAATTTGATCAGATTAGATCAAGCAAAGCTACTGACTAGGCACGGCCCACCCTGGAGAGATGAGTTATACTGCAGGCCTCCTTTGGATTTTTTTTTTTGCCCAAATAACACAAACAGGACTTGATAGATAATTAATTTAAAAACAACTTTCTACATCTGACAACAGTCAACCATTAGCTACGAGCAGCTACTGGGTGCACAGTGCTGATCTGTGTCCTCTGGAGAGAGGAGGGGAGAGGAGGAGGAGGAGGACCAGGACAGGCCTGGCCCTGAAGGATTCTGCTCCACCGTTGGGTAGACTGATTACACACTAATTATGCACATGGGAAATGACCAAAGAGCTCTTATAAAGCAATAGATCAGGACGTGCCAATTAATAAAGTAAGTGCACGAGCTGCCAGAGGAAAAGCAAGCAAAGGGCTGATCGGGGAGGGAGCGGGAAGGTGGAGGGTTACCACAGGGAGCTTCCTGTAGGTGGTGAAACTCTGAAGAGGCTTAGGGAAAGAAAAGGCCAGGGCTTGGCAAAGAGACAGAGGGTAAGTGCTCCCCAAGGGAGGGAAGGCCAAAGACAGCCAGAAGGCGGTGCGTCAGCCTCCAGAACCTAAGGACCCGAGTTAGAATCCCACCTCTGATACTTAGACCCTTCTGTAAGCAAATCACATATAAAATCGAGGGTGTGCATATGTGTATGTGTGTGTATGTACATACACACACACACGTTATATGTGCATATATGTGCATATATACTCACATGCATATTTATATACGCACGTTATATATTCATATATGTGTATATATAAACATATACACACATATATTCATATACATGTATATATACACATATACCCACATATACACACACTATAAATGTATGGAATATGTGTGCATATATAAGTTTTATATACATTGTATATACACATGTTATATACATTTTATTTGTGTGTGACACACACACAGACATGACTTGAGCATTACATATGTTACATATATGACTTGAGCAAGTCATGCATATAATCCTCCTTGGGTTTCAGTTTACCCATCTATAAAGTGAGGTCCTTTCCAATTTCAATCTGAAATTCTAATAAATTTCAACTGTACTTTTACCCTTGCCAATCTCCCTCCATCTTAGTATCCAGTCTCTAGATACTGAATCTTAGTGAAATGATCTTTTTCCTTAAGTTTGGGGAGTAAGGGGGAAGCATAGCTAAGGGGAATGGGGGAACCCAAATCTTGGAGTTAAGATAATCTGGTTTCAAGACTTCCCTCCGGAGAGGTACTAGCTCTGTAAGCATGAGCAAGTAAGCTCCCCTTGGTGAACCCCAAACAGCTCTCTAAAATGGAAAATTATATTAGCATTGTCCATCTGCCAAGGTAAAAGGAATATCCACAATGGAAGTTCTTTTCTTTTTCTTCTTCTTTCTTTTTTAAGGCAATTGGGGTTGAGTGACTTGCCCATGGTCACACATCTAGTAAGTGTCAAGTGTTTGATCTGAGGCCAGATTTAAACTCAGGTCCTACGCTCTATCTACCGAGCCACCTAGCTGCCCCTGAAAGTTCTTTATACTAGTGAAATCATGGGTCCAGAACAAGGGAAGTCTGGCCATACTCACCCCCCCCCCCCCCGCAAGCATCAAGGACAAAAATGACAACCGATACATTTAACTCCCATCGCCATATGAATTCAAAATGATTATAATTACCCCGAGTTTCTCTCTAAAATGAGGTTTTGTTCTTTAATATTCCTTGACTACTAGCTCACTTCCCGCGCACACACAGCCCGTTATTTACTCGATGGTGACTCAGTACATCAATTATGGTAATAGTTTGCGAATAACATTTGCATTATGGGAAAATGAGCCTGGTTACTTAGCACTACTCCAACCATCCCTCTGGAAAATTGTCACAAACACACGTATCATTATGTCTCTACTTACGCTGCACCAATTAGTAATTACATCAGTATGTTTTATTTTGATTTTTTTTAAGACGAAGAGAAGGAAGGGTTACCGCTGAGCTGACATGTTTCGAAGGTACAACTCATAAGACCGTGGGACTGGAGCACGATAGAGAACTCAGAGGGATTCTAGGGATTGTCGAGTACAGCTCCCTCATTTTACAAATGAGGAAACTGAGGCCCAATGAGATCAAGGGTCTTACTCATGACCACACAGCTAATAAATAACACAGAGAAGATTTAAATCCAGCGAAATCTGACTCCATGTCCAATACTTCATCTACTACTGACTGACGCCTCTCAATTTAATTCAATTATCGCTTATTAACAATTACTGTGGCTGGTACCGGACAGATGAAAATTATTTTTAAAAACAACAATTCTTATCCTCAAGAAGCTTACATTCTACTTCACTGGGTTACAAAATTTATACATTTAAATATAATATGGGGGGATAATGATAACAATGAAGAAAGAGATGGAGATAAAGGCCTCTAGGAAAACGTGGAGAAGAAAGCCAGGAGCTGGAGGAATCTTGGAACGTTAAGTGGCAAGTCCTTTAACTTCTTCGGGCCTCAGTTTCCTCCTTTGTAATATCTGAAGGTTCAAGGAGATGGTGTCTGAGGTCTGTGACCACAAATCTGGAGCATACCTGGTGACTTTATGGGCACAAGGGGCCAGGTGACCCGCTAAGGAAGAACTTGAGTTATTCAATGTAAAGTTTGTTGCAAATCTTAAAGTGCTACATGAATGCTGGCTGTTGATGATGATGATGACGATGACGTTATATCCCCAAAGCCTAACAGTGCCCAATACAGAGTAGATGCTTAACAAATTCCCGTTTATTAAGGCAAAAGCCTTTAATCTGGGTCGATCAGCTGTGTTGTTTAAATATGTTGATAATTATGCTCCAACAAAATTGGTTTCCTTTGTAATCGTATGTATTTTATTTTATACATTTAAAAATATTATTCTGGGAAGGGATCCATAGACTCCGCTGGACTCCCACGTGGGCTCATTTCACAAAAAGGGTTGAGAACCCCTGACTTAAGAGGCGAGGGTTAGAGCAAGAAGGCTGTATAAATGCTCAATTCAGAGGACATCTCCCTCTTTTAAAAGGGGGAGGGGAGAAGCTGGGGCCAAGATGGTGTCATTAAGGAGACGCTCAGCCAAAGTTTTAACAAAATGCTCAGCAGGGTGGGCAGAGAGCATGGAGCTCCCTCTAATCAGCAAGCCTACAGAGGGGCAGATGGCACTTAGAAGACTCAGAGACTCAGAGGTCCACAGTCCATCTGCATCACTCTCCTCTCCTTCCACAAACCTCAGCCTCTAGGCTGGAGAGGTAAGGAGCCGGAGGCAGGGAGAGGAGAAATGACTGTGAAAGGGCAATAGGGAGTCCCATAATAAACAGGGCCTTCCTAGTCCTGGCTCCCTCCAGGCACAGCTTGAGTTATTTATGAAAGCAACCAAAGCAACTGGTAAGCTCTACACATAATGTACTTACTTGAAAATCCAGGCAAATCCACGGGGAATGAGGAAACTACAAGCTGATAGGGGGGACTTGTACTAAGACCTAGGTAAGCCGTCAGTACATCTGGGGATCTGAGGGAAAGGGAGAGAGAGAGACAGAGACAGAGAGACAGAGACAGAGAGAGACAGAGAAAGAGAAAGAGACAAAAGAGAGAGGGAGGGAGGGAAGGAAAGACAGACAGAGACAGAGACAGGGGAGGGAAGGAGAGAGAGAGACAGACAGAGACACAGAGAAAGAGACAGAAGAGGGAGGGAGGGAGGGACAGAGAGGGAAAGACAAAGAAAGAGACAAAAGAGGGAAGGAGGGAGGGAGAGAGAGAGAAACAGACAGAGACAGAGAAAGAGACAGAGGAGGGAGGGAGGAAGAGGGAGGGAGGGAGAGAGAGGGAGGGGGGGAGAGAGAGAGAGAGAGAGCACAAACACACATATCATCCCATTTTACTTGACTTATTCAAAGATTATATTTTTTTTCAATAAACCATAATCCTCTAAATCAGTTAGCCTCTCTGGGCCTCAGTTTCCCCATCTGTTATATGAGGCAGTAAAACTAAATGATCACTAAGTTGTCCACGTAAAATCTGCTAAGATGCCAATCATTAGAATTTAGGCCCCCATTCCACACTAGGCATAATTCAGACCACAAGTCAATCGCATAGTTCCATTAGCAATGTGTTTTCTTGGTGCTGCAAACCATCAGGCTGGAAGCAAAGTGGGTGGGGGTGCAGAGTTACCACTCAGGTAAGCCCTGTAGGAACCTGACTGTCAAAGCCTGTTAAGTGATCATTCGCAAAACAGTTGGTGTTACACATTTCCTGGAGGCTTGTTCCAGGAAACATTTGCTCTTGGCTACCAGGAGCGAGACAGGGCAAAGGCCCAGCAGGGACCGAAGGCCTTTGTCAACATGGCAAGCCCGTGTGTTCTGCTGGACCTTCAGCAAGAGTAAGAAATAGGGAATGGCAATATCTGGGCTTGGCTTCCCAATAAGGCAGAATTTGGGAGTAAATCAAAGCCAAATGCAGAAGAAATCCACGGAGAATTCAAAATCAAATCATTTTCTGTTCCAAAGCTTGAATATTCAGGGGTCACACACAGGATCCCAGAATCATAAATGAATAGACAGAAGGCATCTGAAAAGCCATCGAGTTCTACTGTCTCATTTTATAGATGAGGAGACTGAGCCCTAGAAAGGTAACGTAACACATAGGATAATGGATATTGAACTGGGAGGAACCGTAGAGTTCATCTACCTCAATTAGAATATGAGGAAACTGAGGCCCAGAGAGGCTGGGCAAGCAGAAAGTGTGAAAGCCAAGATCCAAAGACAGGTCCTCTGACTTCAAATCGAGCCCATTAACCACCATGCCAGGCTTTGTCGTTCACGCATTCCTTTACTATCCAGGTCCCTGCCTATGTAAGGGCCTTCCATCTGAGCATTAAGCATTCACTCTAGCTCACCAAGGAATGGGAAAGGAAAAACACTCACCCCAAAGTCTCCCAGACATGAAATTCTAATTACCCTATGCACCCTATGCTTTCATTCATCTGCCTGAAATCAACGCTGTAGGCCAGCTACCATCCCGGGAAATGGGACAGGAACAGAAGGAAGGCCCTCCACGGCACCCAGATGTTGGAGAGAGCCCTCCAGCTGCTGAGCACGGGCCTGGTTGCAATTTTCTACTCAACCACCAGAATGAAAACACAAACCTTCAGACAAACAGGCTCTCAACTTCCCCCTAACTGCTGTTAGTGGTGTTTTTAATCTTTTAAGCTCTTGGGCTTAATCCAGCAGCTGCCATGAAGAGTACTTACACAATGACTGGAGATGAGTAGGAAGGGAGAATCAAATCCACTTTAGAAATATCTTTCCCGGACCGTGGAGGAGTCTAAGAAAGCAAGCATCTTTAAAAGTTGAAAAATAAAAATAACGGCCCTGATGGACTTCAGAAGAAGAGAAAGATCACCTCTAATCTTTAAGGAAAGTGATCCAGATGAGATCAAGCTTGCAGATAGAATTCGTCCCACCCACTTCTGAATGAGTTCCAGATTAAGAGATGCTTCCAATTCATTCAGACGTTCAAGGGTTCTGAAGAAATAAGAAATAATGCTAGTGGTTTTGCAAGAAATCAATTGCAAACACATGGGTGCTATTTACAAAAAAAAATAAAACAAAACAAAACAGGGACGGGAAGAAGCATTAGGAAGAAGGGGTTATTTCAGAAGTAACTGGGGGAAAGAACTCTTTTGAAATGTTTGATAATCCCAGAAGACATCTGTGTTTGCTCCTCCTAAAATATATACTCACCTTTGATTGGGGGAAAAGAGTAAGAAGCAAATCCTTTGGAATCACTAGGATTTGGGGCAGCTAGGTGGGGCAGTGGATAGAGCACCAGCCCTGACCTGAGTTCAAATCCAGCCTCAGACACATAACACTCACTAGCTGTGTGACCCTAGGCAAGTCATTTAACCCCAACTGGCTCACCAAAAAAATAAAATAAATAAAACAAAAAAGAATCACTAGGATTTTGCCAATGCTGGGCTAACAGCTTCCAGGGGTCCAATATTTTCCCCACCAGATATAACCTCAAACTGTAAACTTGTGCTCCCTCTGTCCCTCTCCTATCCATCTATCGATCATTCAAAAAGCATTTGGCAAATGCCTTCTTTAGGTCAGACATTGTGCTGGGTACTAAGGATACAAGGACAAACCAAAAACAGTGCCTGCCCTCAAGGAGATTACCTTCTAAAGGGAGAGAAAGCAGATGCATTCATCAATATATGCAAGGAACACTCCAGGTAGATAGAAGGCACCAGCATCGAGGGGGACCTGAAAAGGCTTAGGCTTTGTCCTGGACCAATTGCACAGAGAAGACATCTACAATCTGTTGAATGAATTCATTTTCAACTGGTCCATCTTGACAGCAGAATGCCATCCCTAACCTAGTCCCCACTGTCTTCTTTATGTGCTCATAAATCTTACTTTGTTCTTACTCAGATTCTAAGAGTCATTTACTTGCTAAATAACAATGCTGATTTGGTTTTTGATTTTGTTTTTATTTACCCTTTTTCACACGGGCGATTTCAGGTAGGAGATGTACGCCCTTCTCCTTTGGCCATAGCAACTCCTCTCTGCCTGTACTTATTTTTCCAGGATTTTCTCACGATATCCCTCAGTTATTTGGTAGATTCGCAGGGGCACCCCAATGTATGACCCCAGCTTGTCTGGTTGATACTTCTAAGACACCTAAATCTATGGAACAAGATTCACCAGTTTGGGGCCATGTGCCCTGTACTGGGGCACCTGAAAGCTGATTTCCACCTTCTTCTATTCAAAATCTGGATGTGAATCACACAGCAGACCCAGAAATAACATTAAAAACAACTTGAATAGCATGCATTTTAACTCGTAACCTCACCAATTGATTTAGAGTTGGAAGGGATTTCCAAGGCCACCTACTTCAGTCTCCTTCACATTACAAATGAGGGAATGGAGCTCCAGAGAGTTTGGGGACTTGCCCAGAGTTACCCAGATAGTGAAGTGTTAGGCCTGGTCCTGACATCAAATCAGGCACACCTTCTAACCCAGCAACCTGCCTCTTCAATTTGTTTCAACAAACATTAATCAGTGCCCAGGTGACAGTCAATGGGTAAACAAAAATCACACCACTTATATTGAGTAAAGGACAAGAGATTATTCATGATATAGTTCGGTAAAGGCAGAGAGCTATGAGGAGAGATAGCAGCAACTGCTAAGTAAGAATCAGGATTAAGGGCACTGGATGGTACTTGAAAAGGGGAAGAATATGAAGGTCAGAGCACCCTGGGACCCAGCTGGAAGGAGCCTCTAAGCTTTGAGGCAAATTACCATAACTCCCCCAACACACTCACATTCATTCAAAATCTCTCTCTCTCTCTCTCTCTCTCTCTCTCTCTCTCTCTCTCTCTCTCTCTTTCTCTCTCTCTCTCTCTCTCTCTCTCTCTCTCTCTCTCT
>NW_020954546.1:16483609-16533363 GCF_900497805.2 Vombatus ursinus | reverse complement strand
ACTCTTTCCCAAGCGCTCTCTCACTCTCTCTCTCTCTCTCTCTCTCTCTCCCCCCCCCCTCTCCTCCCTCCCCCCCCTTATCCCTCCCCCCCCCCCCCCCCCCCCCCATGAGAAAAGTGAATCCAAGAGAAAGGAAGCAACTTGGCCAAGTTGACGGTCAGAGAAAGCAACAGAGGGACAATTAAAACCCAGGGCACCTGACTCCAGCGCTAAATGCTCTAATTCTTAACATTTCATGAGCCCCAAGAGAATGTAAGCTCCCTGAGTGCAAGAATTATTTTGATTTTCTTTCAGCATGATTGTATTCCCAGAGAGTCGGTACCTTAACCGAAGAACATGCTTAACAGATATTTGGTTAAGTGAGATGTCCTAAACTTTGCTGTTATTAGTGGCATAAAATTAATAAACTCAGTGTGACCACACAATAATTCATAAGCTGATTTCCATGAACATGCATTTGTCAAGCACCCAGCACCCTTCCTAGCACACATTAGGCACTTAAAAACTTAATTGAGACTATTCATCTCCAGTAAAGAGATGATAATAACAAACACCCCACTGGCACACAGTAGGATCTTAATAGATACAAGTTCTCAAGGACCCACTGACACCTGGGCTGACATCATGGACTGAGTTCTTCTGATCAGAGACTCCTTGTGGTAATTTACAAAAGTTCCATGACTGCCATTATCTTTGCGTTTCCAGCGATTAAACAATAAACATTTATTAAGCACCTACTGTGTAACAGGCACAGCATTTATTGACTGGTTGCTGCAGAAAGAAAAGCAGAAATTAAAGAGTATCTGAATTCTAGCAGCTTACTATATGAATACATGTAACGTATTGAGAAGATGGGGGCACTATAAGCCATATAGATCAGGAACATGTATGGGGGGAGGGTATTCACAACATGAAGTCTGTGAATTTGTTTAACACTTTGATAGATATTTTAATATAACTGGTTTCCATGATAATCCTATGTATTTTATTTTATGCATTGAAAGCCATTATTCTGAGGAAGGGTTCATGGACTGAATTGTTGAAATAGATCAGATAGTCAACAAAGGCTTCATTATAGTGATTTCTCACTGGGTTAAACTAGTTCGATTTTTCTACTCTTCTGCCAAGAAGTAGGAGTAGCACAAGATTGCTTAAAAGCTTTATACGTACAAATATAAATCTACTTGCACTGGAATGGTATTGCAGGAGAAGAAAAAAATGTATTTAAATGCTATCCCTTAAGAGGGAAATACATAGAAAGCTCAGATGACTGGGGAGGGGGGAGCGGGACATACTATTAACAAGACCCCTGAAGGAAACTCTTTATCTGCATCTAAGGTAAACATTGGAATGACTTGTTTCTCTCTTGGTAAGCAATAGAGAGATAACAAATTTGAGATGCCCAGGATGATCCCATTCCCCATCTATCTCCTCCAGCAAATACAGATGAAATTCTTTTAAATTCATTTCTTGGGGGAATGGGAAATGGAATCCTCAAATCCACCCAGCGCTTAAAGAAGAGGAAGTCAGATACCTTAATGACATGGGTATTTTTTAATTCCTTTATGCTAACTCAACTATTCTGGTTTGTGATAGTTCATTAACTAATGGATTCCCCTGATGAATCCCTGTTATGGGGAAAGATCAGCTGAAAGTCTACTTTTTGGTGCAGGTCCCCAAGGAACCATGAAACCCCAGCTGCTATCTTGAATTGGGCTCCTCTGATCAGAGACTCCCCATGGTCATTTACAAAGGCATAAATGGCTTCATTATCATACTGGCTGTTTCTCAAACAACCTTAGTTATTTCACAGTGCAGATTTACTGGGGTCTCTGAGGGACGGAATGCAGGATAGAAGGATATTGCATTCTTCTACTTTACTGCAAGTATTTGGCCCCCACCTTTGGAGGCTCTCACTGGACTGCAGCAGGTTTCCCCTTAAAGGCTGGTAAGGAATGAGCATTATTTCTATGGTATTCTCTACCTCTCCTCATAAGGATAACAGCATTTTGTTCAGAAAACCAATAAAACCAGGAAGCTGAAATTCCTCCCCAACAAATAAATAATTACAGGTGTTCTGACTACCCAAAGAACAAATAAGCATGGCCTGGTGGGAAAAGCCCTGGCTCTTGGATCAGACGACTTGAATTCAAGTTCCACCTGTGACATTCGCTCCTTCTATAACCTTAGACACGTCACATCATCTCTCTAGGCCCCTGTTTCCTCATCTATAAAATGAGGTGGTTGGACCAGAAGGCAGGAACCCTCACAAGGTTTCTGTGTCTGGGTGGATCCATTCTTTATCCTTTTCCTGTGTCTCTGACATCACCTAGTACTAAACCCCACCCCCAAAAAGTGCCCGGGAAATCCCCATTGATTAGATCAACTGAAACTCTCTGGTTTCTCCCCCACCTTGGACCGTTCTCCAACAATGGGCAACTGAATACTACTTTGCTCATTCCTCATATGGAGGAAATGTGGCCAAATCACATTAAAAGATTTTTCTCATAAACTGCTGATGACTCACTACACTGTGCCTGGTTTGGTTGGCAATAAATTCCCAAATGCACATTCAGATTCTTGAGGATTCCCCCCCCACACACACACACCAAAAACAAAAGTCGTGCTAATTATATCTATAAGCAATAAATTCCTTATCTGCCTGCCCACCCCACCCCATCAAGCAAGGAAGTAAACAAGGAGCAACTATGTATTAAGTGCCTATTATGTGCCAGGCATTGTGACCAAGATTAAAAAGTAAAACTGTGTTCAAGGAGCTTAAGCTTACCATTCAATAAATTAATAAGCATTTATTAAGTGCCTACTATATGCTGGGTCCTGAGGATTAAAAGACAGAAGTGAGAGGGTCCCTATTCTCAAGGACTTATTCTATCTGGGGAGATTCCACTCCTTGTACATCAGATTTCAAATCCCAACTCAGACCCTGACGTTGTGACAAAGGGGAATCTACGTGACGTGTTGGCAAAATAAAAGCAAGGCACTAGGGGAAGACAGAGGCACCAAGGTTGGGAGGGGGAGATCAGGAAAGGAGCTGGGTTTGAAAAGTCCAAGACAGACACTAATCTGCCGCTTTGTTTCCCCCACATCCCAGTACTGCCCGGCACAGACCGAGATTACACAGGAGGCAGGGAAAGCAATCGCGTCCAAGGAGCAGATGATGGCAGGGTGAACTAATCGAGATCTCTGAAGGACACTCGATTTCAGAAGTAGAAGCCCTCTGGATAGGTACGATACTCGGACCAAGTGGCCACTCACTGACCCACACCAAATTCTATTTCTTAGAACTGCCACAGTGACTTTAAAACTCACCTAAGAGAGCAAAGATTTCGAACTGGATGAAACCTTGGATGACCCACTGTACGTGCCGGCCTCTGTCTACAGAGGGGAAACAGGGCGCAGCAGACAAATCAATAAACATGTATTAAGTACCCACCATGTGCCAATCACTGTGATAGACTTGAGGGGGGCAAAGACAAACCAATGACCATTCCTTGCCTTCAGGGAGCTCAAAGTATAATGGGATAAGACGAGTAAACAACTATGTCCAAGTAAAACAGATTCAGGATAAATTGGAGATAATCTCCCAGGGCAGCAAAGGACTGGGCAAAACTTTAAAGGTCTTTGAAATATCAGCCATTAGTATTGTTATTGATTGGCTGGTGCTAGTAAATGTGACGGCTAATGACAGAAATATCATTTCACGATTTAAAAAAAACAGATGGACCTGATTCATTCATTTATTGGCAAGTAGTGGGTAAAAGAGCAGCCTCCACCATTTTACTGGCTATATGACTTCGGACAAGTCATTCAACCTCTTTCGCCTCCGTTTTATTTATTTGTTTTATTGTTGAAGAAGAATTTCATCTGCCTTCTAGGACTGTGGTGACGATCAAACAATATGACCTTTGTAAATCGCTAGGTGGGGCCACGGTGCCTGGCATGGAGTCAGGAAGATTCATCTTTCTGAGTTCAAATCCCACCTCAGAAACTTACTAGCTGTGAGACTCTAGGCAAATCATTGCATGTTGTTTGCCTCAGTCTTCTCATCTGTAAAATTAGCTGGAGAAGGAAATGGCAAACCACTCCAATATGTCAAAAAAAAAGGGTCACAGAACTACAACAACATTAATATTATCATAACTATTCTCCTCTCCAACCTTTATAAAAAGTCATTTTTTCCAAGTAGATCATGGCACTAAGGAGCATCTGTATCCTCAGCCTGAAAGCAGGCAAGAGGAGAGAGGTGATATGTGTCTAAGCATACCCACAGGTGTCGTGAAGCTTTTCTGGCCCAAGAATCCTAAAGTGGATGGAGACTGTAAAGGGTACCAGCTGACGCTTGTCCTCCTTTGGGGAAACTTTGATTTTCTGTGTCTAAATTGGTTACCACAGTCTCACGTTACTCTGTCTATAGGTTTTCACATCAGACTTAGTTGAGATGCGGAAAAATGTCCCTAAACAAGACAAATGCCTCTGAGCATCACCAGTGACACTACTGTTATCTCAGGTCATTCATCCTTGAAAAAGAGATGCTGAGGTAGACGGTCCCCCCAATGGCTCTTGTTGCCTTCTGGTCTGTTTAACTCCCTGATTGGTGTACTTCTCTAAAGCAGGAAGAGGGTAGTGCCAAGAAACACACCTAAGTAAGATACATCTTTGGGTTCAGCTGCTGCAAATTCAAGGACAATTCAGACACTTGTTCTGATAAAATGTGTTCTATAGGTGGTGTTGGCACAGTGATGAGGCCAGTCTGGGAAATCCAGCTTGGAAACAGAAGGAAAAGAAAATCTCTTACATACAGGGCTACTCAAAATACTCATGGAAATGATGAGAAATGATCCTAGATCGGGGATCCATAACCTGGGGTCCACGGAAGGGGTCTGTGGAAAGATTCCAGGAGCTCTGTGAACTCAGATAAGAAGAAAAAAGGTCTATCTTTATTTTCACTAATTTCTAACAGAAATAAACCATTTCCTTCCATTAAGAATGTAGGCAACTAAACTTTATTCCAAGATTCAAAGAACAAAGGTAAGAACCCCTGTGCCAGATCATTTGAATCAACAAAGAAAAATAGCAATAACCTAGAAGTATCTTATAAAAATCAGCAGCATACGCCAAGAAGAGAAGAAAAAAAAAAAAGGAAGAAAAAGTAACATTGCATATGTTGAATATGGTACTGTTGCACGTGGCGCCATCCATCTGGGTGTTCTATTTGTGTCTTGCATGAATAGGAATGTGACCCTTCACAGCCTGAAAGCACAGAGTGTTCTCAGGCAACTGATTCGACAAAAATTGACTTCCTGAGATGCCCCAAAGTCCATGGGAAGGTACATTTCACATGGAGGCATTAAATAATACGTCGGTCCTCCCTGATGCTGCTCCAAGTCTTTGAAGCACAGATGTGATTCTCCTCCCTTCACTGCTCTTAGAGTACTCAGGTATGGCAAACACCACCAGCCATCTGTGGTCTAAAGTGCCGATTTCTTACACATTTCAGGTTGTATAGCTGTCAAGGCACACAGCAATATGGCAGGAAGTTTTCATTACTCATTCCATATGCAAAAGCTATGTTCCTACGGATCTATGCTTGACTGTCGGTTTCTTTGGAGGTGAAGAATTCAAGCTACCAGTCAAGCTAAGTGATCATGCAGCAGTAACTTCCTTCAGGGTATCTTGGATGACCATTAGGTTTTGATGACTACGCAGCCCATTAGAATGTCTCACTGGAAAACATGACAAAATGTGAATGCATCTGGATTGCTTTTAGCTGACTGAGTTCTGGTATAAGATTTCCTAATAAGTGACAGTCTGGGCTGGCAGCAAAACCTGCTAGTTTATGGGGTCGTACCCATGATGCAGAGACCATATGAAACCAGATGCAACAGGGGTGTGTATAGGGAGAGGGGTAAGGATTTGAGCAGAGTAAACAAGCAGGAACGAAACAATATCATTTTCATTTGACAAGTGTTATTTGGACTATGGGGACTCACTGAGTTTTGCAGCTCACTCTTAGAAGGACCATGCATGGATTCTGGTTATGGTTGACTTTGAGGCTGAGAACAGAATACTGGTTCCAATCCCTTATCTCCAGGTGCTGAGATGACTCAGGGCTGGCACAGCTCAGATTTAAAGGGTGTCACTCATAACACAATCACTGTACACGATTTCTTTGCCTTCCATGTGCCTGATTTACAACAAAAGCACAATCACCCCCCCCCTTCCTAGGGGGTGGGGGGGATCATTAATTCTGGGAATGAGGAGAAGACAATTTGATTGGGAAATATTTTCAAAGCAGTTAACAGAGAGATAAAGACAAGGGCTAAGAATGAAGTGGGGGTGGGAGGGAGACATGTTTCAAAGGCTGCTACCCATCATGAAATCTGCAAAAATAGGAAGTGAACAGGGTTGTCTGGGAATGATTTCTCTTTTTAAAAGGCAAAAAGGGGGCGGGGGGGGGTGCTTGGAAATGCTACACATTAAAGAGATATTTTCTGACGACTGTCAGCAGCCAGGCTTGCCAAATTTTTATGCTCTGTATTCAACTGCTCAAACAAACAAGTGAAAGAGTAGGGAGAGGCAGAAAACATGTTAGAAAACTTTGGCATGCATTCTACATGACCACAATGTGAGAGAGTTTCCTTTGGACCAGCTGTCATAGCCTTTGGTGAGAAATAGACTAAGCCAGACGGCACGGAGAGAAATTCCACATAATCATAAACACATGGGAAAAAAACAATGGGAAAGACAGTGAGATGGAGAATCAGACTCACAGTCATGTGAAATCAGGGCCTCTGCATGTCTTCTGGAGACTATATTGCTTACTTTTTGGACTCAAATGTAGTAATCAAGCCCTGAAACCTGGAGCTTTTTCCCTCTCATCTCCATATTCTGGTTTCCCTGGCTGCCTTCAAGTCCCAGCTAAAATATGACCTTCTAAAACAGGGGTTGGGGAACTGCAGCCTCCAGGTCACATGTGGCCCTCTAGGTCCTCAAGTGCGGCCCTTTGACTGAATCCAAACTTCACAGAACAAATCTTTTTATTAAGTGGATTAAGTGAATTTGTTCCCCCACCCCTGTTCTAAAAGAAGCCTTCCCCAATCCTCTTAATACTGGGGGCTCCCCTCTGCTGATTATCTCCAATTTATCCTGTCTATATCTTATTTGCACAGGATTGTTTACATGTTGTTCATTCCTATCACTCCCATTGGACTATAAGCTCTGTGAGGACAGGGACCGTGTTTTTGCCTTCCTTTGTCTCCCCAGTGCATTGCACAACTTCTGGCCATAAAGTGAGGGCTTAATAAATGCTTGTCGACCTCACAAAGGGAAAGCTTGATGAAGGTACAGTAAATACAACACATCCTACAAGTTGGTCAAGATTCCCAAAGTCAAGGCCTCTTCCAAGACAATGAGATGACAAGTTGCCATATATCTATCCAATAGGCAACTTAATGAAGTGACCACAGAATGAAGAACCATTTTATTATCCAAAGAAGATTTTTCCATATAAAAGTTGAAAATGAAAACATTTACTGGGAAATGACATAGGCCAAAAAAAGACACTTCACCAAAATGTGGGCATGTCCTTCATTCCCATCGATGATGACTTCACAAATTAGCACTCACGCAAAACTTATAGCATCTTCAATTAGAAACATTTTTTTTTTTTACCAAAATTAGATCCTTTCACTTGGCTCAGCAGGCTAAACTCATCTCCACATTTAGAATAGACAAAGGTCCATATTCAAACTCTGTTGTACAGGGGAATGAGGGCTGGGTTTGAGGTCAAAGTACTTGGGTTAAAATTTCAACTCCACTGTTTATTATCTTGTGATACTGGGCACGTCACTTGCCTTTCACTGACTCATTTTCCTTGCCTATAAAATTAGAGGACTGTAGTTGATCATTTCAAAGATGCTTTCCATCTCAGTCTTTATTCCTCTGATCCTATGAGCTTTCAACCTTTTTGTGGTCCAAGGAGCATTTTTTTCTTATTTGTGTATATGCAACTAATAGTTGCTTAATGAAATAACAGTTGAGTAACTACCTAAAAAAAGCAAGCTTCATTTTAAATAGCACATCCTAGGCATTTAATTAGCCAGAAAGCTATCTTTTAGAATCAGAAATCTATTACCTGTGACAGCCACCATACAGACAACTCACTTTATTGCTTGGCATAGGTTTGCTTCCAACATTATAATGGGAATCCCTTGAGCAGGAACCATATTTTTTTTAATTTCCACATTTAGCACAATGCCTAGCAGAGTATAAAAGTTGGCTGAAATCTGGATCGATGCTATCTTGGGCTCATTAACAATGCTTTGCCATTCTCAATCTTGTTAAAACTAGCTTGTATATTTCTACTATGTATCCATCAAGTAATAGCCCTTAATAAACATTCATTCATTCACTCCTTCACTCCTAGTAGCTGCTTAGAAAACTGGTGAATTTCAATACCAAACTGGCCAAAACCCAACAGGGTTCAGCTCCCTCCTTCTCACGTTGATGGGACCATAGCATGTCAGAACTGAAAGGAATCGTGATGGTCACCTAATCTAAGCTATTCATTTGCACTTAGTTTAGTTTTTATTTATATTGATTTTTTCGCTTTAATATTGCCTTCATTTTCCAATATATTCCTTCCTTTCTCTTATATGGAAAGTCATCCCTTGAAACACCAAATAAAAAAGAAGGGGCCAGAAGCACTTCTGCGAAACTAACCAACATAGAACTGACTCCACCAGCAGGTGCAGGGTTAGCTTGGCAAAGAAAGAAAGGAGGGGCATTCTCACCTCTCTTCCTCAGGAGCACGTATCAACATTAAGCATACAGACGTATTGCATTTTCCTTTGTCGTTGCTGCTGGATTTTGTTTATTTTTTATTTTTTTTTTTCCTATTTGTAAAGACAATTGCTTTAAAGAGACCAACGCTGAAGCCAAGCCAAGTGAAGTGACCAGCAGAGGGCGCCACAGTTAGATCATGGCAGCTCCATGATTCCAACCCAGATTTTCCAATTGGGTCACGGTGTGTAAATCATTATACTCCATTCAGTCTGATCCATTCAACATGAACGTGCCTTGTTGGTCCCCCTTTCTCACCTTTTCTGGATACAGCTTTGTAACTTCCCTAACTCTAATGTGGACCACATAAGCAATGAAAAAGAGTTGATTTTAATACTAGACCAGCTTGTTCCTGGCACTTAACCTCTGCTGCCTTCAATGTACTGCAAATGAGACCCCACACAGGGTCTTTAATGAGCCCAGCAACACCCAGTCAAGTAGCTAGAGAAGATAAACAACTAGACAGGGAAACTCGGAGGCCACATGGCCAGAGATGGTCCTGGCCGTGTGAAATGAAATGAAAAGTTGGGCAGAGCTGGGACGCTCTTGACCTTAGATGTAGAGCACTGATATAATACCCAGTTTTCTTGTAACCTTCATCACATACGGACTATTTGTGCTCCGACCTGTGGGAGAGCCTTCCAAGCTCTCGCTGGTCGGATCAGTCACAGCCCCACACACATACTGTACATTGACCTCGACGCAATGATGTCATTTTGGTCTTCTTCAAGTACGAACCACAACAACCAACCAATCTTCGTGACCTTCGATGAACTGTTTTCCCCTCTCTTTTTTTATTCTTTACTAGGAGAAGATGCTTGAGGTAAGAGGGAAAAGAGGGGGAACACCCTGAGAAATGTAGGCATTGTAGAAAAAGAATAAAGCAAGAGAATTTCATTTTTAAGAATCACAGAGAGCAGTTTCCAAGGGAAGGAGAAAACCATGGTAGAAGTTGCCAAATCAATGACCTGGGAGACAGAGAGAGGACACGAAGATTACAGGCAACCAGGCCCCTTTAAGTTGCACTTTCACAAGCATAAAGACATCCCTGAGAAGCAGTATGACATAAAAGACAGTTAGATTAGGAGGGACAAACACCTGGGTTCAGGTCCTACCCCTGACACCATCAGTGTGACCTAAAAGAATTTAAGCCCCTTGAGGACAGGGACTGTGATTTTCCTTTTAGCTACTCAGCACTATCATAGTTTTGTTGCAGTCATTTTCCAGTCAAATCCAACCCCATTTGGGGTTTTCTTGGTAAAGACACTGGAGTGGTTTGCCATTTCCTTCTCCAGCTCATTTACAGATGTGGAAACTGAGGCAAGCACGGTGAAGTAACTTTGCCAGGGTCACACAGCTTATTAGTATGTGAAGCTAGATTTGAACTTGGGAAGATGAGTCCCCCTGACTCCACTGCTACTCTATCCACTGCTCTACTTGCCTGCCCCTAGTGTCTGTCACCAAGTGGGTGCTTAATAAACACTTGTAGATTAATTAATTGATCCCAGTTGGTTGGCCTTCTCTTCCTTACTGGTGAAAGAAAGGGGGCAGGACCACATTACCACAAAGGTCCCTTCCTAGCTCTAAAATTCCATGATTCTAAATGTTCACTGAATTTCTGAATGATATCCTTACCAACTCAAACGCATCCTTCAATTATTTTAATTAATTGTTAAGTAGCACTTCCCTACCACTAATTAGTGTAAATGTTTTCACTGATAATTGAGCACTACGTCCTTCTCCTCCTTCTCCGTAGCCTTTGTCCTCTCTTCATTTTCATTTTGATACCCGCCATTCCCTAAGCAATTAATCTGATATCCAGTGAAGGAAATGTATTTGTTCAGGAGAGACAGAGACAGAGACAAAGGAAGGGGGAGGAGCACCAGAGAAGGGAAGGATCTCAATCCTTCAAACATCGATGATTTCCTTAGCCCAGGCACTGGCTCCACCAATCAAGCAGTAAGTATTTATTAAGCACCTGGTGTTGCTGAGTTGTTTCAGCCACGTCTGACTCTCCATGACCCCATTTGGGGTTTTCTTGGCAAAGATACTGGAGTGGTTTGCCATTTCCTTCTCCAGCTCATTTGACAAATGAGGAAATTGAGGCAAACAGGGTGAACTGACTTGCCTACCAGTCACATAACTGCTAAGTGTCTGAGACTGCCTTTGAATTCAGGTCCTCCTGACTCCACTGCTAGGCGGCGCATGGCCTGGAGTCAGGAAGATTCATGTTCTTGAGTTCAAATCTGGCCTTAGACACTTACTGGCTGTGTGACCCTGAGCAAGTCACTTCACCCTGTTTGCCTCAGTTTCCTGATCTGTAAAATGAGCTGGAGAAGGAAATGGCAAACCACTCCAGTATCTTTGCCCAAAAAAACCCCAAAAGGGGTCATGCAGAGTCAGACCCAAATGAAAAACGCCTAAACACCCACCTCCTGACCCCAGGGCCGGAGGTCTATCCACTCTACCACCCAGCTACCATGTGCCAAATAGACTAGACACCCGGGGACACAAATGCAAAAAGCTGTAACAAATGCATTCCTTAAGCTGCTACTCATTCTTTGAACTAGGCACTAAGAAAAGAACTATAAAGACTGAACAGTCCTTGCTCTCAAGGTGTTTACATTCTAACTGATAAACATTTAGTAATTACTTCCTATGGGCCAGAGAATATGTTAGGCATTGGGTATATCAATTCAAAATGAAAATTAAATAAACCCTTCCCTCAAGGAATTTACATTCTTTTGGGGGGCAGGAGGAAGGAGACAAGAGAATAGCACCACACTATGACTATAAAGAAGAAATGCAATGTGACCGCACACAAGAGAAGACGACGGTGATTTCAGTTCTTTTCTCTCTCCAGCTATCTGATGTTCCTTCAAGCTTAATCTCACCCAAGATTTGAATTAATGAGATGTCTGCTACCTCTTCCAAAGCCTTACCATTTTTTCCATTTGGACCTGATGCACAGAGATATAAATGTACCCTGAGAAATCCAAACACGTAAAATGTGCCCATGACTCGGCCCAAATTTCTTTCTTTTATTTGCAGGTGATAATGGTACGGAAATAGGCAGAGATTAGCAAAGCAAGAAATAAAATTCTGAAGGTGCTTAACAAATGAGTTAATTTGGATTCATTTAAAAATACATAAAACTGATATTGCCCAGATGGCATAAAAAATTGAGCTGCCGAGGTGTGTAAATTAGCAGTGAGTACTTTTAACCCATCAGTCGGTGCATCCCAAATTGCATAATAATCTCAAAGGTTTGTTGATTATTCTGGGTCTTTTGACACCTGAAGCTTAAACTTTTCTAGTAAGAAAGGAGTTTGTGGGAAATGACTCTACTACGTGGTTGACAAAGGAAAGAAATACTTTGATCTACCTAATTCTTCGTCAATCTGCTGCCTCTAGTGAATAGGAATGAACAAAATATATCTATTTGTATAATGTACATAAGCATATTAGCTCATTTCCAAGTATGAGCTCACATTCCCACATCCCTACACACACACACACACACACACACACACACAAGTATCTATGTTGTGTATTTGGTGTGTATGTGTTTGTGTGACCACACAGAGGGGTAAATGAATGCTCGAACAGATCTGGCCAGAGGAAAATGAAATATGCATATGGTCCCTAATGATGGGCATAAATCCATCCCCTTGACAATCACAGCTTTGCCCGCCTGTAAACACTGAAAATAATGCACACATCACTGTTCCACGGGCAAGTACATTAAAAGATTAAATTGTTGACATATGTAAACTGATTTTCACAGCTCTGACTGATTGATGCAGTTAGGCAGGAGTCACGGAACAGTTCTGTTGTGACTCTCGTCATGCAAGAAGTCATACAGCATGCATAAATCGCTCCTTGAAACACGGAAGGCACAGCCAGCGCCAAGGTGGCAGGCGACCACAACTCAATTCACTTGACTTCTGGGACGGGCACTGGAAATACAGACAGAGCTAGCTCCCGTGGCTGAAATTAAACAGGAGCCGAAAGCTCTGAATTAGTTCAAATGACTATTTAGAGCGGGCTTACAAATACTCTGCCTAAATTGGGAAAGCATCGTGGATGAACAGAACAGTTTCACCTGGCAAGCTCATTCTGCAGTTTTACCTCTAGCAATGCAATCAACCAGGCACTTATTAATTGATCACCTACAATGTGCTGGGCACATGCCAGGTGTTAGAGATACAAATGCAAAAATGAAGCAGTCCCTGACCTCTAGAAGCTTACATTCTATTCCTGAAAGTAACATTTATATGTATATGAACCTTAAAGTATGTATACAAAGCTAAGACAATGTCATTTCAGAAAGGAGACAGGTAAACCAAATCCCAGACACTCCATCCAAGAAAACGCATCACCGAAATAGAAGAAATAGTAGACGGTAATATTCAGAGAACCTTGTTCTGGGCAAAGATTCCTCATTATTGCTCTAAGCTTCTCCTCTTATTTCTTCTCCCTTCAAATCAGAGATAAGTCTCTAGAGCTGATGGTGACTTTGAGGTCCCAGAAGGGTGACTACTGTTCTTAGCCCCAAATCTACCCCCTACAGGTCCAAACCTATCTCCTCCTCCAATCCACCCTATAGACCATTTTAAGGCACTTCCATACAATGGAAAGGGCACTGAATTTGGTATTGGAGGTTCTGAGTTTGGATCTCATTTCCACTAATTGTTGGATATGTGACCAAATTGGTTCTTTTTCCCATAAACTATGAAATTTGAGATTTCAGCCCTGGTATTTATTTCAGTCAATTACACGGGTCTGTTGAAACTCTTTGGACATCCAGGTAATCTCAAGGGTAGAAACATCTTCCCCCCTCCACCCTCAAAGAATCATCTCTGACCCATACCACAATTCAGAAATTCACCCCACGAAAGCGTGGGGCTCCCATGCAGAAAAAGACCAACTGAGAAAATCTGTTTTATAAACAGGGGTCCAAAAGGTTTCAGGAGAGCTCAAACCCCACATTCTTCAGCCATCTGCAATGCAGCAGCGAGACACTTCCTGTTGGGCCTATGAGGCCGAGGACGGCCGCTGCTGTTCCCGCATAGATTGTAGTATAAAACCTTTCCATCTGCTCAGAATTTATCTCACCATACCCATACCACGTGTGCCGCAGAAAGAGCTTTCTTACAACTGGGAATAATCAAAGCAGTGCTTTATGGGAGAGGTTCTTTAGGAAGCAAGTCGGGATAGCTTAAGGTGAATTGCATTAACTCAGGAGAGAGATAAAAACAGGAATGGGGGCCCATATGGATAATTACCACCTCTCCCCCTACATCTACCCAGCAATTTCAACGCCTCCTAGCACTCTTCTGCTGGTCTCTGAAATCGCTGTGCATCACGGATGCTTTGGGGAAGAGTACCCGGGTGCCATGAGGAAGTCCATTTAAATGCTTCCCATCTGAAAACTGCTAGCAGATAAAAGACGCAGGGGGCGTTGGGGATGGAAATTGTTCTACAGACCCCGTCCCTCCTAACGCAACTATCCAGTCCTAAGAATAACACCATCTTGGGTGAAACAATGATACAAAGGGTAAGTCAGGTTTCCAGGCATAATCTTACAAATGGAGCACCAGCGGGTTAACAAGACCCTAGGCCTTCTCTGCCCTCACACAGGGATGTGACGTTTTATCATTGCTGATTTGAGCAAAGGTAACTGGGATTGGATTTTATCACCTGGCACACAGTAGGTGTTTAATAACGCTTGATGGGTAATTAGGAGGCAACGTGCCACAGCAGAAAGGACACTGGCTCTGTCAGGTCCCTATTCTGCTTTTAATAATAGTTAATAATAATAGCTAACATTAAGCACCTACTGTGTGTCATTCACTGTGCTACGTACTTTGTGACTATTATCTCATCCTTTCAGCTCCATATGCCTCAGTTTCCACCTCTATAAAATAAGGGGGTTGACCTAAGTGGCCTCTGAAGTCCTTTCTAGCTCTAACTGTATAACTCCAACAACCACACAAGCACTTATCAAGCACCTACTGTGTGCCAGGCACCATGCTAGGCACAGAGAATATAAATACAAATCCTACGACGAATAAGGGGATTGGACTAGACAGTCTGAGGTCCCTCCCAGCTCAAAATCTATTAGAGGTTCACAGTGCTTCTGTCTTGTGAACAATCTAGCCTTTTCCTACGTAATTTTTCTCGGCTTTACATCCATTCAAGAGGGGCACGTGCTACAGCTTTAACTGGGTATGGGATGTGTTCTCTCCAAATGGCTTCTGATGAAGCAACCAGATCATTCGTTTCATGTTTACACGGAGGATCCAATGAGTCTGTGGTTCTGGCCTAGGAAGTTCAGAGGGACCTAAAACCGGGTCCCTAATTCTCTGGGACCCTATTTTACTGGCACTGGCAACTTCCGCCACTCCAGAGAGTCAAGGGAATGGTTAGAGCGCACACTTAAGTAGTATAATCAGGTAGAGGTGCAGATAGAGGTGTTCCTTAATCTTCTCTATAACACATAGGGAAGGCAGGAGAACAAAGTTTCCAGACGCCAATGATGGTGTTCACATCAAAGTAAAAAGTGCCATGTTTACTCCCCGTGAGCATATAAATGAACAGGACTCACCCAGTGACCCAACCTCATACTTCAGGGCAGGAGGGAATGAGTAAGAAGCACGTTTGTAGAGAAATCTACTGGGTCTCACTCTCACTTTACCTGTTACAAGAGCATTCTAGCACCTCAGAAGAATCAGACCTTCTCAAGTTGGAGTCCAAAAGAAACTGGATAAAGACTCGCAAAGACCTTGTTTTAACACCAAACTGTGCTTTCAAAAACTGGGTACACCTGGTTTTATATCACTTCTCTCTTGTGACTGAAAACTGGGCTTAAATTTAGACTAGCTAACTGGTTATTTAAAGAAATACTCCTCTGAGTTAAATCTCTCCCCCATCCTCAGAATTAGGAGAAAATAAACTTCATGGTTCAGCGGAGACTGCTGGATTTTAAGTCAGAAGACCCTGGGTCCAAATTCTGACTCTCTCTCTTTCTACCTGTGGGACCTTGAAGACATTACACCACCGATGGGAGCTTCTTTTTCTCAGATCTAGAATGAGGGGATAAGAATAGAGGACCTCGCAGATCCTATCTAAGTCTAAATCTATGATCCTACGACATTTTATAAAACTTTAAATTACCCCCAAATTTGTTAAGCAAATATAATTTTTCAATGCACCTTCCCTTCTGCCATTTCTTTTTATCCTTGCAACGTCCTAGATCTAATTAAGATCTCAATTCTGCCTTCTGTTTTACAGATAAGAAACGAGGAAACTGATACCTAGAGAAGGTGACTCTTGGCTAGTATCACACAGAAAGTCAGGTACAGCCTGTGCAGTCGGTACAAGCCAGAACACAAGCAGGAGAATCATAAGATCACAGACTCAGAGTTAAAGGGGGTTTAGAAATCATCTTTTTAGTGCCCTGCCCTCACATATCTAAGAAGAAAACTGAGTTCCAGGGGTAAGGGACTTTCCCAAGGTCACACAATTGGTAAGTTTATATTACAGACTCCGAGGTAGAGAGAATCTCAGAAGGCATCTGGTCCAATGTCCTCACTTTACTCATAAGGAAACAAAGGCCCAGTTAGGCCAACAAGGTTCTTCATACAAGTCATGTTAATTTCCACCTTCCACATTTAATTTTTGTCACTGCTATCCAAAATGCCATCCCTCTTCCATTTGGGCACTCAATAAATGTTAGTTGATCAGATGGTTAAGAAAAGGGGGACCTACCAAGTTTTGAACAGCTGGGGCTTATGAGGCTGAATTTGCGATTCTCAAACCTCCATCAAGGTAAGACTTCAGAGAAGGGAAAAATCAGTAGAGCCTCGAAGAATCAGGAAAGACTTCCTGGAAGAAAGGGGGCTCAAGCCCGCCCTTCTTGTAGGTTTCAGATTGTTAATAGAGGAATGGGAAAGACCTCAGGAGTTGGCGGTAACTGAGCGAAGGAAAGGGCAGGAATAAAGAAAGAGAAAGTGAGAAACAATGAAGAAGACAGATACAAAGTAGAGGAAAGGTGGGCGCTAGCCAAAGATAGGGCTGTGCCTTGCATAGGTGCAACCAACCTACCAAGGACCTCAAATACCAGGCAAAGGGAGACCTGGACAGCCTTCTCATTTCCCTTGACCCGGTTCACTGCTATGACTAGACAAGGACATAGATAAGATGGTCCTTCTCAACGTGACTCCACCCAACCTTTCCAATCTTGTTGCACACTACTCCCCTTCATCCACTCTATGGTCCTACCAGATTGGCTTTCTTGCTATTTCTCCCACATGAAACTCTAGCTCTCACCTATGTGCCTTTGCACATGCTACATCCACAATGCCTGAAAGGCACTCTCTTCTCACCCCTGCCTCTTAGAATTCCTAATTCCTTCCAGGCTCAGCTTAAATATCGTGTTCAACATGAAGCATTTCTTCACACTGCATCCCTCTAGAACCACCCTAAAATTTACATTGTATTTATTTTCTATGTCCTTTTTTATGGGCATGTTATCTCCCATGACTGAGACTCTCATTTTTGACTTAGTATCATCAGTGTCTGGGACAAAAGACAGAATAAATGTTGGCTTGACGAGCAGCCTCAGTAATACATCTTGTACTTTTTCCATGAGGATTCCCAAGGCAAAAATATTCTTAGCAGGGGAATATATGCCTAGAACATCAAATGGGTACATGGCAGAAAACTAATAAGTATTGAATGGATCAGAATAATGGAAACAGAGATCCACTTCTGTCATAACAAAGATCAATATAACATAGAAATACTAAATCCCAACTGACAATGACCCAATCGTTTCCAGCACTCAAGGGCAACAAAAGATCTGAGAACAAAAATCTGGAAGTCTAGGACCAAGGATGTTTGGCTGGCAGGTGACTTCCCCTCTCTGGGCTCATTCAGGAAAAAGGGCAGAACAATATGGTGTCTATAAAATGAGGGTGTGGACTAGCTGACGTCTAAGGTCACTGAGAGCGTCCAATCCAGGATCTCATGATGGTGCCAGCCATATATGGTGGAGGGACCTAACAAAAGGCCTTCCATCCTCCTGTAAGAAAATGAGGGGGGTGAATTCAATGGCTCTGGCCTTCAGTGATCTACTCCCTTCTAATGGGGTTTTTAACCTGAGCTCTCTTTTCCCCTGCAGACAACCGAGGCTATGCAACATTTACAAGCATCCCTGTAAAGATCAAGAGAATGAAAGTGAAGCCAGATGCATAAGTCAGCACAGCAAAGACTTCAAGGCAGCCAGATTTTTAATTTATTCAGAGGGGGAAGAGAGGAGGGAATGAAGTTAGCTGCCCCCCACTGCCTGAGGCCAAGTGCCTGCAAGGCTCCCCTTGTCCCTGGATCAGCCTTTTATCTGCCTCTGTTAGCAGACTCTGAGGCAGCCAAAGGTTCTTAGGGTACGTTCAGGGTGGAACCCCTGGCTGAGGGTGAAGGAGGGAGCAGGAAGGAAGCCTGACAAAATATAGCCTTCCTGCCCATCATAGCTGACGATGTCCACCTCTATCGTACTGCCCTCTTCTGTAATCATCTCCAAATAGCCACCCCTTTGCTCCCTGATACTGCTTTGCGTAGACCCTCATGGCTTCAGCCTTCTGGAGGCTCTGCCTGCCTCAAGTCTCTCCTCACCCCAGTCCATTTCCGAAAACCCACCACTCAGAGGCCAAAGTGATTTTCCTCAAATGCTGCTCTGATCTGGTCACACACACGCCCAGACTCCCATTCAATAAACTCCAGTGGTTCCTATCACCTCCTGGAGCCTTTCATAATCCACCCTCCCTCCCAGTCTGCTGAAGCCTTACACACCCCACCCCTCCACCCGCTCAGCAATGCCACCATAAGGCCTCCTTCTTGTACCTCTGACAATACACCCCACCTCTCGACCCAAGACATTTTCTTTTTTTGTTATTGTTTTTTTTTGTTTTGTTTTGTTTGTGGTGAGGCAATTGGGGTTAAGTGACTTGCCCAGGGTCACACAGCAAGTAAGCGTCAACTGTCTGGTCTGAGACCTGATTTGAACTCAGGTCCTCCTGACTCCAGGGCCGGTGCTCTATCCACTGCATCACCTAGCTGCCCCCACCCCAGACATTTTCAATGACTCTTCTCATTGCCTCGAATTCTCCCCCTCCTCACCTCCACTTCCTGGCTTCCCTCAAGACTCAGTTAAACTTCCACCTTCTACAGGAAGCCTCTCACGATCCCTCTGATTTAAGGGCCTTCCTTCTGTTCATCGTCTCCAATTTACCCTGTCTACAGCTGGTTTGTGCGGGCTTATCCGCATATCATCTCCCCCATTAGACTGTGAGCTCCTGGCGAGCTGAGACTTTTACCAATGTCTGCATCCCCAGCATTGAGCACAGCTCCTGGTGCATAGTAGGCCCCTAATAAATGTTACTGATTAAAAAAATGCTGTTGATTAACTCTATACACATCCCTAACTATCTGAGCCGCTGACAAATCCGCAGACAGCCAAGCTCGAAGATTCAATGTGGAAAGAGCCCTAAGGATTAAGCAGTCCCACTCACCATGGTAGAGTGGAATCTCAAGACCCAAGTCTGAATCCGAGCTCTGCTTTGGACTCTGCATGTGAAGAGGGCAAGGCTTGGACGAGCCACCACCCCTACAAAATGAGGGGATTGGGCTACATCTACTCTAAATCCACGTTACATTCTGAACCCCAGCTTCCTTAAACGTAAAATGAGGGGACTGGACTAGATGTCTTCTTCCTTTCCTTCCAGATCTCAATCCGTGACTGATCACAAGCCTTGGAGTCAGAAAGACCTGCGTTCAAAGACCTCAGCCATTTAACTGCGTATGACCCTGGGAAAATCACAACCTCCTTCAGACTCAGTTTCCTAATCTGTAAAAGTAGGATGGCTTCTGTCATCCATTTCAGCTCTAAGTCTATGACTCTAGGATATCTAAGCTTCCTTCAAACAGGAACTATAATTTTTCATTCTGTGGAAGAATGTGGCCCAAGAGGTAAATTAGAGGGAGGCCTGCCATGCTCCTCAGAGCAAACCTTCCACCAATCCACAGAGCATGCCCAACCGCAATCTCGTCCCTTCTAACGCATAAAAAAAGAAGGAAATAAACAATGCCTGGCCTTGCTAAGATAATCTTTATTTACATCTTGTGACCAGAGCTAAATAACCACCACTTTTGTTAACATTTAAGATTCCTTTCTTTCTTGTTTTACCAATAAAGTCTGCTGGTGAAACTATATTTTGCGAAATCACTGGCCTGGCATAATCTTATGCAAATTGATCCAGAAAGTCCCTTGAGGGGAAAAAAATGATAGGCAGCCAAGTGGAATTCATCCGGCCCAGTAGACAGATGTTGCAGATGGCGCTTGCCAACTGAAAAATGATATGACTGACCAAGACAGGGCCTGGGGCACGCTGATGGGCACAGAAAGAGATAAAGTCTGGGTCTCCAAAGGAGAAACTACATTTTCACAGTAGTTAGTGCCATGTCTAGACTACCCAGAACCTAGCCATTGCCAACTGGGGGAGGGAGGCCCAGGATGAAAGCTCATTACCATCATTTTGCCTGGAGGTTAGATCCCTTTCTTGGCCTGAGCCAGACAAGGTATCCAAATCTCTAATGCTGGCCTTCTGGCATAGTGACTCAGCCACCAGACTCACAGGTTCATACATTTAAAGCTGAGAGGAAACTTTAGAATCACATAATGAAATATCTTCATTTAACAGATGCGATAACTGAGACTCAGGGATGTCAAACCATCATAGATCTGGAAGGAGGGACCTCAGAGATCATCGGGTTCAGCTTCTTCATTTTATAAAGAAGGAAAATGAGGTGTATAAAGAGAAAGGGACTTGCACAAGATCAGACAGGTGATAAGTTGTCATTCCAGTAAGATTCTCCTAGAGTCATGAGGTCTGAGGCTGTTGATGGCTGCACGAAGCAGTCAACTCCACAACTTGGGCTAAGCATCAAAGCCAAAACAAAACTGGACGTCAGTCTATTCAATTAATGAGTCTCCCTAATCTCCTCAGTTTTCACCTTGGTTCAGCCTACATGAGGATAGATCAGCCCTTGAACCTCTCTCACTAATACCCAACACCACTCCACCTCCAAGATCCTAAGCTCAGAATTACCTGACTTATTATAACCTCATGTCCTTTCCTTTTTCTAAAACCCTCATCTTAGCTCTCCTCCCATAGTGACTGATGCCCATTTTGGCTAAATTCACCTCATTTCAAAGCCTTGACCCTTCAGTCAGCTAACTGAACAAGTGATGAAAGAAGTTGCTTCTCTCCTACTTTCCTCTTTTACGCATGGTTAGAACTTAAAAAAAAGCTACCCCAACACATTCAAGTTTCCTTAACCCCAACTGAGGCCTCCCCAATGTCCCGTAATTCTTCTATCCATCTCTGATGGACTCCCCATCACCATCTCCACAGTGCCTGTTTCAAACCTTCATTTCTTCTCTTCTTCCTCCTCTTCCTCATTGGCATTCGCATAGCATTTAAAAGTATTCCAAGTATTATATGTAGCTGGGGTCTCACTTGAGCCTCTAAACAATTCGGTGAAGTAGGAACTGCAAGGTATAACACCCATTTTAGCTTTATTTTGCTGAGATTGGACTTAGGTTGTGTGCTCCTTCGATTCCTGTTTACCACATCTACAAATCTCTCTATGTGTATTAATTCTATCAATCCATAATCAAAGAATAAGACGGTCCTCCTCCCTTCCCCAATGTTAATCTTCCCAAGTTAACTCTTCAAAGGTTAAACTTACATTTGTTCCTTTCATCTCTACTCATTTTAACAACAATGACAAAAGGAATGGCTTCCTTCCCCTAAATCTTTATTCTTCTTGACCTTAGAACAATAAACCTCTTCCTCTTCCTTAATATTCTTTCCTGTGATTACTCTTTGCTAGATCACTTTATACGCGCCTTATTATTATCTCGGTCTCCCTTGGTGTTTCTTCATTCTCCTTGACCTCAGATGTAGATTCTCTCCAGGCTCCATTCTTGGCCCTCTAAGACAGGATGAGACAGGAAACTGAGGAAGTTGGAACTGGAGCATCTGAGTTCGAATTCTAGTTGTTATTTACTTCTATGTGATGTTGGGCAAGCCCCTTCACCAATATGAGAGTGTTTTCTCATCTGAATAATGAGGGGATTGGTTGAAATGAACTCCACTTCTAGCTCTAAATGTGACATGGAAGGTCCTTTCCAAGTCTAAACCTATGAACCCACTTCTATATTATCTCTATCTTGGAATTCTTAACCACTCCTTGGGCTTCAGTTATTCTATGAAAATTACTCTCCAAACTATTATTTTAAACCCTCACTTTAACCCTAACCTCCAATCTCACATTTCCAACCCGTAATCAGCAGTTGGAAATCTGCACCACCCACACATCGAATTGAACATATCCCAAACTGATTATCTTCACTCCAAAACCAAGCCCTGCTCTCAACTTCGAATTTTCTTTGGTGGCACCGGCATCTTCCACTAGGAGGAATAAGCATTTATATAGTACCTACTATGCGCAAGGTGCCGTGCTAAGTGCTTTACAAATATTGTCCCATTTGATCCTAAGTTAAAGGTTTAAAATGTCATAGTTACTTGTAAGTCTCAGCTCTCTCCTACATCCAACAAAATGCCAAGACCTGTTGATTCCGTCTTGACGGTATCTCTGACCTCCATCCAACTCACTGTCAACACTCTAGTGTAGACTGCCATCTCTAAAGGAGATTATGCTAGTCACCTCTTAAATGGTCTCTACAGACTCTTCTGTTCTCCAATCCATCCATCACGGAATTTCTAAATGTATCTATTAATTAGTAGAGGCCTGACCACATCATCGCCTTGCTCAAAAATCTTTGGTTGCTCCATATTGCCTGGAGGATATAATACAAACCTCATTACCCCAGTCAACACTTGACAGCCACCACAACTGGACTGGTTAACCTTTCCAACTACATTTCACATCAGTCCTTTTTTTGTCTTTTTTTAAATCATTCTTTTTTTTTTAATGAATTGGGCTATCAGTTCTTTGCCCACTCTCCCCTTGCATCCTCTGCCTTCCGTACATTTTCAAAAGCCACTCTCAAGGCTCCAGTGAATTCCTATGTCTGTGCCGCTTGAAATTATTCTCTTCAGGACCAAGGATTCCTCCATGAAACCTTCCCAGATTGGACCTGAAAAGCATCTCCTGAGATTCTCTTATACTATTTATTGTTGGTCTCTTGGATCCATAAAAGTCTAACCTACTGAATTTATTTGTATATCGGTCCTATCTCCTGCCTCCTGCTTAAGAGATACTTGGAAAATACATGTTCTTGTTCAGGAGGGAGCCTAGAAATCTAGTCCCAGGACCCCACAACTGGTATGAAGAACAGGGGTTAAATTGGAAAACCATCACCCTTTTGACCAACTGTTCTCTCCTACCCACTTCAGTACTTTATAGTAAATCTTCACAAATTCCAAGGTGTGGGGAAGTCTTTGGGATATACCATACTAATTTGTCAACATCCTGCTCAAAACTCAAGTTCACCCCAAATGCTGGGTGGAAAAACTACAGAGCCCTTGGTTGCTTTAAAGGAACAGAGGGAAGAAAGGGAAAGGGGAGATAGGAAAACATGTGGTCTTTTCTCTGAAATGGGGGGAGGATGATAAAGGACCCCAGAAAGCCAAGGGAAGTGGTAGCAGCAAAATCCCAGTAGATGGCACCAGGGGGCTACACTGAGTGCAGACTAGGTAGAAAGTGAAGCTTTGTCCAGAAGCAGGGGAGCATCCACAGAGGGACCGGTGGAGTAGAGGCAACTCCCAATGCCCAAGGATGGGCCAGTCCAAAGCCCCAAGGGCTGAGTATGCAGAAGGCATTACAGTATGGCTCATCCTTTCACAAATTCAGATGAATCCTTGAAACACTGACAGTTAATTCCCACCATACAAGCTCATAGCAACACAACACACCGCTTATGAGGAGATGTTAGTCCTGTCTTGTCTATTAAGACCAACTCTGCGAAGCTGTTATCATCATATCATCCAGAGCTATGCCAGACAGGAGAGATTACCTAGTTCAATCCTCAGACTGACCTGGGAAACTGAGGCCCAGGAGGCTGAAGGGACAACAGAAGATCAACAGATGTTACCGACTCCATCAACAAGCATTTGCTAAAGATCTGCTACATGCCAGACAGAGCGCTGGATGCTGAAATGAAATTAGGGTCTGCCTCAGTTTCTCATCTGAAAAGTGAGCATAATATTACCACCTTCCTCCGAGGATTGTTGTGAGGACAAAAAGAGATCCCATTAGAAAAGTGCTTTGTAAACCTTAAAGTGGTTTGCTGCTAGCTGCTATTATATTTTTATTTTCTAAGCACTTTGCTGTATAAAACTGAGGCAACAGGATACTATACTTAAATGTCAAAAGATATGGGTTCAAAATCACCTCCTGTACTTAGGAGCTTTGTGATTCTGGGCAAGTCACTTAACCTCTCAACACCTGCATTTCTTGATGAGTAAAATGAAGATGTTAGGCTCAATGTCTTTTATGGTTCTTTCTAGCTCCAAATCAATCATCCTATGAGTACTAGATTTGGACTCAGAGGAACTGGGTTCAAATCCCGGCTCTATCCTTTATGGACCCGTACATAAGTCACTTCACATGTCTGGAAATCAGTGTCCTCCACTGACAAACGAGGTCCTCTGAAGTCCTTTTTGTCTTTCAATCTATGATCCCACTGGACCAAACAAAGGCAATGATGGTGCTCCTTCACTGCAAGAGAAATGGGAAACCCACAGCAATCGCCATGATGACTCAGGGTCCCCTGGACCCAGGGAAGGAAGAAAGAAGCAAACTCCTCTTTACCAGGAATGAACATAACTCCCAGGTACACCCTCTTCTCCAAAGGGAAAGAGATCAAAAGCAGCACCCAGAATGCCACAGGGCACGAAGCCCACAAGCCCTTTACTTTTTATAAAAGGAAAGGAAAAGAACACCAAATCAGGGGCCAGGGCCCAGCGCCACTGGGACGACCGCCAGGCCCTACATAGTGGCCGTGTTTGTTTGCCGAGAAGCCGCCATGAAAGCATCTGTCATGGCATGCGTGAGCAGGGGACTCAGGAGCTGTTCAAAACCGTAACGTGATGCACCCGAGGACCAAGAGTGTTGGCAAGCAAACAAGGTGGGTTTTCATGTCCCTACAAAGAGAAAGGCACAAAGCCAAAAGCACAAGGTTTGCTTCTTTCCCTTTTTTAATTTTTCTGCAATTCTCCTGGGCCAGTGAAGCCCAAGGGTTAGGAGATCAGCCCTGAACATACTCAGGGCATTCTGAACCCATACTGGACCAAAAGGGGTTTCTCTGCTTTGTCTCAATAGCTCTCAACTTTCAGAATTTTAATTCTCCCTTCTCCATTCCCTGTTGTCCAAACTTTTGATGAGAGGACCAGCGTCTAGATTCTATTCTCTTTGTAGAATAAGGCAATGATGAGAATCTTCATCTGTGTCTGAGACACGTGAACACCCATCCCCATCTGGGGTCTTTGTGCTTGCTTGAAACACTAGCTAGTCGGCATGAAGACAGCCCTGTGAGCACGTTCCCGACGGCTTGAATTCTGTTTCTCCATGACTGGTGGATAACAGTGACACCTGTTGGAAGAGTCGGGGGAAAGGAAACAATTTCCCATCTCTCCCCCCATGCACATGCACTGGGAGCGCCAACTTCTACAGATGAGTCTTTTCAAGCTGGACATGGTGGGGAAAGTCCTGAGGGACCCAAGGAACGGGGAGCCAGCTGATTTATTCCCAGAAAGAAACAAGAATGCATGTGATTCTACAGTCTTTAAACACACACTCACATACACACACAACCCATCAAGAAAAAGCAGTGGTTAAGAGCTTGGAGATATGGGAGCCAAGAGCTACTCTATGCTCTGCCACTGACTAGCTGTGTGACCTTGGGGAAGTCGCTTAACTTTTACAGACTGTTTCCACATTGATTAAAAAAAAAAAAACAAAGGTGGTTTGGACTAAATGGTATCGGAGGTCCCTTCCAGCTCTAAATTTATGGTGCTATAATTGTAATGGGAAGTCATTGACCACTCTGGGACTCAGTTGTCTCATTAGTACTGAATGCATGCTAAAGTTCCTTCTAGTTCTAATCTGTAATCTTGTGAAAACAAAAGGTCTAACAGAGTCCCTTCATCTGTATTGCTGAATGGACATCAGCCATGTGAAGGAAGGACCAAATGCTTTCACTTGGCCTCTCCTTTTCCAACCTCTAAAGCTCACTTGGCTTTCTTGCTTAGACATTCTTTTGGGGGCTTACATTCAGGGCTGTAATGATGCTAAGAGCCAAGTGATCATATGAAACAGGAATAGTCATGGGTCAAACACTAAAGCCAGATGATGAAACTCTTTGCACAATCCTTGCTTTTGGGTTCTGACACCCCCATACACACACACACACACACACACACACACACACACTCTTTCATGTTAAACAGGTCTTCCATCACCCTTGAAATTCCATCAAAACTAAGAGGCGCTCCTTGAAGGCGGGATGGAGGTCAGCAGAAGCATTTCCACATAACCCTTGACCCTTGAAGACAGGATGTGGGGAAAGAAAACAACAAAGGAAGCAGAAGAGAAGGGCTGTTCTGTAGGTCTGAAACTCCACCACGCCAACAAGATCAGCCCGGAATCATAAAAGCACATTGGAAGCCCTGCTTTATGGGACCCATGTGCTGTCGCTGACTCTACCAGAATGGTGATATAAATAGAAGTAGGTACATGTGGTCGCCCAGTGAAAAAGCAGCTCCATTTCATGTGCTGTGACTTAAAATGAGGCCCACGTTAAACCGGGTCACACCACATGCATCTGTTTTTATACGTGTGTGCCCTCCCATACATTAGATAATGCCTTTATTCCTGGTGCTCAAAAGGCCATCTCCAAATGTATGAGATTTCAGTGCACTGGGAGAAAAAGACATCAGAAGGGAGCCGAAGTTGGGGGAAAACATGAGAGCACAGCTGAATTTCCCATCCTGGAATTCTCCCCAGGCAGCCCCGGCATCAGAACAGCAAAGAAATGGTGATTCTTCAGCCCATAAAGGATGTAACCAGGACTTCAAGTCTTACATTTTCACAGAAAAATAAAGGATCAGCCAGTGACAATGATTTTTTTTTTCCCAACTTACAGAAGCCGGGAGCTGAGGATAGCAGGATAGATTTGGAGTCAGGGAAGCTGGGTCCAAAAGCTGGCTGAGTGACTTACTATGTGACCTTGGGCAGACTGCTGAGACTTTGAGTCTCCGTTTGGTCCTGTGCAAAATGAGGAGGGACCAGACTATAAGGTATCTGAGATTCCTTCTGGATCTAAATCTAGGATTCCATGATTCTGTATGGCATCTTTTTGTGGTTCAGTCATTTCAGTCGCGCCTGAGTCTCTGAGTGACCCCATTTGGGGTTTTCTTGGCAAAGATACTGGAATGGTTGGCCATTTCCTTCTACGGCTCATTTTACAGATGAGGAAACTGAGGCAAACGGCATTAAGTGACGTGCCCAGGGTCACACAACTAATAAGTGTCTGAGGCCAGACTTGAACTCACAAAGATGAGACTTCCTGACTTCAGCTGGCGCTCTGTGCACTATAGCACCACCTAGCTGCCATGTATAGAATCTGAGATATCATGTAATCCAACACTACCACAGAACCGTTGCTAAAAAGCTGTAAGGAAAGAAGGTCCTATAGTCCAAAGCTCATTATTTTACTGAATAATAATAACAATAATGAGAATAATAGTACTTACATAGTGCTTTAAGGTTTACAGATTGCTTTATAAACATCTCATTTAAACATCACAGCAACCCTAGGAGCTGGATGTTAGGAGCATTTTACAGATGAGGAAATTAAGGCAGGCAGAAGCTAAAACCTTTCAGGATCATTCAATTCAGCTTTTAAGTATCTGCAGCACACACTGAGCTCAGGTTTTCCTGACTCCAGGGCCACAGCTCTGTATTCACTGAGCCCCCAAGATCTAAAGGACTTAAGTGATTTAAAGAGGTCATTTCATAGGTAAGAAAACACAGACTTAGGAAGGTCCCAAGAACATCAAGCTGAGAAGAATCTTATAGAACACTGAGGTCACTCTCTTCACTTAACAATCTGGAAACAGACTCAGCCAGATAAGCAACTGTCCAATGGTCACAAAGACCCTCAGAAGCACAGCCACGGAGGGAATCCACGTCTCTTCGCTCACAGCCCATCAATCATAGGATGATAATTCTAGGCCTGGACAGAACTCTAGAACTTCATCTAGTCCAATCACATCAATGTCCAAATGAAGAAACTGAATCCCAGGAAGGGGGCGTCTTCCCAGAGTCACAGAGGGAGTCGGCATCACGCAGAGGACCTCTACTCCGTGACACCTCCATCTACCTGGGACCCAGGACGGAATGAATGGCTACTAATTGAATGTTCTCTCACTATAAAACAGTGTCAAAAATTCAAGTAAAGCTATCTATGTCTATCATACGTAGATATGTAGAGCTACATACATGGACTTACATACACATACACACACACACAGATACAGACACAGATATCTAGGTGCATGAATGTATTCATGCATGTGTGTAGGTATATACTCAGATTTACATGTATATCTCCACATATATGGACATAATATGGATTTGTACACTCATACTCATGTATATCTATCCATATATGTGTGGTAGTGTATAAGTATTTATATCCAAGTCTATATTTATCTAGATATCTGTATCTGCTGTGTCCGTGTGAGAGTCACACACACACACACACACACACAGAAACAAAGAAAGGAAGGGAGAAAAGGAGGGAGAGAAGTACCTACATTTAGATCTATATCTATCTAGATATCTTTATATCACTTGTATGTACAAATCCGTCTATGTCCATATATAGATATATGTGTATTTCTAATTATATAGTGTATATAGAGATATACATACACACATACATACACACACAGAGTATCCCAAAAGTCTTAGTGCAATGTTATGCTTTATAAGGTTACATGTGTGTTTTATATATATGAATGTGTGTATATATATATATATATATATATATATTCATTCACTGGACTATATACATATTCACATACATATATATTCAAATGCACTATATATATTCAGATTCTATATATATTCAAATTCATTGGACTATATATATTCATATATATATTCAAATTCACTATATATATATATTCAAATGCTATATATATATATATATATATTCAAATTCACTGGACTAAGACTTCGAGGACACCCTGTATTTACGGATGTTTCTACATAATCCTCTTTCTCATTTGTAGATAGTGGGAATTAGAAAAGGTTGGGAAGAAATGTACCCACATTTTTACTTCTTGGACTAATTTTGTGATTGAGCTATTATTCCACAATATCCAAGTACACAGGATTTTCTCATCTGCATTTGGACTCAGGCATCACTTCAGGCCCACTGTGCACCTCTACTAGGCAGGCTCCAACAAAACAGGTAGTGCACCTCTGAGGAGTTCGGCCTGTATCCCCGGATCCCGCCTAATGCCGCTAGCTTTCAGATGGACCGGCTTTATGCAGATGCCAAAAAGCAAGCGGAAGGTCTGTTTTCTCGTTTTAGAACCAGATTTCTCGTATGTACTAGACAAGAAGCATTTTTCCATCTGGGGCTCCAGAGGGAGCCAGAACCATGCAATGGAAATAAACGATCCTGAGATTTCTGTAACCAGACCCACACAACACACACATTACCAATGAAGACAAGCCTGGACCAGTCACAACAGGTTGAAACTATTCTGGACTGGGAAAAGTCCATTGTAATCGGACTAAAATTGTTTAAACAAGTGTTTGTCAAATCCTAGAAGACTGAAGTGAAACAGGCTCCTGGGGTCACTTGGTCCAACCTGTACAGATACACAAAACCTCATACAACATTTCCCATAAACAGGGATCTACCTTTTCTGCAGTGACAGGAAGCTCACTCCTTAACTGAAATGGGCCAACTCACACATTTGTAATAATCTAATTATTGGGCAAGCAGCTGGCATAGTGAATCTCTGAGTATCAGCCCTGGAATCAGGAGGACCTGAATTCAAATGTGGCTCAGACACTTACTAGCTGTGTGACCCTGGGCAAGTCACTTCACCCTGTTTGCCTCAGTTCCTCATCAGTATAATGAGCTGGAGAAGGAAATGGCCAATAATTCTAGTAAATTCAGCAAGAAAACACTAAATAGAGTCACAGAGAGTCACACACAACTGAAAACAACTCAACAACAACAAAAAAAAACTATTGATAAGTTTCATCTTACATCAACTATAAATCCTCCCCTCTTCAACTTTCATCCATCACTTCTAGATGATGATAATGATGATCGTGACAGTGGGGATGATGGTGGTAGTGATGATACTTGGCATTTATATGACATTTTAAAGATTAGAAAGTACTTTACAAATATTAACTCATTTATTAACTTAACCTTAAAAGGTTAAGTGCTATTGTTATCTCCATTTTACAGAACAGGAAACTGAGGCAGACAGAGTTTAAGTGACTCATCTAAGCTCACAAACCTATTAAGCGTTTGAGGCTGGATCTGAACTCTGGTCTTCCTGACTTCAGTTCTACAATGCTGCCTCAAGCCAAAAAGGATTAATCAGTTTTGAGGATGATGACCCCTGAAGTACTTACAGACAAATGTTGCTTCTAAGGACCACTCTAAATCTAAATCTATGAACCTCTTTCTGTCTTCTTTCCCACAGAATAAGAACTCAAGTTCCTTCAGATAATCCAAATAAGGCAAAAATTTCTCACTCTCCTGGTCATCCCTCTCAAAGCACATACCAGTTTGCCACATTCTGAAAATATTGCAGCCAGAACTAAATGCAAACATCCAAAACTTATCTGCCCAGGGGAGAGAACAGGGAAATGACAATTTCCTTTTCTGAACACTGTACTTCGATAAATAAAATGCAGGATTACATCAGTATTTGTAAAACGTGATATTAAAGTTTAGTCATACTGAGAGAGGATTCGACAACAGTCTGCTAGCTCATTTTCAAATCAACTGCTGTTTAGGGAGACTTGCCCGTCTTGTACTTGTCATGTTGATTTTTTGAACCTCAAAGACAAACTTTACATTTATTCGCAGCAGACATCACCTTGTTAAATTCAACCTATCATTCTGGCTTAGCTTTTTAGATCCTGATTGTGTCCTATAGTATGCAAATTATCCCTTCCAGTCTAAGATTATTTGCAAATTTTTAAAAGTATGCCAGTCATTCTTTCATTCAAGTCACTGAATAAAGATGTTGAACAGAACAGGACCAAGGACAGATCCCTGGGGAGTTCCAGTAGAAATCTCCTTTCTATCACATGCCTATTAAATTCTTTGGGTCAGGCCATTTATTCAGTCTGAACTAATCTGATGTAATTGAAACTAACAAGAGCTGGCCATCTCCCTGAGTGACCTAGTAGGAACCGATGGGGTTTGATCTGTACTGGTCAAAACCAATCTGATCTGACCAGGACTGGTTTGGACTAGTGCAAATCAATTGGAAATATTTCTGAATTGTATCAGTATATATAAATACATAAAGGTACACAAAGATAATAAAAGTACGATGGAGCTAATACAACATTTTGGTAAAACAAATTTGATTCTGCTAGAACTAGTATGATCTGGTTTGAACAGGTGAGAGAGTGAACTTGGAACTAATAGGATGGATCCAATTAGAAAAAAACACTGGATTTAGAATCAGGGGCCTCACTTGAAATTCTGGTTCTGCCCCTTACGACCTTTGTGACCTTGGGTAAACATCCCCAACCTCTATGACCTTCAGATACCTCCCCTACAAAACAAAATGGTGGGCCTAAATCATTTCTTAAGTTCCCTGCAGCTCTTCAGCTACGAATAGTCTATATTCCTTTGGAACTGATTCAAACTTATTTTGAATTTGCCGAAACTGACTAAATTTGGTTTGGTTCAATGGGAACAGGTCAGAACCAGCTAAAATGAATCCCAAACAACTGGAGTTGGTCAGAAGCTATTTGAAATGAACAGAACCTACTATGAATGGGTCACTGGATTCTGTTTGATCCAGTTAAACCCCTGCTGTAACTGGCCAGAAGTAAGTTGAAACCAGTGAAGAAACCCAGTCTGCACAGGGTAGAACTTGTCTGTACAAGTTGGAATCTGAGTGGGATTGCCAAAACCTGTTTGGGCTGCCCGAAATCAGAGGTGTTGCTCTCCTTCTTAAATTAAATGGTCAAAATCATTTTAGGTTAGATCAAGCTAATGAACGTAGACAGAACCGGTATTTACTAGTCAGTTCTGGTCACAACTGCCCAGGCTTCACGCATAGACTAGGCTGACACATGGATAGTGGGAGAGGAATTCTGAAAATTATCAATGGAACAAATGGAGAAACATTTCCATCATTTTGATTCAAAGGGAAAACACACCAATTATTAGTAATGAATGAGAAGAAACATCATCAATCAAAAGTACATAGAACCAAGCTGTTGTGTGTGGGATTTTGTTTTTTATATTAAACGAAGGGAAATTAAAGATGTATTATAAAAACAAAAAAGAAAATCTCTAAGCGTCCCGCCATCTTGCATCTTTCTACTGCAGGCACAGGGGTAAAAGGCACTGGCTAGGTTCAAATGGACAAAGGGCTACATAGTCTCTGAAGACATATATCCAAGGTATAATTCACATGTGAAGGCCTGCCACTTTCACTCTTGGGCAGAGTTAAGAGCACCAGCCGAAATCAACACCTGAAAGACACTTCAAAGAAACAAAAGGGGGGTGGGGTGTATATGAAAGATGAAATACAGAATAGTAATTATTAGGATGGGGGCGGAGAAGGGGGAGGAAAAAAGCAAAAAGCAACTAACTGACCCCAATATTAATCGGTATATGTTTGGAAAGGACAATCACAAAATTTGAGGTTCTCAAAATAAACATACAAAACAGAAACATACTATAATAAACACCATACAAGTGAAAATCAAGGAGACATTTACAAGTGACTTTAAAACACAGGTCAGGCCACACAAAAAGTGAGGCAAGCCAAAAGAATCCTAGGAGTCCAGAGATGTCTCTGTAGCTTTCTACTATGCCTTTTTCCCAGAGGTTAATGTCATTTCCTAATTTCTGATTCTCCCTTCTGAATACGGTGGAAGACTTCACCGATTGATATGGAAGCCAATCAGTTTTTTTGTGCTGTTCTCTCTTCCCCCCTTTCCTAACGTTTATGGTTCTCTAATTCATCTTTCTCCCTTCATCCACATATGTCTTTTTTTGTCCTTATGAACAAAAAAAGAGTGACAAAGAAAACAAAGATATTTATTCACTCATTCATTCAATCAACAAGCATTCATCCCCAGAAACACAGTCAGGACTATCAGAGGCTAATGAAGAAATGCTCTAACACCACTGAGACACCCGTTAAAAATCCCCAGGGAGGTATTCCAATTGAACCTAAGAGTCCCATGATACTAACAAGTTCAGGCACCTCTCAAAATGCCCAACACTTAAGTAGGAAATTATTCCCCTGACAATTTCTAAACCAATATTAATCACCATTATAAAACTCTGCTCATTGCATCAGGTAGTCACTCAATTATCAAATATTCATGGACCTCTCACTATGAAGGGCCCTACGCCCTGTAGTAGACCCAAGGAGAGAACCCCTGAAAAGATTAGCTTACTTTCACTGATTTTCTTTTAACTGTCTGGAAGGATAAGGCTCACAGGAGCTAAATGAGACGTAGGTGAGACCTATTCATGTCAAGCAAGGCAGAGTCTGGGGACAAAAGCTGGCAACCCCCAAACATGCTTCCCTCTCCGCTGGACAAACCACCACCTTTCTGGATGTTCCACAGTCTTTAGGCTTCTAGTCCCAGTAGGCTCCTGAAAAGAACAAGAGCTCATCCTAATGAGGAAAACAGCTCTCGATGTCCTAGCACAGTGTGTGCCTTGAGGAGAGTGTCAGCATAGTTAATCTTTTTTTTTTCCCTCCAAGTCATCAAGCTATATTCTCCTTCAGAAAATCCAAACACTTGCGGGATCAAAGTCATGAGTACTCAGAAATGAAATCCATTCTTCTAATTTCTTTTCTGCCTGTTCCTTAAATCCCTAGAGAGACCATGTAATTCCACTGTTAGCTTCCTCTGCTCCTTCAAGAAAGAAAAGAGGGAAGAAAGGAAACGAAGAAGAAGAAAGTATGTGTAGAATATTCAAGATATAATATGAGACCAACATGCCTCCAACATGGCAGCTCCAACTCCTCTCACTCATGTCCATCCCCAGGCCTGGGGCTGCTGTGTAGACCAATTAAGGTAGATCCCTGCTGCACGTATGTGTGTACAGGGACAGACGGGAAGAAGAGGAAATGAGCAGGGAAAGAAGCACTTTTTCCTACAAAAAAAGATAAAACCAATTCAAGGTCACACAAAGAAACACTGTTCCTAACCTGGCCTGCTAGCATCCTTCATTTCATTGAAAATGAAAACAAAAGGGCACCTGCCACAGGGAAAACACATATGTAAAAAAACACAATAAGGCTTTCTCCAACATTAATACTGACTGTAGGGCAACTGCATTCATTCACTTATTCTTTCACTGACAACCGCCTAGGAAGAGCCTAGGACATACAAGGAGATGAGGCAGGTTAGTGTGCTAGACAGACCACAGGTCTCAGAGCCAAGACGACCAGAGTTCGATTCCCATCTAAGATGTTTATCAGCTCTGTGACCCAGAGCAAGCCATAGCCCCATTCTGGGCCTCAGTTTACTTACTTTTAAATGACAGGGCTGGACTCAATGTGCTCTGAAGTCTGTGCAGGTCTAAATCTATTGTTCTAGATGTTATGTGTTAGAGAAGATACAAAACAAGACAATATTGGGCCCTGCCCACATGGGGTTTACAGTCTAGCAGGAAGGAGGGGACATAAGCCTATCAAAGCAATAATGACAATGTAGAGGAGAAAATAGAGAGTACAAAGTACCATGGGAGGTCTAAGAGAGAAAATTGATTGTTGGGGGTGGGGAGAGTGAAGGAGAGAGAAGTCAAGGAAGGCTGTATGAAGGAAGTGGCATTTGACTTTGGCCCTGAAAAATGAGAATTTCTGAAGGAGATAGCTTGGGTGGGGATGGCGTAGGAGGCATCCTGAAAGAAGAGAGGTAAAAGGATGAAGGCAGGAAAGTGCTGACAATATAAGGAGGACAGTCAGTAGTGAATATGGCCCTGTGGAAAGGTGATAGGGAGGTAAAATTGGAAAGACACTGGTCCTTAAGGGCCTTAAATCCCAGCCTGAGGAATCTTGGTTTTCTCCAACAAACAAAATGGAGCAACCCAAGAGCTGAGTCCAACAGTAATATAGTAAGATAAGTGAGTAAGGGAGATTGAGGGCACGGGGAATGTTGCCATTTTGCTGTGTAGCATTGCACTTAGAAAAGTCCCTGGCCCCTAATTTGGGATATGAAAATGCTTGTTAAATGGAAATGGCGAGTGTGAGAATGACTTAAAGAAAAGAAGCATTTCTCAAGGGCTTACTGTGTGCCAAGCACTGCACTAAGGTCCTGAAACACAAACAGAGAAAACAAGAGACAGTCTCTGCTCTCGAAAAGCTCAGAGTCTAAATAGGAGAAACAACACATAAAAGAAAGCTTAGCGCTGGGCAGATGGAAAGGCCTAAACATCCTAAGGTGCTTTACTGGTGAGGACGACGGCAAGGCCCAGGGGTATCTGAGTTACGCCACTGGGTCAGGTGATTCTGCAGGGCACAGAGCTAGGGCAGATGGTAGGCATGATGGTCATCCATCCCACAGGATCAGGGGACAGGCAAGTTGGGCTTCAGATGCAGGGGGAGGGGCAGGCAAGGGGAATTAAAGAACATTGGACTCTGAGAGGTAGTGAGAGGATTAAGATGCTAAGAGTTTCACCGACAGGCTCCTTTCGAGAAAGGACTATTTCATTCATTACATATATATGCCCAATGCCTGCAGTTACTAGGAAAAAAAAAACTTAGAGACCCCGGGACCACTGATTAATTAATAGGTGCCCAAAATTAAAACATGAATAACTATTTCATTCATTACAGATATAAAATGTGTACATGTGGATGCAGGGATATATACATACATATATTATATATATATACACACATATATATATACATATACATATACACATATATTACATGTATATGTATGTGTGTATGTGTACATACACAGATGTGTGTATACTTTTTTATACACACATACAAACATATATATGCATATACACACTAGAGAAGGTGAACCATACATAGTAAGGTCCATGGGGTCATGAAAAGTCAGAGACAACTGAACAAGTGAACAATAACACACACACACACACACACACACACACCCCTCCCCCCCAGAGCCTGGAGATACTGGAAGTAAACTTAGAGACCGCTGGACCACTGATTTATAGGGAGCCAGAATGAAACTATCAATAGTTTCAATAAAGACATGGGCTCTGTTCCAGGAGGGACTATTTCATTCACTGTATACGTGTATCTCTAGTGGCTGGCACATGGCCTGGCACATAGGAGACGCTTAATAAACACTTGCTGACTGATTAAGCTAGTCAGCAAGTTCTTAAATTGGGTTCTTAAAAAGCAGAGTGGCTTTTTCCAAAGAGCACAGATTCTTTCAGATTCAGAGGACCAAGGAACAAAATGCCCAACAGCTCAGACCCACGTCCATCAGGGAAATGTCTGCAGCCTGCCTTTCCAGCATCTCCCTGCTCCCTTCCCCCTGAATGCACACACAAGGTCTGTGTGGTGTCTGTGGATTTCTTTCCACTCTCTCTAATTACAAGGAGCTGCCTGTGCTCTGGCTGGTGTCTGCAGGATCTCACTCCACATCCTACCTTCAGAATCATGCCCTTTGTGCCGAGAAGACATTTTCACACTTTACACATTTTTCCTTTTAAAAAAAAAAAGGAACCAGATCCAAGAAAACCAAAAAGTTAAGTAAAAACAAGGCCTGCCAAGATATGTCATCCTAAGAACATTGCCTATGAGCAATGCGGAATAACAAAGCCCAAAGAAGGTCCCTGGAAGGTGGGAGTCCATGGAAGGCCTTGGTGGAGTGGGCTAATGAATCCTGGGCATCGGATCATACATGGAGCTGGGACAAAACCCTTTTAAAAAATAAGCAACGTCATCCGAGCCAACAGGGAGGATGGGGAATAAACTCAAAATAAATCTACCATTCAAGGATTTGGGGTTTCTAGGGGCCTTTAAAGAACTGTTTGTTTTCTTTTTGTTCTAGAGTTCTGCTGGATCAGCATTTCTAATCCAATGACAGGCTTTCTAAATACAGAAGCAAAAAAAAGTTTCCCCTCCGAGTGGAGTCCTATGAAAAGTAATTGAGCATGAAACAGAACTCAGTGAACGTTGCATCATTATAATGACCAAGCTTAGCTCTGGAGAAGAGGTCAGCAAATGCAGCTCCCTCCCTTCACTGCAGAGGTGGAGGACTACAGGCCTGGAGTAAGGCACTCGTCTAACAGGTATGGGGGCTGTCTTGGTGACCTGCTTCGCTCCCCCCATCTTTAATTCCTTCCTGCCAGGATCACTAGGTGTGGAGGAAGGGGGGGGGGTGCTATACAGAAATGAGCGTGCTGGTTTGGTTTGGTCTTTTTAAGGGCATTAATTTAAAAAGAGACTGAAAAAAGTAATTGAAGGAAACTAAAATAAAAACCAGGGAAGGACTAAGGAAGCATCTCACAGTCAGAGATTCATGCCCCACCTCCACCCCATACCATTTTCCAGTAACCAGACTGTCCCTAGGCATGTAAATAGATATTCAATAGTGACTAAGGTACTGAAGGAAGAACAAGGATTGAGAAGAGGGCATAGGATCCGTTAGACTGAACCGAACTGAAGTGAATTGAACAGAATTCCATTTATTGTTTGTTGACTACCTAGACTTTAGCAATGATGGAGAGACAGAATGGTAATAATACATATTAAACTTAAAAGGGTGTTGTGCATAGATTTATTTCCTCCCTCCAAAGAGCTTGTTGTTAAACATTTACCAGCAACCCCTGAAAACAACTGACAAGAGGAGGATTCAGGAAAAGAGTCAGACAGAAAGGGGTACCTGGAATCAAGGAGTCTAATCAAAGAATCCTAATTTTGGGGGAGAGGCAGAGACTAGGCCCATAATTTCATTGACATAAAGAGGCCCCCAACTTCTGGTGAAAAAATGGTTTCTCCAAATATCAATCCACACGCATGCTCTACAACTTGCTTTCAGAGAGTTGCCTGGGGCTCTTCAAGGTTAGATGACTTGTCCAAGGTCACACAGTCAGAGTAAGTCATTGAACCCTGATCTTCTTAACTCAGAGACCAGGTCTGGACCTATTACGCCACAACCACCTCTAAAATGACCATTTCTCACAATTGGGTTGTAAGAGGCCCAAGGACAAAAGGATGGTTTTAATCACAATGGATGGAGTAGGCACGGGAGTCAGCTTCTAAAAACAAGTGGGGGGATCCTTATATAAAATAATTATCAAAGCCCAAAGTTTACTATTAGAAATCTGGTAGAGGGGTCCAACCTGGTCCAGAAAAGTTCGTGGTTGAACATCCTTTTCCTGCATATGATTCCATGAAGTCCCTTCTCCATGAATTAGTCAAAGGAAGTAGATTTTCGTGATTTCAATCGGAAAGCTCTAAAAATGACAGGCCACAAATCTCTGTGGACCAGGACAGCCCCTGTCAACAAACAGGTTTTACGGTCCTGGCTTCTTTTATCATCAGCAAAAGGCTTTCTTTCATCACTGGCTGAAAATAACAAAGGGGAGCCTACTGTGGGAATGTTTTTCAAAACAACGCACCCACTGCTATCGAGCGTAGGCCAATCAATATCCACATGAACGGGATGATACCAGAGCAGGTCCTTCCAACAAAGTAGAGACTTTCCAGAGGATGTCCTTACGATTTATTATATAAGTTCACCCAGAAAACAGCAAAAGCCAAAATGACTACATGTGTTCTCACTAGTATGAGGAAAAAGGAATATCAAAAGTATCTAAGATAACATAGAAGAACATTAGCTCTGAAGTAAGAGGACCTGGGTTCTAATCTTGTCTCTGATGCTTGTGACCCGAAGCGTGTAGTCTCTCTGGGTCTCTGGCTCCTTATCTCTAAAACAAGTGGTGACATGGGAGAAACTGAGGCCTGGAGAGGTAAAAATGAACTGGCCTCAGAGTAAGTTGGGAGCATAGAGATTATCCAATACAAGGCTCCCTCACTATGAAGAAGGCAATCAAGGTTGGAGGGCTGGGGACCAGAGATGGGGATTACGTGTTGTCTCTTCCACTTGGCTGTAAGCCCCTCGAGAGAAGGGACTGTCTTTTGCCTTTCCTTGTATTTCCCATGTTTAGCACAGGGCCTGGCACATAGTAGGTGCTTAATAAATCCTCTCTCTCTCTCTGTCTCTCTGTCTCTCTTTCCTTCCTTCCCTTTCCTCTCTTTCTCTCTCTCCCCCTCCCTCTCTCTCTCTCTCTCTCTCTGTCTCTCTCTCTCTCACACACAAACACACACACACAGAATGATGTCTAATAAGATCTCTCTATAGTAAGTTCAGAGGTCACAGAAATCTCTGAGGTCAATCTTAGATTGAGAACCCAAAGGGCTCCCAGGAGTCAATGAATTTTTCAGTGAAGGAAACTGAGGCCCAGGGAAGATAAAAGCCTTGGAAGCCTTGCTCAAGATCAGCACAAGTAGTAAAAGAAAGGTCAGGACTGGAACTGAGTCGCAGATCCTCCAACACGCAGGCCAGCGCTCTTTCCAAGGTGCTATATTGTTATCGCTGGTCCAACCCCCGCCCAAGAAAGCCATTTCTCTACAGTCTTCACTGTAGAGAGTTCCGTGGTCTCACACCCTCTGCTCAAGGCTCACTATGAGTGAGCTCTGATTGCTGGGAAGTAGGAGTTGACATTAAGCCTAAATTTGTTTCTTTACAACCTCTACCCGTAAGTCCTGAGGCCAAACAGAAAAAAAATCTATTCCCTCACCCACACAGCGGCCTGCCAAGGATTTGAAGAAATAATATTATCTTCTCCAAGAGAAACATCCCCAGTTCCTTCAAATAACAACAGCAATGATGATGTTGATGATGATAGTTATTTATGTTTCCCTTTAAGGTTTGCAAAACACTGCTCATAGAAGCCTCACAACTGCCCTATGAAATGAGTGCTCCTAGGATTCCCAATTTCCAGATAAGGAAACTGAGGCAGAATGAGATTAACTGCCTTGCAGAGGAACACACAGCTAGTAAGAGTCCCAGGCAGGATTAAAACCCAGAACCCTGAATCAAGCTCACACTCTATCCACTGGGCCGCCCTGGTGTCTCTTGCCTCAGTTGCCAGTCTATGCTGGTCATTTTTTCATCTTTTTTTTGCTGATATCTTTGTTTATGAAATCAATGTCACTTTGAAATATAATCCTCTTCTCTCTCCTCCCTAGAAAACCATTCCTTATAACAAAGAGACAAAGGAAAAAGCAGCAGCTCAGCTAAAGCAAACCATCACATCAGCCAACTTCAGCATCACATGAGGCGTGTCCCCTACCCACAGGCCGACCCCCTCCTCTGCAAAGAAGGAAGGGAGGAGCATTTCCATATCCCTTCTTTGGGCCCAAGCTCAGCTGCTATAATTACATATAAGTATCCCTTCTAAACACTGTCAAAGTCCTCTCTAAAATGTGTTGCCCAAAACAAAGGACCATACTTTCTTCCTTTTTTTTTCTTTTTTTTTAGGCAATTGGGGTTAAGTGACTTGCCCAAGGTCACACAGCTAGTAAGTGTCAAGTGTTTTGTCTGAGGCAGGATTTGAACTCAGGTCCTCCTGACTTCAGGGCCAGTGCTCTATCCAAAATGACCATACTTTCAAAAGAAGAACTAGATTTGGAGTCCAAGGGCCTGGGTTCAAATCCAGACTCTCCCACTTGTGACATCTATGTTACCTTAGACACATCACTTCTCCCCGAACCTCAGTGTCATCTGTCAAATGAGTGGGGGTGGACAAGACAGTCACAAGGCTCCCCTGCAACTCTTAATTTTCAATCTCCTGGGGTCTGGGAAGCTCAGAATATACCATAAGGGCTCCCTTCACTCGTCATGAAGCAACAGAGCAAACCACGCTTGGCCCAATGAACTCTTCATTTCTTTTTTTCTTCTAGGAACAGAGTCAGGTCGCTAAGTCTTGTGTTTTCTCTCAGAATAACTTAATGAACCAGTAACATCAGTAAGAGGGTAAAAGGATTCATTCACCAGTCTTTTCCCCCTTCTCTCCAGAGCAGACAGCCTTGTAGGAGAAATGGAGGAACACACCACGAGGTTAGAATAGTTCAGTTTAAAATCCCCAAATAACCACTGCTTTCATTCTGATAAAAGCCACCCAACTCATAAATTGTTATTGCTGTTCAGTCATTCATTCGTGTCCATAGACCATAACTGTTCATAGGGTTTTCTTGGCAAAGATACTGGAATGGTTTTCCATTTCCTTCTCCAGTGGATTAAGGCAAACGCAGGTTAAGTGACTTGGCCAGAGTCATACAGCTAATATGTAGCTGAGGCCAAATTTTAACTCAGATTTCCTGATTTCAAACCCAGTCCACAGAGCCAGCCAAATAGCCCCTTCTAAAATAAAACAATTTATTTGAACTAGTGTGTTGTGTTTTTATTAAAAGGATGACTTCAAATAAAAGAACATCTCCCATATCTAGTAACTCCAGAGCAGAAACCAGACAGTATGTATGCTAAATGTCTAGGCAGCATTTAATAGTGAGGATAAGAATAGAAAGCATTAATAAAATACTTTGAAGGTTTGCAATGTGTTTTACAAATATAATCTTGTTTTGTTCTCACAACAACCCCGGGAAGTAGGTTCTGTTATTATTTCTACTTTACAGATGAGGAAACTGAGGCAGACAGAGGTTGAACGCCTTACCCTGGGTCAAATAGCTGGCATCTGAAATTGGATTTGAACTCAGGTCTTCTGGACTCCAGGCACAGTACTCTGTTCGCTGAACCACTGAGCTGCCTCTCAATTTTGGAACAGCCACTCACATGTGGAGACACTAAACTTAAGGAGTTTTACAAATCTCCCTACTGGTGGGGTCAGAGCCAAAGGCAGAACTTGAATTTCCTTGGGATGAAGGAGTTAACTAGATCCAGGTGAGCCCAGAGTTCCCTGTAGGGACCCCTCGGGCACCAAGTTGAAACCTGGGCACTCTGCAAACTGGAGATCAAAGGCTGGCTTGACCGTGACCAGTGTTCAGCAGACAATTGGATCTGGAGTGAGAAGACCCGAATTCGAATTCCAAGTCTCTCCCTTATGACTTGTATGACCTCGGTTGGGCAAGACACCAGACATCTAGGGGCTATTTTATCATCTTTAAATCAGCCACCCATCACTTATTAAGTGTTCACTGCAGGCCCCATCCAGCTCTCAATGTACAATCCCATTGCTTCCCAGTTTGATTATTTATTGACCAAGACAGAATGTGGAGTAGCTAGGCCTGGATAATCAGAGGAAGCCTTTTCAGTCCACAAGCATTTATTAAGTTCTAACTATGCACCAGGCGCCGTACTAAGGTACGGTAGATACAAGGAACCCCCACCCACCACCACCACCACCAAAAAAAGACCCTGCCCTCCATATACTCCCAGTCTAATGGGGAGATGCCATGACAACTGTATACAAATGTGCTACAGACAGGATGAAATGGAAATAATCCCAGGGGAAAGGCAGTGGACTAAGGTGGATGAGGAAAGGCTTCTTACAGAAGGCGAGATTACCTGGGGACTTGAAGGACGCCAAGGAATCTGCGAAGCAGAGATGAGGAAGGAGAGAATTCCAGGACTGGGGGACAGCCAGTGAAAAGGCATGGTCAGGAGTCTTGTTTGAGTAACAGATAGAAGGGGGTTACCATTATCATGGAAAATGATAAGGTGTAAGAAGGTATGGTGGGCAGCTAGGTGGTGCCATAGAGCATAAAGCACTGGTCTTGGAATCAGAAAGACAACTTCATGAGTTCAAATTTGACCTCAGACACTAGCTGTATGATCCTGAGCAAGTCACTTAACCCTGTCTGCCTCAGTTTCCTCATCTGTCAAAGGAGCTGGAGAAGGAAATGGCAAACTACTCCAGTATCTTTGCCAAGAAAACCCCAAATGGGATCACAAAGAGTTGGACACAATTGAAACAAGTGAACAGCAAGGAGAAAAAGAAGGTAAGGTGTAAGAAGACTGGAAAGGTAGAAAGGGGTCAGGTTATAAACGACTTTAGAAGCAAACAGAAGATTTTATAGTTGATCTTGGGGGCATTAGGGAGCTATCCGTGTTCACAGCATAGGTAGGTGACACTATCAAACCTGCACTTTAAAAAAATCAATTTGATAGCTAAATAGAGGATGATCTGGAGTGGGCAGAGACTTGAGTGGATGAGATCGAGCAAAACGTCATTGCAAATATGCCTGTCCATTTTCTTAAATAAGCCTTTTAGCCCTTTACTGGCCACTTAACAGACTGCTTATATAAGTTGGTAAGAACTTTATGTCAAAATGATAATTTATCATTTCATTATTAATTCTAATGAGATTTTCAGTGCAAGGACGAGGCCCAGAAACTATCCATTTCTTGTTTCCTGTGTTGACCTGGTGCTGGGCTAAGTTGTCTCATTCAGGCTGACTCTAGGTTTTTCAGTCTGGACCTGGAATCTCAAAGGGGCGGGGGAACTCTCAGTGTGGAAATCCCTTCACTGATCCAGATCAACCACTCCCCTGGAGTCACCAAAAAGTAAAATGACTTGCCCTGGGTCACACAGGCAGTATGGGCCAGAGACTGAACTTTATACTAATGTCTAACTGACCCCAAAAGAGGCCCTCTACCCACTACACACAGCAACCTCACACGGGGTTAAAAGTCACTGAGATTTTAAACTCATTTCTCAAATAAAGTTCATTCGGGTCTCTCACTGAAGTGTGAAAATGAAAGTGGAGGGTGTCAAAGGCAGACCATCAATTTGAAAATGTTTCCTTGGATCTAGCCCTCCTCTGGAAAAAAGAGTGTGGGGAGGGGTATTTCCCTTTCCTTTCCTCATTCTTCCACCAAAAAATCTGGGTCTGAAATTTTTTTTTAACTCAAACGATAACTGGTTCAATTGCTGCACTCAATTATAGGTTAAATAGCCTTTATAAACTGACCAGGGAATAGGATCTCATTTGTAACTATATGACAAAAGGCCTTCCCACTCCCAAACAACTCATAAAAACATGCTGTGGCTGGGCTGGGTTTTTTAATCTACCCTAAGTGGGAGGTGGGGTGAGATAGCAAAAAGATCCCTGAAGTTGTGGTCAGAAGGCCTGTGTGCTCACAGACAGGTCACTGCACTTCTCTGGGTCTCAGTTACCTCACCTATAAAATGAGGAAGTAAAACTAATATTCCTCCTGAGGTCCCTTCTTGCCCTAGGTTTGAATCTCTTAGACAAACCGTGTAATATCTCTGCCTCAAGTTTACTCTTCTGTAACCCAAAGGATGGGGGCAGCTCACTGGACCTAGAGTCAGGACGCCCTGAGTTCAAATCTAGCCCCAGATACTTACTAGCTGTGTGACCCTGGACAAGTCACTGAAACCTGTTTGCCTTAATTTCCTTATCCGTAAAATGAGCTGGAGAAGGAAATGGCAAACCACTCCAGCATCTCTGCCAAGAAAATCCCAAATGGGGTCATGACTAAATAAGCACAACAAAGACCCCAAAGGACTGGAGTAGATAATCAAAGAGGTCAGGAGGGCCCCCACCCACCCGTCAGAGATCCTGGCCCTGAAGAAGTTTGTCTCCAAAGCTAAGGTCTATAATCCCCAGGAGGAGTCCACACCTATAGGCCAAGCCCCAGATTTTCATGGAGTGAACAGCAGACCCAACTATAAAGACGCCCCCCTCTCACAAACCCAAGCGAAATCAAAATAAATCTGCATTTTAAAAGACTCATTTTTTTTTTTACAGGTATTGATCAGGTTAGACCAATTCCAGATGCAGCATGGCTTCCGATCTGAGTTTTGTTTCCACAAGGCGCGCTCTCTGAAAAATGACTTCGTAGGTCAAACAAGAGGGACCAGGAGAGCACAGGTTTCAATTCAATACGGGAGTCAATTCAAGAAACATTCTCTAAGCCCCAAGTATACTGGAGCTGTTTAGGGTGCGAGAAGACAAAAACACAGTGCACTAAGCAATGGATTCACATACATTTTATTCAAGGCTTACTATAAGTCAGGCCCAAGGGGCTACAAAGACTACTCATGCTTGACCATCTATTACAGGCACCTCCTATCTGGACAATCAATGAACAAGCATTTTTGAATTCTCCTTTGTAGGGCCTAGGGGGAGAGGGGGTCCCACAAAGATAAGAGGTACAAAGTTCTTAAATTACCAAATATCAGAATTTTAAAAAGAGCCCCTGCTCACATCCTACTTAGAAAAAAGCAGTATACAAATACACAAGATAGAATCGGAATAAAAACAAAGTAAATTGGGGCCAGAGAGAATACTCTAAGGACTGGGGGAATCCTGAAAGGCTTCCTGTAGAAGGGGGCACCTGAGCTGTGTTTTAAAGGATTCTTTTGGTGAAGAGGAAGCGCATTCTGAGCACAGATGACAGACTAGGCAAATGTATGGAGGCAAGACCTGAGAGAATCTGCCTTCAGTCATACTGGGCGTTGAGTCGGTGGGACCCAGCACCAGCTAATTACCACTGAAAACAGACACTAGGGGAACGAAGAATTCTAAACTGGAGAAGGTTCCATGTGAATGGGAAGAAAAGTGGAACAGGAATAATGAAAAAACAAAAAGGGAAACATTTCAGGAAGACCTCGCCCAGTGGTCCCCAGCCTTTTCCAAGGCAAAAGACCCTTTTAACATCTAATTCTTATTAAACACAAGGACGAGCAATTACTAGGAATTTAATAGACAGAAGCAGAGATTCCTCAAAACAATTCCTTTCCAGGGTCTCTGGATCACAGACCAGTAACCTATGCATCTAGTCTATTTTCTATGTATCTATTCATCTAGCCATATCATCTGTTTGGGGGGGGGGGGGGGGGGGGAACCTGCAGCCTCAAGGCTACATGTGGCCCTCTGGGTCCTCAAGTGCGGCCCTTTGATCGAATCCAAACTTCACTGAACATATCTCCTTTTAATGTAAAAATTTTATATTTTATATTTATTAAATATAATATTTTATATTTTTATATTTTTGTATTTATAAAATATAAAAATGACATATTTTTATATCCATTTATCTTTATAAAATATTATATTTATACTTATAAAATATAAAAATTTTACATTAAGGGGATATGTTCCATGAAGTGTGGATTCAGTCAAAGGGCCGTACTTGAGGACCCAGAGGGCCACGTGTGGCCTCCAGGTAGCAGGTTCCCCACCCTCGATCCACCCTTCATCCTGGTACAGTGGATAGCGTTCTGGATTTGGAGTCAGGAAGACCTGGGTTCAGATTCCACCTGAGACAGTCCCCGTATGACTTTGGACAAGTCACTTGTCTCCTCAAGGCGCCATTTATAAATGAGGGCGGTGGCCCGGATGGTCTCTATGGTCCCTTTCAGCTCTGAATCGATCGTCTTTTTGGCCTCCAGATGAAGAGATTGGGAACTAGAGCAGCGGGTGAGGACCCTAAGTCGCAGGGAGGCCTCCAGGCCTCCAGGCCTCCAGGCCAACGCTTTCTTCATCCACTGCCTCCTAACAATGAGCCTTACACTACTGGCTAGGTCCAAGAAGAGATGCATCTCAGATATAAATGAAACACTTGGGAGACCCCAAAGCACTTATTTACAAGAGGTACTTAAATAATTGATGGCTGATGGATTTATAAAGTTATCTTCATTCCTCTAAACCTCCCCTTCCCATCTGGAACCTCTGTGTTCAAATCTGGCCTCGGGACACTCGCTGGCTGTGTGACCCTTGCCAAGTGGCATAACCTCTCTGAGTCTGCCTTTCCTAATCATAAAATAAAAATATTAATACTCACAGCTCCAGTCTCCTGGGGTGCTTGTAAGGATCAAATGAAAAAATACATGTAAAGAGATTTATAAACCTTAAAACTCTGAATCCATGGCAGTCATTTATGTGTTTTTTTTTATTTTAATGCAATATGGAAGACCAGAGTTCAAATCCTGCCTCACTCATCTATTAGCTGTGTAAACCTAGGCAAGTCACATCATGGCTCTCTTCCTCAGTTTCCTCCTCTGCAAAACGGGGGTGATGATAATAGCACCCACAAAACATAGCTTCTGATAGGATCAAATGAGACACCATCTACAGGGCACTTTGCAAGCTTTAAAGGCCCATACAAATGCTAGCTCTCATAGCCATCCATATGATTTTGCTCTTTAGTCGTTTCAGTCTCGTCCAACTCTTCATGACCCCATTTGAGGTTTTCTTGGCAAAGATACTGGACTGGTTTGCCATTTCCTTCTCCAGCTCATTTTACAGATGAGTAACTGAGGTGAACAGGGTTAAGTGACTTGCCCAGGGTCACACAGCTAGTAAGTGTCTGGGGCTGGATTTGAACTCAGGCCTTTCTGACTCCAGGTCTAGTGCTCTATGCACTGGGCTACCATACACACAATAATCACAAGAATATTTCACATCTGCATCTTGCTGTAAGGATTACAAAGTATTATCATGGTCTTCAAGTGTTTTGCATTCATACTTTTTCTCACTAAAAAAGGTCAAAGCTGGATTATTCTCAATCAGTCCTGTTCTTTGTGACCTGGACAATAGGGACTGATCACTTTTTACACAAATTATGAGTCAGAACAGAAAGGAGCATCAAAGTTCAACCTTCTTGGTTTTTTTTTAAGCTTTTCCAATTCTTTTGATTAATATCTCGCTCTTCATTTCTCTCTCTCTCTCTCTCTCTCTCTCTCTCTCTCTCTCTCTCTCTCTCTCTCTCCCCGTCTCTCAACAAAGACAAAGAATGAAATCTAACCTGGGGATCAAGAACCTCAATCATATAGTGTATTCAACATTTCACATCCATGATCCCCTACCTGTCCACCAAGAGGAAGAAAGCACATCATCCGTTCACCAGGACCAAAAGAGGTCACAAAAAATTAATTTGACCTCAGCAGCATTTAAGTGACCCCCTTCCACTTTGTTTTTCTTTCTGGATGAGGAAACTGAAGTCCAGAGTTAAGGTCACACAGGAAATTTTCTTACCTCACACTTTAGGGTATGTGGTCTGACAAAATGATATTCCTTTTGCAAATCCATCCTAAAGCTACAATTTCTTGAATTCAATTAAATGTAAATAAATAAAGTATCCACCATGCCAGGGCCTGGAGATACAAAGTCAAAAACAAAACAATTCTTGCTCAAGAGGGTTACATCGTACCAAGAAGCTACAACACGTACACATATACATCAACGTATATACACAAAGGAGAGGGCACTATGTGATGGCTTTGGGGGTGCCAGGATAGGACTTGTGTGAAAGGTAGCATATGTGATGTCCTTCTGTTAACAAGGGGCCTCCTCAGAAAACTCAGGAGGGAGGTCCAAGTACTTAGACTGCATGTCACATCTCTAGAAAAAGTGGGGGCCAGGGGAGAACACAGCAATTATTCTATTCTGCCTTTACCTTTTGGTAGGTTTTTCATTCAAAACAGCAGAATAAGATGAGAGGCTAGGAAAACCCATTGTTGGAAAAAAATCAGCCTTTGAATGAGCTTGAGATCTCCATCGATTGGGGCAATCTCATTCCCCTTATCATCTCTTTTTAACTGACTGCAAACACGGTCCCTGGATGTCTTTACATTCTGCCATCACAGAAGCAGGGTCTTGGACCCTGTTTTGTCTTCCTTTCCATGACCACCCAAGGCAACTCCAATGGTTATCAAAAGTCTCATTCATAAGGAGGGGTCATTTCATTAGCCAGTATTCTGTAGATCATTTTGTTCCAGGCCACAGGGGAAACAAAGGCCATTTCTAAAGCCTACAGCCGCATGTACAAGATTCAGCGCTGCCTGAGTCAAAACTCAGCAAGTTACCCATGCCTGATTCTTCGGCCCACCTACCCTTTTTTTCAGTGTTTGGTCCTACTTGATTTTACAAAAGAAAGAGGTCTCTTTCATGAAACACCCTTTTTCCAATTTCCTCTAAACAAAGGCCAGAAATTCAAAGGAGCCTAGTTTTCAAGCTCAAAGAAGTCTTCAGAGTTGAGTCTAATCTCACCAGTGTCAAGATAGAGACTGGGAACCAGAGAGTTCAAGTGACTCATATAAGGTCACACAGCTAGTAAGCATCCGAGGTATGATTCTAATCCAGGTCTTTCTATCTATTACAGCTCTATCTACTATCCACCTCAAACTATAATTTAATCCAATTTAACTCATTTCAATTCAAAGGACCATTAAAAGAAACATCTCTAAAGAGTAGGGAGGGGGACTGCCCTGGGCTGGACCACTCAAAGCCAAAGAAGACAATTCATTTCAATTTTTCCAGAAACACTCTGCTGTTCAGCAATTCTTAAAACACAGAAATAGACCTATGAAGAAAAACCCTGAGGAGGGGCAGCACTGGCCCAGGATTCAGAAGGACCTGAGTTCAAATCTGGCCTGAGACACATAACAGTTACTAGTTACGTGATCTTGGGCAAGTCACTTAACCCCACTGGAAGGAAGGAAGGAAGGAAGGAAAGAACGACAGAAAGAAAGAAAGAAAGAAAGAAAGAAAGAAAGAAAGAAAGAAAGA
>NW_020954546.1:16468964-16483599 GCF_900497805.2 Vombatus ursinus | reverse complement strand
AAAGAAAGAAAGAAAGAAAGAAAGAAAGAAAGAAAGAAAGAAAGAAAAGAAAAGAAAAGAAACAAGGAAGGAAGATCCCGAGGGTCCAAACACGAGTCTGTACAGGCAGCAGGAGGAAGAAGAGAGTAATAGGGCATGGAGGAAAAAGGGGAGGAAAATGCTTGCCCTTTAATACAGGAGACAGGGTACTAATGAGCCAAGAGGGCTATTTCTGGAAGCAAAGGAAAAATCAATGACTTCTCCCCTCAGTGAGCCTCAGGCTTCTCATCTAAAAATGGGTATAATGAAATAAGAGTGAGACTTGAAGTCTGAGGATTTTGGCTTGAATCTCAGCTCTGCAGGATGGTAAAGTGAGAAGAATGTAGAGTCAAAAGATCTTAGTTCGAATCCTGACTGTAAGGTGCACTACCTGGGTTAACCCGAGCCTGGAGAGGTGGGTGAAATGAATGAGAAGTTCCTTCCAGCTCTACGTCCAGGACCCTGTGACTGGCCCGGGCCTCAGTTTCCTTGTCTTTATAATTAGGGAACTTGACTAGATGACCTCTAAGCCCCTGTAAAATGAGGGGATTAGACTAGATGGACCCGAAGGGCCTTTCCAGCTGCAGATCCATGTTCCCGTGGCCTCTCTGAACCTCAGTTTCTTCCTGTCGAAAAAAAAGGGGGGAAGGTTTGAACTAGTTGACCTCTAAGGGTCCTATAAAATGAGGGAGTTAGAAAAGATTCTTGGACATCTGGGATCCTACGAGCTCTCTTCTCAGCTCTAACTCAACGCTCAGGTCGTTGTACAAATAGCAGACATTTGCAAAGCGTGATACGTTTTTGATTTAAGGTCCAAATGCACAGAATTGTTTGGAACAAATATTTAAGGTCAACCCAACCTGTCTAAGCACCAGAGACCCTGGAGGAAGAGGGACAAGGCAGCACACGTAGGGAACAGGAGGAGGTCCATAAGGCACGATGCTGAAGCAGATGAATTTCACACAAGATATGCCATCAAGGTGTTAGCATTTGTCACGGCTTTTGCTAATGAAATGTCACTTCCCTCCCTCTCTTCGCATACTACGAAATGACTCGATTGCAGCAGCCTCTATCCTCTGCGAAGTTTGCTCCAATCCCAAAGAGGGCAGCTGATTGCTTCCAAACCTAATTACAACCGAACGAAAGTCCCTCGGAACCATCATTGACAACGAGGGTCTGTCCAGCTCCGTCCGCATTTTCTTCCTTGGAGATGCATGATGGAGGCCCTCACCCAACAAGGAGCAGGTGCAGAGGGGTGGGGGCAAGGCCAAGAAGGACCAGAGATGGTCTCGAGGCAGGTGAGGCTGTGATCAATGAATGCAGGCACACGCAAACTGGCCGTGTTCATGATTGCTCCCCAAAGGCCCTACCTCCAGGGAATTCCCAAAGATTCCAATCCCCCGTGGGGGCGGGGCATAAGAGGGAAGGGGTGAGCCGTGTGAACACACGTGGGTGAAAAAAGACCCTCCAGGAACGGAAGGGAAGGTCCACGATGCAAGGAAACCCAAGCACAGAACAAAGCAACATGTGCTTCTGCAAGGAGTCCAGGACACCTAGATCCTCTTTCTGTCCAATCAGCACAATGAAGCCTTGCTAGGGCCCAGCAGCACCTGGGATGCATTCAGACAGCTGGATTCCTTATGGAAAATGGAGCTTGGGCTTAGGGACAGAGATTAAGTGCAGTGAAAGGCTCTGTGTGTGTGTGTGCGTGTGTGTGTGTGTGTGTGTGTGTGTGTGTGTAAGAGCAGTGAAAGGCTATGTGTATACGTGCATGCCTGTGCATGTGTGTGAGAGCAGTGAAAGGCTGTGTGTGTGTGTAAGAGCAGTGAAAGGCTGTGTGTGCATGTACATGTGTGTATAAGAGCAGTGAAAGGCTGTGTGTGCATGTATGTGTGTGTGTAAAAGCAGTTAAAAGCTGGGTGTGCATGTATGTATGTGTGTGTGTAAGAATAGTGAAAGGCTGAGTGTGCATTTGCACATATGTGTATAAGAGCAGTGAAAGGCTGTGTGTGCATGTATGTGTGTGTGTAAAAGCAGTTAAAGGCTGTGTGTGCATGTATGTATGTGTGAGTGTAAGAATAGTGAAAGGCTGAGTGTACATTCGCACATGTGTGTGTGTGTGCATGTGTGTGTCTCCTAAGTGTGGAGTCTACCGAGAAGCAAACAGTAGCTCAAGTCACCCCATGCATACAGAACAGTTCTATTTGGAGCCACTCCTATACCCCAAAACATCCAAAGGAAAGTCAGAGAGGAGATGCGGCAACATTGTGCCCTTTTTCATTTTTAATTAAAAAGAGGAAGATAACAGCCCTCCTAAAGGAGAGAGCATTCATTGTTAGGCACAATATCTAATGTTGCAAAGCCATTATGAGAATAAACAATCAAAGAAACACACACACACACACACACACACACGCACGCACGCACACTCCCAGGTGCCGGGGAGGAGGGCTGGGAGCTTGACGAACACATCATTGCTGCTGCCAGGGCTGGCCGGGAGAGCCAAGATAAATCAATCAATAAAACCCCAAGTCTCTACTTACAAATCTGGGGAAAGGCCAGCTCTTGCCATCAGGCAGGGGGAGGGGGCCGCATCTAGACTCTGGCCAACCTGGGCTGCTACGCCCACTCTCAGACACTCCCCAGACATCGCACCCCACAGATTTCCCTCATCTTGCAGAACGCCTTCAAATATCTAAGTCACACCATATGAGAAGAAGTGTTCTATGTGAGTGAAATAGTAACACCAACATGGCTAACATTTCTGAGGCAGCTAGGTGGCACAAGGGATAGCGCGCCAGGCCTGGAGACTCATCTTCTTCCTGAGTTCAAATCCGGCCTCAGACGCTGACTAGCTGGGTTACCCTGGACAAGTCACTTAACCGTGCTTGCCTCAGTTTCTTCATCTGTAAACCAGAGGGGTTGGATTAAGTGGCCTCAGAGGTCCCTTCCTGCTCTGCGCCCTGCCTAATAGTGCTAACTGACAATAAAAAACCAGAGAGAAGCGTTCTGGCCCCCCTCAGCTCTCCTCCTGCCCTAACACCTTGGCCAAAGAGAACCCACACACACCAGAGTCGAAGAGCTCCATTGTTCCACGGGACACATCCAGGCAGTAGCGTTCACTCCTTCTCCAAGCCCACCCACCATCTCCTTTTCAATTAGCAGCTCATGGAAAGGAAATAATGAAAGCAGCTGCTAAAGAGTACTCCGATGTCAGTGAAAGACTGCAAACCCCAACTGTAAATAGCACGTTGTAAATCGCTCGTCACCAGCACCGTCAACCCTCCCCGGAATCACCCTGCAAGCGACAATCAAACCCATCTGCTCTGTTTCCCCCACCAGTGCCCCTGGAAGCCGGCAGCCTCTCCACCCACCTCCTGGCTGGCTCTCCAGCATCACCTGTCACGTCCGGGCTCGCAGGGAGAGGCACCGGGTCCCCCCGTGAGCACAGAGGAGGAGGGATTAGAATGCAGAACCCAGGCCAGTTTTATCCCTTGAAGCTGAGAGCTGCCTGAGGGCAGAGAACATTGCATCACACGAGGGGGCCAAGGGCAGGGAACCAGGGAGGAGAGGGAAACCTCAGAGATGGGATTAGAGGAACAGTGGACATTTCTAGGATGTCCTGGACGAGGAAAGGGGCATTATTCTGGCCTCCTGGAGTTCGCCCAAGGCTGTCTCGATAAGGAAAAACCTCTTGCCTTTGTTTCATCAATCACTGGGGCTGCGAGAGTAAAGAACGTAGCACCGAGACCGTGACAACATGATTATTATTTATTTTTATTATTTTATTACTATTCATTTTATTAAGCTCCAGTCTCCTCACATGTAAAAAGAAGGTGTTGAATTAGATGGTATCTGAGTTGTCTTCCAGCTCTACAGTTGTCCTAAATTTCCCTCCCTAGGTCTCAATTTCCCCATGTGGAAAAAGAAGGGGTTTCAATGTCAATGGCTGGGGAGGTTCCTTCTAGAGCTATTATTCTATGACTGGGCATAGGTCATCTGGGGGGATCCTGAAACTACCCACAGGGCAGATGTGCCAGCATTTCTGCACATGGGAAAAAATAAATGAGACACAAGAACAAGAAACAGAAGGGAAAGAAAAAAGGGAACTATTGTTGTAAGAAAGGCACGCTAATACATTGTTGGAAGAGCTGAAAATTGATCGAGCCATTCTAGAAAAGTTTGGAATTATACTAGAAAAATCATGATGTTGTATATCTCCTCTGACCCAGGAACAGCACTGCTAGGCATGAACCCCCCAAGTGGTCAGAGTCAGAAGGAAGAGTCCAATATATACAAAAAACTATAGCCTGTTTGTGTCACCAAAGGGGTGCCTAGTCAAAAGGGGACTGCATGAATAAACTGTTTATGTTCATAAAATATAAAGAGAACAGAATATGTTTGTTTGGTCATTTTTCAGTTGTGTCCAAATCTCCATGACCCCATTTGGGGTTTTCTTGGCAAAGATACTGGAGTGATTTGCCATTTCCTTCTCCAGCTCATTTTACAGATGAGGAAACTGAGGCAAACAGGGTAAAGTGACTTGCATAGGGTCAAACAGCTAGTAAGTGTCTGAGGCAAGATTTGAACTTAGGTCTTCCTGACTTCAGGTCTGGCACTGTATCCACTGTGCCACCTAGCTGCCATACTAGAATATTACTGAACCATTAGAAGTGAATATGGAGGATTCAGAAAAACTTAGCAATCCTAAAACATATCGGAGAAGATCTACAAAAATGAATGCAAGAATGTTTTTGAAAAGAAGCTGATTCAGTAAAAGCTAAGCAAGCCAAGAGAAGAGTCAATACAATGAGCAAAGAATTTAAGCAAGACACTATCAAAACATGCCAGAAATTGATCAATGCAGTGATTAGGCATTCAATCAACAAGACTTTATTAACTGCTTACTATGTGCTAAGCACTGGAGATACACAGGAAACGCAGAAACAACCCTGACTTCAGTGTGAAACACGCCTCACCCGTCAGGAGGGTGGTGGATTACCACGCAGAGCGGGGCACACATGGTCACACAAAGCAAAAAGGCTTTCTTCACTCTGCAGCTTTGTTACAAAAGAGGATTTTATTACAGGAGGGGGTAGAATCATAATAAAAGGTCAGCAATGTGAAAAAGGGGTGAAAACATCTTTTTAAAAAGGGAAAAGAAGGCCCTGTCTTACCCTCACAGGAAATGGGTACATTTAGCCACTTAATGAGATAGAAGGAGGCTCTTTGGATCACTTCTACAAATTAGCCTCTATTTTCTCTGCTGTTTTATTATGTCCTCTGTTGGTGTGGGCAAAGGTTCAGTTCGAGGGAAAACATGAATTTAAATGGCGGTCCAGGTGAAAACAACCGATGCTTTGTGGAACCATCACGCGCAATCCTACCGACAACTGTCTGACGAGAAAATCAGAAATCTTAGCCCTCTAAAGACCCTCTCCCCCAAATTAAGCTTTTGAATTCTTTAGTGTTTAGTAAAAATGTTTTCACTTCAAATCACGTTTTCAAAATAAAATCCTAGTTCATGTCTCCATTAACAAGCATAACAAGTAGAAACTGAAAAAGCCCACAGAGCGAAAGTTCAAATACCTTTTTGCCAGTAAAACACAAGCTCGAATGATGTTACTGACTCAAATGTTTGGATTTCCAGATGCCTGCAGACATTACAGCCGCGGTGAATAAATACCTGGGTGAATACTGGATGGATTTCCACCAAAAACTAATTAGCGAGTTTTCTGATACCTGACTTCCGCTGAGCCTGCTACAGGAAAGGTTCAGATGCTCAATATTGCAGGGATAAGTTAATTTGAGCGGATAAATTTCGTGGTGAGCATATCAGAAAGGATGGCTCAACACCAGGGAAACAATGAACATTACCTCCAGGAAAAGCAAGTCTCCCATCAGGGATGCACATGGAGGATTATTGCAGAGCAAGGCTAGATGCGAAAGGAACCACAGTGGCGTGGATGATTTGCGTGTTCCTAAAACAAGTCAACAGTGGGGCTGGGGGAGGAACCACACAACTGTTGGACATTTGTCTTTCTAGCCTCAGTTCCTAAAAAAAGGGGAAGGGGATATCTGTAACACATCAGGTGCTTAATTAATGTTCACTGACTGACTATCTCTAGAATGGCTCAGGGCAAAGGCTATTTGATTTTGTTAGTGGTGTAATCATCAGCCTCTAGTACACTGCCGATGTACACAGTGGGTGCTTAATAAATGCTTTGTGATTGACTATGTCTCCACGTAGACTATTTGATTTTGTTGGTGGGGTATCATAAGCCTCTAGTATACTGCCTGGTATATGGTTGGTGCTTAATAAATGCTTTTTGACTATCTCCCATATAGAAGAAGCTCTTTGAGGGCACATAATTCTCCACATTCCCTAGTACAGTATCTGACACATAGTAGGTACTTAAGAAATGCTTGCTGATTGACTGAACTAAAATCACCCGCTAGCCTATACGAACAATATAGTTCCTGCTGCTCAAATATGTTGTCAGCTCTGTCTCCCTCATTTCCTAAGGCACATTTTCAACAAGTCACCAGCTATGATTTTCCCCCACCACCATTCCAATCCATGCCACGATCATTCCCCCAGACACGAGGCTCACTAAATCATATCCTCATTGTGCGTGCCTAGAAAGAGGACACCATCAAGCAAAAGCATTCATTCATTCATTCATTCATTCATTCATTCATTCATAGATTATCTCTCAAAACAAATGTTATACAGAGACTTAATCAGACCACTCATGTAACCCCCTCAAACAACACCTGCCCTTAATGCCCAAGGACTGATTTCCAGTCCTATGTAAGACAACGACTGTGTGCTGTTTGGGCAAGTCAATTAATGTCTGTAGATCCCTGTAAAATGAAGCCCTTCATGTAAAGAAATGGCCCTTCATGCCCTCAATCTGTGATTTTAGATGTTCTCTGTGGTCACTTGCAGCCCTAGATAGATAGATAGACAGATAGATAGATAGACAGACAGACAGACAGATAGACAGACAGACGGACGGACGGACGGACGGAGTGGATGGATGGATGGATGGATGGATGGATGGATGGATGGACGGACAGACAATCAGACCAGACAGACAGACGGATGGACGGATGGATGGATACATAGTTACACAGATACATAGACAGATACATAGACAGATAGATAGATAGATAATGGACAGATGGATGGATAGATATAGATATATCTCTGCAACAAACATTTTGGTCTGAAGAACATCTTTGTTTTATGATTTATGGAAACCAGACAGCAATGCCATTTTGCAGCACGGGAGATATCCAGTCTGGCTTCTCCGCCCCCAACCTCTTCTCTGGGCCGCTCAAAGACAGTTGAGTTTTCCACCAGCTAAAAGCACAACCACTCCCCATGACGAGTGTCAGCTCAGGCTCTTCCAAGTTGTTGTCCATTTACGCTTAAAAATACATTCACACAAATAAACTCCGTCAGGGTGGTTAAGTGCCAGTTAAGAGCTTTCACTTTACAACGTGAGAAGTTACAGGAACTAAGGCTTATAATCCGTCAAGTTAAGGGTGAAAAATGTGGTTTGGTTTTTTTAAGGTGGGCCTGTCCCCTTAAACTTAAAAAAAAGATGCCAGTAATTGTATACTTCTAGTTAGCTTCAATGAATCCTCAAGAAATCCTATTTTTCCTCTCCACTAAGAAGTAGGCAAGCATCTTCCTGCTGGCTAAAGGAAGGCCTGGCATTAAGTTCTTCCAGCATTTCCAGGTAAGATAAAGCCTTAATCCATCTCCATCACCCATGGAGAAACAAAGGCTCTAGTCTACACCCCTACCTCCTACATGTTTTCATCTAAAGTTCGCTGAGAGCTCACTCAAGTCCAGGACATCAGATCCACTCACATCAGAACTCTCCTCCACGCCCACTCTAATGTCACCATCCTGATTCCAACAAGGGCTCACTAGCTGAAACCTCAGAGATTACCAACCAGCAACCTTACAGATGTGAGAAGAGGACAAGGTGAAGAGGAGGGTAGGACTTGAAACTCATGTGAGGAAGGAATTTCAAATACTGCACTCAAAACTCAGAAGCCATCTAGTTCAGCCCTTGAATTTTACAGACAGGGACACTAAAGACAGAGTGACTTCTTTACTAAACTGTACCACCCTAATCCTTATAATAAGAGGGGTAAGCAACTTGAGGGTTTGACAACGATTCAATCATTTAGCACCTAATTAGGCTGAGGAGAGACTACTTCTCGTCTGCCCATCAGAGTTCTACAAAATATTAATCTAACCAATCAATAAACAATTATCAAGTACCAGCTCTGGGCCAGGAACAAAGACTCCAGTTGTTTGCATTTATGTACGTTTAGACACAAAGAAAATTAGAAAACATCTGCTTCCATATTCTCTCTCCTAATATCCTCACAACTTATTGGGAATTCAAGCCAAAATGATCTCCAGCCATACATGGCCTTCCACTCTAGAATGGCCCCCAAATCCAATCATGTCCCTCCTTTACAGGAGCAGAATTTTCTTGCTCTGAAGACCTCTCCTCCTCCCAAACAGACACTGTTTCTACATGCACTGGCACTATATTTCTTCCCTGCTCTGCTCCATAGCATAAACTAGTTTCTAGTACTCCAAGATAGACATGTTTTAATGTTCATACACCTAACCTTCAGGGCTGTTGTGAGGATCAAATAATGTTATATTTAGAAAACACTTAGCACAGTGCTTGGCACAGGTGAAGTAATTAATAAATACTTGTTTGGGCAGCTAGGTGGCACAGCGGACAGAGTGCTGGGCCCAAGTTTGGAAGATCTGAGTTCAAATCTGGCTTCAGACACTTATTATCTGTGTGACCCTGGGCTAGTCACTTAACCCTGTTTGCCTCAGTTTCCTCATCTGTAAAATGAGCTCCAATAGCTTTGCCAAGAAAACCCTAAATGGGGCCACAAAGATTCAGACAACTGAAAAACAAGAAAACGACAACAAAAAAGCTTGTTGTCCGGATTCCCCGCCCCCACAATGGTATAGTCAGCATTGACATCATTCCATTGAGAGAATATAACCTCTTTGAGGGCAAGGACCATTCTAACTTTCTCTTTGCACCACCAGCGCCGAGCAGAACGTTTGGCACACAATAATTAATTAGTACTCATGGACTAATTAGTAGACTCCATCTTCCCAGTGGCCTAGTACTCCTGTTGAATTTACATTTAAGACGTTTCCTGTCTATAATTGGCTCCTTTATCAATACACACAGACCTGAGTGGTGTCCATTTAAAACGTGAGTCGTTGCAACTTGACCTTTCCACCTTGCCAGGCGCCATGTCTTTATGGACCCAACGCATTGTCATGGAACGAATGCTGGATTTGGCACCGATGGAGATTCTAGGATATGAGATGGAGAGCCGAATTGGACCTCAGAGGTCATCTACGCCAACTCCAGCTCATCTGACACATGAAGAAACCGAGGCCAGTGAGTTAGAACGATACTCGAGGTCACAAAGGTAGTGACGATCAGAGATGGGATTTGAACCCAGAGCCTCTTAATTTATAACTGAAGTCCTTTTCACTTTGCCACAAGGGCTTGGGTTGGAAACAGAGCTATACTATAGTTCCTAAAACAAATCACTTATAGGATCATTGACTTAAAGCTTAAAAGGACCTGAGAGACCAAGTCCAACCCCCTTATTTTACAGATGGGGAAACTGAGGCCCAGAGAGGTACAAGGATTTTCTCCAGCTCAAACAGCGAATAAGTATCTGATCTATGATTCAAACCCAGGGCTTCCTGATTGCACATGCTGCCCTCTGTTCACTAGGCTGCCTCTCACATCTCCAGGTACCCTACTTGTAAAATACCGTTGTTATTCTTCTGTTATTTTCAGTCGCATCTGACTCTCTGTGACCTCATTTGGGGTTCTTCTGGCAAAAACAGTGGAGTGGTTTGCCATTCCTTCTCCAGCTTATTTTATAGATGGGGAAACTGAGACAAGCAGGGTTAAGTGACTTGCCCAGGGTCACACAGCTAACTAAGTGTCTGAGGCTGGATTCGAACTCAGGAAGATGATGGGATTAAAATAAATTATCTCTAAAGATGTCTTCAAACTCTAAATCTTACTAGCTTTCAGCCTCTCCTATTTTCTTAAGCTTAACATACACACACACACACACACACACACACACATCCCAGCAATAACAACTATATGCACATAACACAAGTACATGATGTGAGTAGAATCTCTTTATCTCTCTAGAATATTGTTTTAGTCTCACTCTTAAAAATCATTGAATGTTTCCATTTCTGTGGAGCCTATCTTTTGATATTAAATTAAAACATGCTAGAATTAGTATGGAAATTGCCTTGATCTCCCAGACCCCCTGAAATGGACTCAGGTATCCTTGGCCACCCTCGAATCACACTTTGAGGGCCACTACCCCTAAGAAATAATGCCACATCCCCAGTTACCTGCGAGGCTTCTCATTAAAACCACCTGCTCTATAAACCAACAGCCAATCCTCAGCTGCCTGAAAATCACCATAAACCATCCTTGGATGGCACCTCTAGGAGCCAAGGAGATACCACCCACCGCTGCTCCAGGGACACCTCCAACTGCCTAGATTTATCCCGGAGGAATCTGAGAATCCCCCTCCCTTCCGTGTATTAATCTTTCTTCCCTGGGGATTTCCATAGGAAGAAAACATCTGAGAGAAAGCCGAGGGAACGTACCTGCCCATGACTTTGGCTGAAACCTAATTATTAAAGCAAGTCTTGGCCCCCACATCATCCCAACCCCACAAAGAGGGAATTGAAGGATGAGGCCAGGCTAGCCTCCTCTCTGCCCATGGCTCTCTCCCTGCTCACCTGGAGGGCATGATGGTGGTTTGTTAAGAATCCTAATCTCACTCAAGCCAGTAAGAGCTAGCTCAAGGGAATGGCGATGAGTAACCCAGGAGAACACATGACACACCTTAGAAAGAACACACTACAAATGAGCTCCGGGTACAGCAATTAGTCTTCCAGATCCATTTGTCTTGATTAGGCAGGGTCCCTCCATATCATGTCCCTCCTCCTCTCCCACCAAAAGAAGAAAATAATCCACCATTCCTTTGCCCAGTTCCACATGATCAGAATACAGGAACAGCCACAGCTACGTGACTGCCGGGGACGGAACACAAAGACCCTAGAATTCCTCATCTCAGTCAGAGATTCCCGTTGGACTGGGGTCAGGAGAGGCTCGGTCAGGCCTTCACACCTCTTACTGGGGTGAGGGCGCTGGCTCCCCGGACCAAACCACTCCAACAGCCACCCAAGGCCAAGATCCCACCCAACCAGCCACAGGCGGCATGGCAGATGCTCGGGCAGGGCTCCCTCTCCCGACCTCCCCGAAGCAGGTGCGGGTTATGACGCCCCCTTCGCCCCAGAGGGTGCACAGGACAGGCGAACACGGAGCAGGAGCCAAAGGGCACTCACCTGTCGCAGTCCCTTGGGGAGCTTTTTCCGTTTTCCCAGATGCTGGCAGAGGTTGCGGTCGTTTTCTCGGTCGGAGCTGTAGTGGTGGTGACGATTCAGGCAATTCCTCTTAGAGTGGTAGGACAGCCCATTGGTAAGGGCTTCTCGCTTCTTCTTGGCTAGCGGGTTTTGGCGTCTCTCCACCCGTTCCTGAGGCTTAAGGGCGACATCCTTCTGCAAGAGAGAGAAGAGGAGGAGAGAGGATTTGTGGTTAGACAGGAATGTGGGACCAGACCTATAACATCAGCTCAACGGAGGGGCTCAGACAATTCCAAGGAGGGAAGATGAGGAAGAGACAAAGAAAGCAAGAGCGTATCTGGGCTCAATTTGTCACAGGGTCACACGCTATCTGATTTCTACGTTCAGGAAGCACTACTATTCTCAATGTCCTTACTTTTTTTTTAAAAAATTATTTTTATTAATTAAATTTATTTTATTTTCAAATGACGATTCACCTTCTCTCCCTACCAACCTTTATCTTCCCCCTCCTTGAGAAAGCAAGCAAAACAAAATCTTTTTTACAAATATGGCTTAGTCAAGCCAAGCAAATTTCTATAGCCATGTCCATATATTTATACACACAGCTACATACACACACGCATGCACAGATATGTGTGCATATATATGTGTGTATAAACAGAATGCACATAAATACACACATTTGTGTGTGTACATGAATATGCATATCTACACATGTGTACATATATACGTATATACACAAAGTATATTTATGTCCATACATATATACCTGTTTGTATATATATGTGTATCTGTACATGTGTATATATGCATGCTTGTGTGTATGTATGCACGCACACGCACACACACACACACACACACACAGAGTCCATCACCTCTCTATCAGGAAGCGTCATCACGAGTCCACTGGAATTACAGCTGGTCAGCACAATGCCCTTTCAAGGTTTAAGCACAATGCCTCATACACTAAAACACTTACTAAAGACTTTTTTCACTCATTCTTCTTTCATTCATTCTTCATCTGCCCCAAGACTGGGTGAGGGACACAAGAGCCACATGCTGTCCTTTATTCAGCACCGTGCCTAGCCCCAAGTCAGGTCCCCTGAGCATACTCAGTTCATTGCCCTATGAAGCTGGTCTCTAAAAGCAAATTCTTTCAAACGACCTGTAAGGGCGTCCACTCAGTTCAGCAAGAAATATTCCAGGACAGCACAAGTGAGCCAGCCAAATGACTCTATTAGCCAAGAAGAAAAAATTGTTGACCCACATGATTGGAAGGTTTCCTAAATGAATTACCTTTTTTTTTTAAAACACATGCTCCTCTGAGCATCCTTAATTTCCAATCTCCATCTAATCTCCTCCACAAACTCTAACAATAATATTATCATCATGATCAACGGTAACCTTTCATTCATATTCATGGGAGGCTACAGTTTTGGCTGGAAAGAGGCAGTTAGAGAGAACAACGGGCAAACAATGGATCCAACAGACGTGACAAGAGCTGGGAGATTGCAGGGACCATGGTGTTAAAATGACACGCATAAGTAGGAAAACTATCCAGACAAAATCATGATGTTTGGCACTCAGTAGGCGCTTAATAGTTGCATGCTGATGGATTGACTATTTCAGGAACCCTGGGTTACAGTGCTGGAGAGAAGTGAAATTGGACAAATTGCTTGATCTCATTAGGACTCAGTTTCTCAATCTGCATATTAGGAACGAAGCCATCTTCACAGTCTATTTTACTAGGTTACTGTGGAACACTTCAAATCATTTTTTAAAAATCTCTTATTTCAGATTCATAGATTATTCCTTCCAGCTTGAAAGAATGAAATCAGCAGGCTCAGATTCTAGAGTCAGCTGATCAACATTTCTTAAGCACCTACTATGCACCTAAGTGCTAGGGATACAAAGAGTTAAAAGACAGTCCCTGCCCTCAGGAAGTTCACCTTCTAATAGGACATCTCTGTTGCTTACCACCTACACGACCTCAGCAGGTCACCCTCCAGGGTTCACTTTCATGATAGCAGGAGAGACGCCCCTGATTCTGGGCCCAGCTCCAACAGGATCAATTCAATTCAACACACCCGTTCTTTGGTTACTCAGTCAATCAGGGAACAGATGAAAAAGACCTCAAAATCAATGCCATCAAACACTTTTGAAAGCATCTTCAGGCAGACATCAGTAAAAGAGAAAAGGTCTCTGCCTTCAAGACGAGTCCACTCTAGTCAGCTCAGACGCCTCTAAAATAAATCCAGCCTTCTCTAAGGAACACCAAAGACATCCACCATCAGTTCCCAGGCATTGCCAAATCATATCACCTGCCCTTTGGCCTCCACCCTCCTTCCCACAGGAATCTGGGGCTCTGTGCCCGGCTTTCCTGGCTCTCACCGGCATGGGTCCTTTATTTTGTCTGGAACCAGGTCACCACATCACTTCCAGCAGATCTCCAAATTATTCTGTCCTGCCTGCATCCTGACCCTTTTCTAGCTCCTCTTTATATGTGGTCTTCTACCATGAAAATGGACAGGTAAGTGGCACAGTGGATAGAGTGCTGGGTCTGGACTCAAGAAAACCCGAGTTCAAATCCAGCCTGACACTAGCTGTGTGATCCTGGGCAAGTCACTTAGCCCTGTTTGACTCAGTTTCCTCATCTGTAAAATGAGCTGGAGAAGGAAATGTCAAACCACTCCAGTGTCTTTGCCAAGAAAACCCCAAATGGGGACACAAAGCATTGGACATGACTGAAAACAAATGAACAACAAACATTAGAATGAAAGTTCTTTCAGGGCTTGCACCCCCAGCATTGGGCACCATATCCAATACCTAATAACCGCCTTATAAATGCTTTAACATTCAATCTTAAAAGGCAGAAAGAGTAAGTAGGGAAGAAATGAAACCATGAAGACAGGGCTAAGGGTAATGGGTAATGTCCAACCTAAAAAAGGCATGGAGATGAAAAGCAAAAAAACCAGCAGCAGAACCTGGTCACCACCTCCTAGCCTAGATGGTGTGGATACCCCCAAGTGCAAATGCCTCCTTTTCCTCCCTCAAATGTCTCTGGATTTATTCTAAGGATATTTTTATACACACACATACATATATACATGCACATATATACATGTATAGGTA